>NC_037357.1:91178014-91494826 GCF_002263795.3 Bos taurus
ATATGTATATGTGTATATTCAGTCACACATTTTATCATTATAATCTTCTGCCTCTATGTTTGGCTTTTGCAGCTCTGTGGAATTTACCTTTTTTTTCCTTTTCTCTTTTTTAATTTTATTTTTTAAAACCTATTAATATTTTTCTACATTTATTCCTTTGTTTGCTTTTCCTACTGTTCTTTTCCCCTTGCAGTTAGTCTTTTTTTTAATTGAAGGAAAATTGCATTATAGAATTTTTCTGTTTTCTGTCAAACCTCAACATGAATCAGCCACAGATATACATATATCCCCTCCCTTTTCAACTTGCCTCCCATCTCCCTCCCCATACCACCCCTCTAGGTTGATACTTAGCCCCTGTTTGAATCATTAGGAAAGACCCTGATGCCGGGAAAGATTGACATCAGGAGGAGAAGGGGATGACAGAGGATAAGATGGTCGGATGGCATCACTGACTTGATGGACATTAGTTTGAGCAAGCTCTGGGAGTTGGTGATGGACAGGGAAGCCTGACATGATGCAGTCCATGGGGTTGCAACGAGTCAGACATGACTGAGCAACTGAATTGGACTGATGTTATTCTGAATCATGGCACTCTATTTTTTTCCTCTATGGAATTTATCTCATTTTTAAAGTATTTCTTTACTTATTTATTCTAACCCTACTGCACAGTACTTTTAGGGGATTTCATGAGGGCAGGAAACATATCTTTGTTTTCACTGTTTAATCTTTAGCACATAGAACATTGCCTGTTAAGAATAGGAGCTCAAAATATCTTTTTTAAAATTTATTTATTTAGCTGTGTCAGGTCTTAGTTGTGGCACATGGGTTTCTCTCTAGTGTGGCACATATAGAATCTAGAGTGCACGAGCTCAGTAATTGCAGCTAGAGGGCTCAGTTGCCTCTCACCATGTGGGATCTTAGGTTTTCCCACCAGGGACTGAACCTGCGTACCCAGCATTGGAAGGTGGATTCTTAACCACTGGACCACAAGGCAAGTCTTGAGCTCAAAATAGCTTGTAGAACAAATGAGTGAAGTTGAACACATATTTATATTTCCTTCATGTGTGAAGAGCAACTTGCTTAAGTATAACACTCTTGGGTTACAAACATTTCCATTCAAAACTATAGATATATTAATAGATGTATTGTCTTTCGGCAATTAGTGTTACAGGGAAGGTCAACTTGACTTGTAAACAACCTGATTTGTTTATTAAAGAAACTCTTTTGAACTAAGTATAGATGAAATTAAAGATGCTTGCTCCTTGGAAAGAAAGCTATGAGAAACCTAGACAGCATATTAAAAAGCAGAGACATCAGTTTGCTGACAAAGGCACAAAGTATAGTCAGAGCTATGGTTTTTCCAGTGGTCATGTATGGATGTGAGAGTTGGACCGTAAAGAAGGCTGAGTGCTGAAGAATTGATGCTTTTGAATTGTGGTGCTGGAGAAGACATAAAGAGTCCCTTAGGTTGCAAAGAGAGCAAAGCAATCAATCCTAAAGGATATCAACCTGAATATTCATTGGAAGGACTGATGCTGAAACTGAAACTCCAATACTTTGGCCACCTGATGTGAAGAGTGGACTCATTGGAAAAGACCCTGATGCTGGGAAGGATAGGAAGCAAAAGGAGAAGGAGGTGGCAGAGGGTGAGATGGTTGAATGGCATCACTGACTCAATGGACATGAGTTTGAGCAAACTCCAGGAGATAGTGAAGGATGGGGAAGCCTGTTGTGCTGCAGCCCATGGGGTTGCAAAGAGTTGGACATGACTGAGCAACTGAACAAAAACAATAACATAGATTCACAGAAAATTAAAAAGATAGTACAAACAGGTCAAGTTTACTCTTCACCCAGTTTCCCTAATGGGCTTTAGTATAAAGTACCTAGATATGTGTGGGCTTCCCAGATGGCTCAGTGGTAAAGAATCCACCTGACAATTCAGGAGATGCAGGGGATGTGGGTTTGATCCCTAGGTTGGGATGATCTCCTGGAGGAGGAAGTAGAAACCCACTCCAGTATCACTGCCAGGAAAATCCCATGGAGAGAGGAGCCTGGTGGGTTACAGAGTCACAAAGAGTCAGACAGGACTGAGTGACTGAGCACACATGCACACCTAGATAAGTGTAACCACCACTGCAGTCAACAGACAGTACTATTCTATAACCCCAATGATCCCCTGATGTCTTTACGTCCATCCCTTCTCCACCCTCTACTGTCTCTAACCCTTGGTAGCCTCTAGTCTCTTCTCTATCTCTATAATTTTGTCATTTGAAGAATGTGATATAAAAGGAATCATGGTGTATGACATTTAGGGATTAGCTTTTTTTTTTTTTCATTCAGTATAATGCCCTTGAGGTCTATCCAAATTTTTGCATGTATCAATATTTCATTGCTTTTTTATTGTTTAGTATTAGCCCATTACGTGGATGTATCAGAGTTTGCTCAGTCATTCATTCACTGAAAGATGTTTTGGTTGTTGCCAATATATTTGCTATTAGGACTAAAGCTCTTAGGAACATTAGTGTACAGGTTTCTGTGTGAACATAAGTTTTCATTTTCCTCAGATAAATGTTCAAGAGTGCAATTCCTGAGTCATGTATGTTTAGTTTTATTAGAAACTGTCAAACTGTTTTCAAGAGTGGCTGTACCATTTGACATTCCCACCAGAATGCAAAAGAGATCAAGTGTCTCCACATCCATCCCAGCGCTGGGTTTGCCACTATTTTTTATTTTAGCTGTTTTATGAGGACTTCCCTCATAGCTCAGCTGGTAAAGAATTGCCTGAAATGCAGGAGACCATGGATCGATTCCTGGGTTGGGAAGATCCACTGGAGAAGGGATAGGCTGCTGCTGCTGCTGCTGCTAAGTCGCCTCAGTCGTGTCTGACTCTTTGCGACCCCAGAGACGGCAGCCCACCAGGCTCCCCTGTCCCTGGGATTCTCCAGGCAAGAACACTGGAGTGGGTTGCCATTTCCTTCTCCAATGCATGAAAGTGAAAAGTGAAAGTGAAGTCACTCAGTCGTGCCCGACTCTTAGCGACCCCATGGACTGCAGCCTACCAGGTTCCTCTGTCCATGGATTTTCCAGGCAAGAGTACTGGAGTGGGGTGCCATTGCCTTCTCCGAGGGATAGGCTACCCACTCCAGTAGTCTTGAGCTTCCCTTGTGGCTCAGCTGGTAAAGAATTCACCTGCAATGTGGGAGACATGGGTTTGATCTCTGGATTGGGAAGATCCCCTGGAGAAGGGGAACAGCTACCCACTCTGGTATTCTTGCCTGGAGAATTTCATGGACCGTATAGTCCATGGAGTTGCAAAGAGTCAGACAAGACTGAGCGACTTTCACTTTCACTTTCTTTTACTGGTATCCCTTTATGATCTTAATCTTCATTTCTCTAATGGCTAATGGTGCTAAACATCTTTTCATAAAGTAATGTGCCATTCATGTGTCCTGTTTGGTAAACTGTCTCTTCATGTCTTTGTCTAATTTCTAACTGGATTGTCGGTTTTACTTGTTGAGTTCTGAAATTTCTTTATAAATCTTAGACAGATAATCTTTGTCAGATATGTGGCTATCAAATGTATTTTCTTTAGTATATAGTTTATCTTTTCATCATCTTAACAAGGTCTTCTGCAGAGCAAAAGCTTAAAATTTTGATGAAGGCCAACTTTTTGATAATTTTCTTTTATTGATCATCCTTTTGGTGTCAAGATTAAGAACACTTCAAGAAGTCATAGGTTGTGGAGATTTTCTCCTATATTTTCCTCTAATATTGTTATAATTTTACATTTTATATTTCAATATATGATCCATTTTTAGTTAATTTTTGTGTAAAGCAGACCTAAATAGACATTTCTCTAAAGAAGACATACAGGGTCAAAAACACATGAAAAAATGCTCAACATCACTAATTAGAGAAATGCAAATCAAAATTACAATGAGGTATCACTTCACACCATCAGAATGGCCATTATCAAAAAATCTACAAACAATAAATTCTGGGGAGGGTGTGGAGAGAAGGGAACCCTTCTGCACTGTTGGTAGAAATGTAAATTGTTACAGATGCTATGGAGAACAGTATGGGGGTTCCTTAAAAAACTAAAAATGGGTCTACCATATGACCTAGCAAGCAATCCCACACCTGGGCATGTATCCACAGAAAACCATAATTTGAAAGGATGCATGCACCACAATATTCGTTGTAGCACTATTGACTATAGCCAGGACATGGAAGCAACCTAAATGTCCAACAGAGGAATGGATAAAGAAGATGTGGAACATATATACAATGCAATATTACTCAGTCATAAAAGGGACAATATCGTGCCATTTGCAGAGACTGTAATATAGGCAGAAGTAAGTCAGAAAGCAGAAGATATTAAGACGAGGTGGCAAGAATATACAAAAGATCTATACAAAAAAGGTATTCATGACCCAGATAATCACAATGGTGTGATCACCAATCTAGAGCCAGACATCCGGGAATGCGAAGTCAAGTGGGCCTTAGGAAGCATCACTACAAACAAAGCTAATGTAGGCAATGGAATTCCAGTTGAGCTATTTCAAATCTTAAAAGATGATCCTGTGAAAGTGCTGCACTCAATATGCAAGCAAATTTGGAAAACTCATCAGTGGAAAAGGTCAGTTTTCATTCCAATCCCAAAGGAAGGTAATGCCAAAGAATGCTCAAACTACTGCACAATTGCACTCATCTCACATGCTAGTAAAGTAATGCTCAAAATTCTCCAAGCCAGGCTTCAGCAGTATGTGAACTGTGAGCTTCCAGATGTTCAAGCTAGATTTAGAAAAGGCAGAGGAACCAGAGATCAAATTGCCCACATCCACTGGATCATCGAAAAAGCAAGAGAGTTCCAGAAAAACATCTATTTCTGCTTTATTGACTATGCCAAAGCCTTTGACTGTGTGGACCAAAACAAACTGTGGAAAATTCTGAAAGAGATGGGAATACCAGACCCACCTGACCTGCCTCTTGAGAAATCTGTATGCAGGTCAGGAAGCAACAGTTAGAACTGGACATGGAACAACAGAATGGTTGCAAATTGGGAAGGAGTATATCAAGGCTGTATATTGTCACCATGCTTATTTAACTTATATGCAGAGTACATCATGAGAAACGCTGGGCTGGAGGAAGCACAAGCTGGAATCAAGATTGCCAGAAGAAATATCAATAACCTCAGATATGCAGATGACACCACCCTTATGGCAGAAAGTGAAGAAGAACTAAAGAGCCTCTTGATCAAAGTGAAAGAGGAGGGTGAAAAAGTTGGCTTAAAACTCAACATTCAGAAAACTAAGATCATGGCATCTGGTCCCATCACTTCATGGGAAATAGATGGGGAAACAGTGGAAACAGTGGCTGACTTTATTTTTTGGGGCTCCAAAATCACTACAGATGGTGACTGCAGCCATGAAATGAAAAGACGCTTGTTCCTTGGAAGAAAAGCTATGACCAACCTAGACAGCATATTAAAAAGCAGAGATATTACTTTGCCAACAAAGGTCTGTCTAGTCAAAGCTATGGTTTTCCTAGTAGTCATATATGGATGTGAGAATTGGACTGTAAAGAAAGCTGAGAGCTGAAGAATTGATGCTTTTGAACTGTGGTGTTGGAGAAGACTCTTGAGAGTCCCTTGGACTCCAAAGAGATCCAACCAGTCCATCGTAAAGGAAATCAGTCCTGAATATTCATTGGAAGGACTGATGTTGAAGCTGAAACTCCAATAGTTTGGCCACCTGATGTGAAGAAGTGACTCATTGGAAAAAACCCTGATGCTGGGAAAGATTGAAAGCAGAAGGAGAAGAGGCCGACAGAGGATGAGGTGGTTGGACGGTATCACTGACTCAATGGACATCAGTTTGAATGGTGATGGACAAGGAGGCCTGGCATGCTGCAGTCCATGGGGTCGCAAAGAGTCGGACAGGACTGAGTGACTGAGCTGACTGAAGTCAGATGTTCTGTTCTGTTCAATCACTAAGTTGTGTTTGACTGTTTGTGACTCCATGGACTGTAGCACGCCAGGCTTCCCTGTCAAACTCATGTCCATTGAGTTGGTGATGCTATTCAATCATCTCATCCTCTGTCACCCCCTTCTCTTCCTGCCCTCAGTCTTTCCCTATATTATGGCTTTTATGTGGAATCTAGAAAAATGGTACAGATGAACTTATTTGCAATGCAGAAATAGTCATAGAAGTTGAAGACAAAATTATGGTTACCAAGTGGGGATGGTGGGATGGGATGAATTAGGAGATTGAGACTGAGATATATACACTACTGTAAATAAAATAGGTAAGTAATGAGAGCCTACTGTATAGCACAGAGAACTCAGTGCTCTGTGGTGACTTAAATGGGAAGGAAATCTAAAAAAGAGTGTGTGTATATATATAAATATATAACTGGGTAAAGCTCAAGCTGGAATCAAGATTGCCAGGAGAAATATCAATAACCTCAAATATGCAGATGACACCACCCTAATGGCAGAAAGTGAAGAGAAACTAAAGAGCCTCTTAATGAAGGTGAAAGAGAAGAGTGAAAAAGGTACTTTAAAACTCAACATTCAAAAAACTAAGATCATCGCATCTGGGCCCATCATTTGATGGCAAATAGATGGGGAAAAAGTGGGAACAGTGGCAGACTTTATTTTCTTGGGCTCCAAAATCACTGTGGATGGTGACTGAAGCCATGAAATTAAAAGATGCTTGCTCCTTGGAAGAAAAGCTATGACAAATCTAGATGGCATATTAAAAAGCAGAGGCATCATTTTGCCAACAGAGGTGTGACTAGTCAAAGCTATGGTTTTTCCAATTGTCATGTATGGATGTGAGAGTTGGACCATAAAGAAGGCTGAGCACCGAAGAATTGATGCTTTTGAACTGTGGTGCTGGAGAAGACTCTTGAGAGTCCTTTGAACAGCAAGTAGATCCAACCAGTCCATCCTAAAGGAAATCACCTTGAATATTCATTGGAAGGACTAATGCTGAAGCTGAAGCTCCAATACTTTGGCCACCTGATGCAAACAACTGACACATTTGGAAAAGACCCTGATGCTGGGAAAGATTGAAGGCAGGAGGAGAAGGGGAAGACAGAGGACGATTCAGTGGACTGATTCAGTGAACATGAGTTTGAGCAAAATCCGGGAGATTGTGAAGGACATGGAAGCCTGGCAAAGCCTGTAGTTGCAAAGAGTTGGATACGTCTGGGCAAATGATACAACATAACTGATTCACTTTGCTGTACAGAAGAAATTAACACAACACCATAAAGCAACTATACTTCAGCAAAAATTAATTTTAAAAAAGCAAGACAGAACAAAATACAGGCATTTATAACTATATTATAAGTTGTAATAAGCACTACTTTAGTAATATTTTATAAGTTTTGGTATGTTGTATTTTTTATTTTCATTCATTCCAAAATACATTGCAATTTACCTTATGATTTCTTCTGTGAGCCATTAGTTATGTAAGGGGATAATGTTTAATTTCCACACAGTTGTGAATTTCTCATGCTTCCTTCTGTTATAGAGTTTTGATTTAATTCCATCATGTTCAGAGAACATACTTTGTGTGATTTCAACATTTTAAATTTATTGAGCCCAGTTTTATAGCCTAGAATGTGATCTATCATGGAGAATGTTTCATGTGTACCTTAGATGAATGTGTATTTTGTTGTTGTTAGTGGGGTGTTCTATACATGTCTCTTATTTCTAGTGTTTGTATGTAGTTGTTCAAGTCTTCTATTTCCTTGTTGATCTTCTGCTTAGTTGTTTTATTTATTATTGAAAGTGGTGAACTGAAGTCTACACTTAGTATAATTAAATTGTTTATTTTCCCCTTGAATCTTGACAACTTTTGTTTAATGTATTTTGAAGGCACTTTTATTAGGTGCATTTATGCATTGTTATATACTCTTGAAAGATTGACACTTTTTATCATTATACAATGTTCTTTCTTGTCTCTAGTAATGATTTTGTAGAGTCTATTGTGCCTGCTGTGTATAGCCACTGTAGCTCTCTTTGGGGTACAGTTTCCATGGTATATATTTTTCTATAGTTATGCTTTTAAAGTATGTGTGTGTTTGAATTAATGTTTGTCTCATAAGCAGGATATAGGAGTCACATTTTTTTCTTACACTTTGTAAATCTCTGCTTTTTTCATTGGAGTGTTCATCCATTTACCTTTAATGTAATTATAAGGTAGGATTTATTGTTTGTTTTCTGTTTGTCTTTTGTGTTCCTCCTCTACTACTGCCTTATTTTGTGTTAAACTGATATTTTCTCATATACCATTTTTATCCTTTTATAGTTTCTTTTACTGTATTTTGAGGTATTTTCTTAGTGAAGGCACCAAGGGTTACAATGAACACCTTTAAACATTTGCATTGGGATTAACCCTAGCCTGATTTCAATAACATAAAAAAATGTGCACCAAAATATTCCTGTTTCCCCCTCCCTTTTGTACCATTAAGAAAGAAAGAAAGTGAAGTCGCTCAGTCGTGTCTGACTCTTTGTGACCCCATGGACTGTAGCCTACTAGGCTCCTCTGTCCATGGGATTTTCCAGGCAATAGTCTTGGAGTGGATTGCCATTTCCTTCTCCAGGGCATCTTCCCAACCCAGGGGTCAAACCTGGGTCTCCTGCATTGTAGACAGACACTTTACTATCTGAGCCATTGTACAAATTACATTTTACCATATGTCAAACCAAAAACTGTAGATTCTACTGAATTTACTTTTAAGTCATATATGTTTTAACTAATGCATGTTTATGATTCCCTGCTTTACTAACTTTTTCCTTTCACTGACTGACTACAGTTGTAATTGCACCTAATAAGGAGGCGTCTATTCTACCAAATTCCCTCCTTAGAAATCTTGTTTTAATATGCAAATTTTTCAATAATTTTGTTCCTATATACTTTATCTTCCTATAAACTTGATATTTTAAGCAGTTGCTGCTCAGAGACTTAGAGTTCTGTACTCATAGAACACAAAAGAATATTAATGGTGTATTAGTCATCTCACCATATCATTTTGAGCTTTGGGATAACTGATATAACTTACAAATAGACAAGAATACTTGAGTATCATGTTCATTGGGAACAGTGTGGTGATTATGCCTATCATCTCCTTTTCCTTTTGTTCTCTATACTTTTGGCTGTTGCTCAGTACAAACGTTCTAGAATTGACTCTGAAGTTACCCTGTCAGCGTCATTTGAGAAGAGCCTCCAATTTTGCCCTCTTTGGTATATTTTATTTTATAATTTAAAAGTACAGAAAAGTACAAAGAATAATATAGCAATCTCTGATATATCTAGGATCCTTCATTGCTAACATTTAATCACATCTACTTCAAACCTGTATTTTTGAAAGTGATAATGGCAATTAAGGAGTAAAGTCGAGTCTTTCCACTTGTCCTCCATCTTGTTCCCTTCTTTTCAGCCAGATGCAAATGTTACTGAATTTGGTATTCATGCTGTAGTACTATTTACAAGCATTTATATTTCTATAAGCAATAAATATTGCATTGTGTACTTTTTACTTTTACAGAGTTTCAGACTATACATACAACAGTTCAGTTCAGTTCAGTCACTCAGTCATGTCCGAGTCTTTGCAACCCCATGAATCACAGCACGCCAGGCCTCCCTGTCCATCACCAACTCCTGGAGTTCACTCAGACTCATGTCAATCGAGTCGGTGTTGCCTTCCAGCCATCTCATCCTCTGTTGTCCCCTTCTCCTCCTGCCCCCAATCCCTCCCAGCATCAGGGTCTTTTCCAATGAGTCAGCTCTTCGCATGAAGTGGCCAAAGTATTGGAGTTTCAGCTTCAGCATCACTCCTTCCAAAGAACACCCAGGACCGATCTCCTTCAGAATGGACTGGTTGAATCTCCTTGCAGTCCAAGGGACTCTCAAGAGTCTTCTCCAACACCACAGTTCAAAAGCATCAATTCTTCAGTGCTCAGCTTTCTTCACAGTCCAACTCTCACATCCATACATGACTACTGGAAAAACCATAGTCTTGACTATACGGATCTTTGTTGGCAAAGTAATGTCTCTGCTTTTTATTTATTTATTTATTTTTGGGGGGAGCAGAGATAAACTTTTTATTTATTTATTTTTTTGATATTTCTCCTCTTTACTTTTATTTTTTTACTTTACAATATTCTATTGGTTTTGTCATACATCAACATGAATCCGCCACTGGAGTACATGTGTCTCTGCTTTTTAATATGCTATCTAGGTTGGTCATAACTTTCCTTCCAAGGAGTAAGCATCTTTAATTCCATGGCTGCAATCACCATTTGCAGTGATTCTGGAGCCCCCCAAAATAAAGTCAGCCACTGTTTCCACTGTTTCCCCATCTATTTCCCATGAAGTGATGGGACCAGCTGCCATGATCTTAGTTTTCTGAATGTTGAATTTTAAGCCGACTTTTTCACTCTCCTCTTTCACTTTCAACAAGAGGCTTTTTAGTTCCTCTTCACTTTCTGCCATAAGAGTGGTGTCATCTCCTATCC
The DNA here is from genome assembly GCF_002263795.3 of Bos taurus. NCBI lineage: Eukaryota > Metazoa > Chordata > Mammalia > Artiodactyla > Bovidae > Bos > Bos taurus. The sequence goes on from NC_037357.1 coordinate 91,188,546, forward strand.
TATTCAACCTCTTCCAGAAAATTGCAGAGGAAGGTAAACTTCCAAACTCATTCTATGAGGCCACCATCACCCTAATACCAAAACCTGGCAAAGATGCCACAAAAAAAGAAAACTACAGGCCATTATCACTGATGAGCATAGATGCAAAAATCCTTAATAAAATTCTAGCAATCAGAATCCAGCAACACATTAAAAAGATCATACACCATGACCAAGTGGGCTTTATCCCAGGGATGCAAGGATTCTTCAATATCTGCAAATCAATCAATGTAATACACCGCATTAACAAATTGAAAGATAAAAACCATATGATTATCTCAATAGATGCAGAGAAAGCCTTTGATAAAATTCAACATCCATTTATGGTAAAAACTCTCCAGAAAGCAGGACTAGAAGGAACATACCTCAACAAAATAAAAGTTATATATGACAAACCCACAGCAAACATTATCCTCAGTGGTGAAAAACTGAAAGCATTTCCCCTAAAGTCAGGAACAAGACAAGGGTGCCCACTCTCACCACTACTATTCAACATAGTGTTGGAAGTTTTGGCCACAGCAATCAGAGCAGAAAAAGAAATAAAAGGAATCCAGATTGGAAAAGAAGAAGTAAAACTCTCACTGTTTGCAGATGACATGATCCTCTACATAAAAAACCCTAAAGACTCCACCAGAAAATTACTAGAGATAATCAATGAATATAGTAAAGTTGCAGGTTGTAAAATAAACACACAGAAATCACTTGCATTCCTATACACTAACAATGAGACAGCAGAAAGAGAAATTAAGGAAACAATTCCATTCACCATTGCAACGAAAAGAATAAAATACTTAGGAATATATCTACCTAAAGAAACTAAAGACCTATATATAGAAAACTATAAAACACTGATGAAAGAAATCAAAGAGGACACTAATAGATGGAGAAATATACCATGTTCATGGATCAGAAGAATCAATATAGTGAAAATGAGTATACTACCCAAAGCAATATATAGATTCAATGCAATCCCTATCAAGCTACCAACGGTATTTTTCACAGAGCTAGAACAAATAATTTCACAATTTGTATGGAAATACAAAACACCTTGAGTAGCCAAAGCAATCTTGAGAAAGAAGAATGGATATGGAGGCATCAACCTGCCTGACTTCAGGCTCTACTACAAAGCCACAGTCATCAAGACAGTATGGTACTGGCACAAAGACAGAAATATAGATCAATGGAACAAAATAGAAAGCCCAGAGATAAATCCAAGCACCTATGGACACCTTATCTTTGACAAGGGAGGCAAGAATATACAATGGAGAAAAGACAATCTCTTTAACAAGTGGTGCTGGGAAAACTGATCAACCACTTGTAAAAGAAGGAAACTAGAACACTTTCTAACACCATACACAAAAATAAACTCAAAATGGATTAAAGATGCAAACATAAGACCAGAAACTATAAAACTTTTAGAGGAGAACATAGGCAAAACACTCTCTGACATACATCACAGCAGGATCCTCTATGACCCGCCTCCCAGAATATTGGAAATAAAAGCAAAAATAAACAAATGGGATCAAATTAAAATTAAAAGCTTCTGCACAACAAAAGAAACTATAAGCAAGGTGAAAAGACAGCCTTCAGAATGGGAGAAAATAATAGCAAATGAAGCAACTGACAATCAACTAATCTCAAAAATATACAAGCAACTCCTGTAGCTCAATTCCAGAAAAATAAACGACCCAATCAAAAAATGGGCCAAAGAACTAAATAGGCATTTCTCCAAAGAAGACATGCAGATGGCTAACAAACACATGAAAAGATGCTCAACATCACTCATTATCAGAGAAATGCAAATCAAAACCACAATGAGGTACCATTTCACACCAGTCAGAATGGCTGCGATCCAAAAGTCTACAAGCAATAAATGCTGGAGAGGATGTGGAGAAAAGGGAACCCTCTTACACTGTTGGTGGGAATGCAAACTAGTACAGCCACTATGGAGAACAGTGTGGAGTTCCTTAAAAAACTGGAAATAGAACTGCCATACGACCCAGCAATCCCAGTGCTGGGCATACACACTGAGGAAACCAGAACTGAAAGAGACACGTGTACCCCAAGGTTCATCGCAGCACTGTTTATAATAGCCAGGACATGGATGTCCATCAGCAGATGAATGGATAAGAAAGCTGTGGTATATATACACAATGGAGTATTACTCAGCCATTAAAAAGAATACATTTGAATCAGTTCTAATGAGGTGGATGAAACTGGAGCCGATTATACAGAGTGAAGTAAGCCAGAAAGAAAAATACCAATACAGTATACTAACGCATATAGATGGAATTTAGAAAGATGGTAATGACAACCCTGTATGCGAGACAGCAAAAGAGACACAGATGTATAGAACAGTCTTTTGGACTCTGTGGGAGAGGGAGTGGGGGGATGATTTGGGAGAATGGCATTAAAACATGTATAATATCATATAAGAAACAAATCGCCAGTCCAGGTTCGATGCAGGATACAGGAAGCTTGGGGCTGCTGCACAGGGATAACTCAAGGGATGGTATGGGGAGGGATGTAGGAGGGGGGTTCAGGATGGGGAACACCTGTACACCCGTGGCAGATGCGTGTTGATGTATGGCAAAACCAACAATATTGTAAACTAAAAAAGAAAAAAAAAGAGTGGTGTCATTTGCATATCTGAGGTTACTGATATTTCTCTCAGCAATCTTGATTCCAGAGCTTGCTTCTTCCAACCCAGCGTTTCTCATGATGCACTCTGCATATAAGTTAAATAAGCAGGGTGACAGTATATTGCCTTGACATACTCCTTTTCCTATTTGGAACAGTCTGTTGTTCCATGTCCAGTTCTAACTGTTACTTCCTGACCTGCATATAGGTTTCTCAAGAGGCAGGTCAGGTGGTCTGGTATTCCCACCTCTTTCAGAATTTTCCACAGTTTATTGTGATTCACATAGTCAAAGGCTTTGGCATAGTCAATAAAATGGAAATAGATGGTTTTCTGGAACTCGCTTGCTTTTTTTGATGATCTAGAGGATGTTGCCAATTTGATCTCTGGTTCCTCTGCCTTTTCTAAAACCAGCTTGAACATCTGGAAGTTCATGGTTCACGTATTGCTGAAGCCTGGCTTGGAGAATTTTGAGCGTTACTTTACTAGCGTGTGAGATGAGTGCTATTGTGCAGTAGTTTGAGCATTCTTTGGCATTGCCTTTCTTTGGGATTGGAATGAAAACTGACCTTTTCCAGTCCTGTGGCCACTGCTGAGTTTTCCAAATTTGCTGGCATATTGAGTGCAGCACTTTCACAGCATCATCTTTCAGGATTTGAAATAGCTGAACTGGGATTCCATCACCTCCACTAGCTTTGTTCATAGTGATGCTTTCTAAGGCCCACTTGACTTAACATTCCAGGATGTCTGGCTCTAGGTTGGTGATCACACCATCGTGATTATCTGGGTCGTGAATATCCTATTTGTACAGTTCTTCTGTGTATTCTTGCCACCTCTTCTTAATATCTTCTGCTTCTGTTAGGTCAATATATATTATTATGTAATATGTTTATAATATATATTATTTTGCAACTCTTTTTTCACTCATATGTCAATAATACATAAACCCAGCTCATTTATTTTAGTTGCTTTGTAATATTGATTGTAAGACTATATTATGTTTTGTTTATTCACTCACTTACTGAAGTACATTTATGGGTTGTCCAACTTTACACTATTAAAATGCTGCAGTGAATATCTATGTAATCCTCCTTGTGCACGCATTGAAGAATTTCTCCAGGGAGAATAATTAGGAGTGAAATTATTGAATAATATTGTAAACACATCTTTTATATTACCAAATAGTGTCAAAATTCTCTCTAAAGTGATCGTCTCAATTTACACTTAGTATATGAGCATTTCTATTGTTCCACATATCCTGTATAGGAAGACTTAAAATGTTTGCCAATATGATGGATATGGAATGTTTTTTGATTATTTTAATTTATATTTTATTGATATTTAATGAGGTTAAATATCTTTTCATTTGGTTTTCCTTTTCTCTAATAGCCTTTTCATGTACTTTGCTTCTTCCTCAGTTGAGTTTTGTTTGTCTTTTTCTTATTGTGCTGTGGGAATTCTTTACAACAGTGTTTTTTTGGGGTGTGTGTGGCTGTTATGTGTATTGCAAATATCTTTCCCCAAGTTATCACATCTTATAAATTTGTTAATGGTGCTTTCATTTTATAGAGGCTTTAATTTTAATAAAATCAAGCTAATTCTTTTTGAAAAATTTGTTGGAGTATAGTTGATTTATAATAATATTGTGTTAGTTTCAGGTGTACTGTAAAGTGAATCAGTTATACATTCAAATTAATTCTTTTCCTTTATGGTTTGGGCTTCTTATAACTTATTTAAGAAAACCTTTCTTACTCCAAGGTCATATTATATTTTCATATATTTTCTTCTAAAAGATTTAAAAATTGTTTTTTTCACATTTAGAGCTTTGGTCCATCTAGCACTGTTTTCTGTGTTAGATGCAAGATAGTGATCTAATTTTATTTTTTCCATGTAAAAATATATTGTTCTAGCACCATTTATTGGTGTTAATATTTATTGAATATTCATTCCTTTCCCCATTGTTTGAACTGCCACTTCTATAACATTCTAAGTTTCATGGACCTGTTTCTGGGTTTTCTATTCCTTTGTAGTAATCCATTTGTCTGTTCTTGAGCCAGACTCACACCGTTCTAATTACTAGAGCTTTAATATAAATCTTGATATCTGGTAAAACAAGTCACTTCTCCCCCCATTCTTTTTCAGAATTGCAATAATTATTCTTGAACAAATGTATCTCATATGAATTTCAGAATCAGTTTGACAAATTTCATGAAAAATCCTATTGAGAGTGGGAATTTAGTTTAGAGATTGATTGGGGAGAGTTAATAGCTTTGTTATACTGAGCCTTACCATACAGCTTTTTATAGCTTTTCCTTTATTCACGTATGTTCTTTTGTTGTTGTTGTTGTTATGTTCTTTTTGATAGCCAATAATGTTTCATATTTTTCCTCAAAGATATGTTCCACGTTTTTTGTTATATTTATTCTTAAGTGAGTAGGCATAATTCTAAGATGGTTCCTAAAATTTCTGCTGTCTGATATGCATGCCCTGTATAATCACCTTCTCTTGAGTGTGGATATGACTATGATGGGATAGTTGCTCCTTTGATTAGATTACACTATATGGCAAAGGTGATGGGATAGTCACTCCTATGATTATGTTACATTATGCAAGACTCAAACTTAGCAGACTGGGGTGAGATTCTTCTGCTGGCTTTGAAAACATCAGTTGCTGTGCTGTGAGAGGGTCTTGTAGCTGGAACCTGACGATGGCTTTTGGGAGCTGAGATTGAGCCCCTCCCTGGCTGACAGTCAGCAAGAAAATCAGGGCTTCAGTACAATAGTAATTCTGCCAACAATGTTGAGAGCTTAGAAGAGGAGCCTGAGCCCGAGATGAGAGGACAGGACTAACTGACACCTTGATTGCAGTCTTAGACCCTAAACAGAGGATCTAGCTAACTTTTGCCAGACTCCTGAGCCACAGAAACTGTGAGGTAATAAATATGTGTTGGTTTAAGCCTCTAAGTTTATGATAATTAACTATGCACCAATACAAAACTAATACACCAAGTATCTCATTTTATCCCCCCTTATACTGTGAATGGATTTGTTTCCTTCTTTCTGTGAATGCGTGTGTACTCAGTTGCTCATCCTGCCCGACTCTTTGTGATCCCATGGACTGTAGCCTGCCAGGCTCCTCTGTCAATGAGATTTCCCAGGCAAGAATACTGGAGTGGATTGCCATTTTCTTCTCCAGGGGATCTTCCCAACCCAGAGACAGAACCCGTATCTCCGGTGTCTCCTGCCTTATAGGCGGATTCTTCACCTCTGAGCCATTGGGACCACTCTCTTTCTGTGAATGGGTTCCTTTAAAAATCTCATTTAAAAGTGGTTATTATTGGTTACAACAGTGCTATTCTTATATGTTGATTCAGCAACCCTGGTGAACTCTCTTAAACTCTTATTAGATCTAATAATTTGTCAATTTTTCTTGGATTTTTCTATGTGGACCATCATATTGAATGAATAATAATGATCATAATCATGTCATTTGTATTCAGATTTTTATACCTCTTCATTCTTTCATTAAAAAATTTTTTTACGTATATAAAGCCCTTTAGTACAACACTGTAACAGAAGATATAATAAGAATTATTCTTGACTTGAATTAAATGATTCCATTAATTTGCCATTAAGTATGATGTTTGCTGTACGTTTTTGTAGATACTGTTTATCAAGATAAGAACTATGTTTTTTTTTTTTTTTTGCTTGTTTGTTTTATCTGGTGTGATAATCTCTATCTCTTAACTGGAACATTTAAGTCTATTTATCTATGAAATGGTTACTGATATATTGGAGTTTAAATCTTCCAACTTATTTTGTGCATTCTCTTCAGACACCTGTTCTGATTCTTTTTTTAAAATTAATTTATTTATTTTAATTGGAGGCTAATTACAATATTGTGGTAGTTTTTTCCATTTCTCTCCCTTCTTGCTTTTTGTTTTTTTAGATTGGATATTTTTATTATTCCATTTTTTCTCTCTACTAGCTTGGAAGTTATATCCTTGTTTTCTGTTTCGCTTGGTTACCCTGCTTCTGATCAAATAGGTTCATCAACCCTCATTTTACACATTTCCCTTTGTTCCCTCCCAATCTACATGTTATTGTCTGGTACTTCAATTATTTAATCCTTCTAGACATTATTACTGTATAATATGACCAATATTTACTCACATATTCCCACACATTTACCACTTTCTTTGTACTTTGGTCCTTCTTACAGCTCAGACCTTCCATTTGGGATCACTTTCTTTCTTCCAGAAGTACATCCTGTTGGATCTTCCTTAGTGGAAGTCTGATGATGCTGAACTCTCTGTAGTTTTTGGGAAGACATCTTCCTTTGCCCTTGTTCCTGAATGAAAAAGAGCTGAGCATATGCTTATAGGTTGATAGGCTAATATGGCTTCCTTTATACACCCTGGGGTTGAAGAAAGGGATTTAGTTTTAGTTTGCCCTTATCCTGACAACTCAGATCTTTAGGGGTCCCCAGTTAATGTGGGGAGAGTTTCCTCTATCTCCCCCACCCAGAAGGAGGAACCAAGCCTTCACTTTCATCCCCTTCACCACTGAGCAGAAGCCAAGTGTGACTGTGGACAAATACCCTCAAAGCAAAAGCCTCTCTGATGCTCTCATTGTTGTTGTTCAGTCGCTAAGTCATGTCCGACTTTTTGCGATCCCGTGGACTGCAGCATGCCAGGCTTCCCTGTTCTTCACTATCTTCCCAAGTTTGCTCAAAGTCAAGTCCACTGAGTCGGTGATGCCATTCAACCATCTCATCCTCTGTCACCCCCTTCTCCTGCCTTCCATCTTTTTTGTTGTTGTTGTTCTTTTTTTTTTAATTTTATTTTATTTTTAAACTTTACATAATTGTATTAGTTTTGCCAAACATCAAAATGAATCTGCCACAGGTATACATGTGCTCCCCATCCTGAATCCTCCTCCTTCCTCCCTCCCTACACCATCCCTCTGGGTCGTCCCAGTGTTGTTGTTCTGTTTAAAAAAATTTTTTTATTGAGGGATAATTGCTTTACAGAATTTTGTTGTTTTCTGTCAAATCTCAACAAGAATCAGCCATAGGTATACAGATATCCCCTCTCTTTTGAACCTCCCTCCCATCTTCTGCCCCATCCCACCCCTCCAGGTTGATACAGAGCCCCTGCTTGAGTTTCCTGAGCCATACAGCAAATTCCCATTGGCTATCTATTTTACATATGGTAATGTAAGTTTCCATGTTACTCTTTCCATACATCTGACCTTCCCCTCCCCTCTGCCCATGTCCATAGTCTGTTCTCTATGTCTGTTTCTCCTTTGTTGCTCTGTAAATATATTCTTCAGTACCATTTTTCTAGATTCCATATATATGTGTTAGACTTCGATATTTATCTTTCTCTTTCTGAATCACTTCACTCTGTATAATAGGTTCTAGGTTCATCCACCTCATTAGAATTGACTCAGATGTGTTCCTTCTTATGGCTGAGTAATATTCCATTGTGTATATGTACCACAACTTCTTTATCCATTCATCTGTCGATGGACATCTAGGTTGCTTCCATGTTCTAGCTTTTGTAAATAGCGCTGCAATGAGCAATGGGATACATGTGTCTCTTTCAATTTTGGTTTCCTCAGGGTACATGCCTAGGAGTGGGCTTGCTGCATCATATGGTGGTTTTATTCCTAGATTTTAAGGAATCTCCATACCATCTTCGATAGTGGCTGTGTCAATTTACATTCCCACCAACAGTGCAAAAGCATTCCCTTTTCTCCACACCCTCTCCAGCATTTGTTATTTGTAGACTTTTTGATGATGGCTGTTCTGACCAGTATGAGGTGATATCTCATTGTGGTTTTGATTTGCATTTCTCTAATAATGAATGATGTTGAGCATCTTTTCATGTGTTTGTTAGCCATCTGTATGTCTTCTTTGAAGAAATGTCTTTTAGGTCTCTTTCCCACTTTTTGATTGGGTTGTTTGTTTTTCTGGCATTGAGTTGTATGAGATGCTTGTATATTTTGGAAATTAATCTTTTGTCAGTTGTTTCATTTGCTATCATTTTCTCCCATTCTGAGGGTTGTCTTTTCACCTTGCTGTGCAAAAGCTTTTAAGTTTAATCAGGTCCCACTTGTTTATATTTGTTTTTATTTCCATTACTTTAGGAGGTGGGTCATAGAGGATCTTAGTTTGATTTATGTCATCGAGTGTTCTGCCTATGTTTTCCTCTAAGAGTTTTATAGTTTCTGGTCTTACATTTAGGTCTTTCATCCATTTTGAGTTTATCTTTGTGTTTGGTGTTAGGAAGTGTTCTAATTTCATTCTTTTACATGTAGCTGCCCAGTTTTCTCAGCACCATTTACTGAAGAGGCTGTCTTTGCCCCATTGTATAGTCTTGCCTGTTTGTCAAATATAAGGTACCCATAGGTGCATAGGTTTATTTCTGGGCTCTCTATCTTGTTCCATTGGTTTCTATTTCTGTTTTTGTGCCTGTACTATACTGTCTTGATGACTATAGTTTTGTAGTACAATCTGAAGTCAGAAAGGTTGATTCCTCCAGCTCCATTTTTCTTTCCCAAGACTGCTTTGGCTATTCAGGGTCTTTTGTTTTTCCATATGAACTTTGAAAATTTTTGTTCTTGTTCTGTGAAAAATGCCATTGGTAATTTGATAGGAATCACATTGAATCTGTAGATTGCATTTGGTAGTATAGTCATTTTCACAATATTGATTCTTCCTGCCCAGGAACATGGAATATCTCTCCATCTGTTTATGTCATCCTTGATTTCTTTCATTAGTGTCTTATAATTTTCTGTGTACAGTTCTTTTGTCTCCTTATTCCTAGATATTCTTTTATTTTATGTTTATTCCTAGATATTTCTTTTTGTTGCAGTGGTGAATGGGATTGTTTCTTGAATTTCTCTTTCTGAGTTTTCATTGTTAGTATATAGAAATGCAAGTGATTTCTGTGTATTGATTTTGTATCCTGCAACTTTGCTAAATTCACTGATTAGCTCTAGTAATTTTCTGATACTATCTTTAGGGTTTTCCATGTACAGTATCATGTCATCTTCAAACAGTGAGAGCTTTACTTCTTTTCCAATCTGGATTTCTTTTGTTTCTTTTTCTTCTCTGATTGCTGAAGCTAGAACTTCCAGAACTATGTTGAATAATAGTAGGGAATGTAGACACCCTTGTCTTGTTCCTGATCTTAGGGGGAATGCTTTCAGATTTTCACCATTGAGAATAATGTTTGCTGTCGGCTTATCATATATGTCCTTTACTATGTTGAGGTAGACTCCTTCTATGTGCATTTTTTGAAGAGTTTTAATCATAAATGGGTGCCGAATTTTGTCAAGGGCTTTTTCTTCATCTACTGAGATGATCATATGTTTTTTATCTTTCAATTTGCTAATGTGGTGTATCACATTGATTGATTTGTGTATATTGAAGAATCTTTGCATCCCTGGAATAAACCCAACTTGATCATAGTGTATGAACTTTTCAATGTGTTGAATTCTGTTTGCTAAAATTTTGTTGAAGATCTTTGCATTTATGCTCATCAGTGATATTGGCCTGTAGTTTTCTTTTTGTGTGTTGTCTTTGTCTGGTTTTGGTATCAGGGTGATGGCGGCCTCATAGAATGAGTTTGGAAGTGTTCCTTCTTCTGCAATTTTTTGAAAGAGTTTTAGAAGGATAGGCATTAGCTCTTCTCTAAATGTTTGATAGAATTCTCCTGTGAAACCACCTGGTCCTGGGCTCTTGTTTCTTGGGAGAATTTTGTTCACAGTTCCTATTTCAGTGCTTGTAATTGGGTTGTTCATAATTTCTATTTTTTCCTGGTTCAGTCTTGGAAGATTGAACTTTTCTAAGAATCTGTCCATTTCTTTCAGTTATCCATTTTGTTCATAATAGTCTCTTGTAATCCTTTGTATTTCTGCATTGTCTGTTGTAACCTCTCCTTTTTCATTTCTAATTTTGTTGATTTGATTCTTCTCTCTTTTTTTCTTGATAAGTCTGGCTAAAGGTTTGTCAATTTTGTTTATCTTCTCAAAGAACCAGCTTTTAGTTTTATTAAAACTATTGTTACTATTGTTTCTTTCATTTCTTTCTACTAGTTTTGGGTTTTGTTGTTGTTGTTTTTCTTATTTTTCCAGTTGTTTTTGGTGTATTGTCAGGTTGTCTATTCGATGTTTTTCTTTTTTCTTGAGGTAGGATTGTCTTGCTATAAGCTTCCATCTTAGAACTGCTTTTGGTGCATCCCATAGGTTTTGAGTTGTCGTGTTTTCATTGTCATTTGTTTCTAGAAGTTTTTTGATTTCCCTTTTGATTTCTTCAGTAACCTATTGGTTATTTATAAACGTGTTGTTTAATCTCCATGTGTTTGTCTTTCTTACAGTTTTTTTTTTTTTTTTTCCTTGTAATTGATATCTAGGGCTTCCCTGGTGGCTCAGATGGTAAAGTGTCTGCCTGCAATGCAGGAGAACTGGGTTCCATTCCTGGGTCGGGAAGATCCCCTGGAGAAGGAAATGGCAATCCACTCCAGCATTCTTGCCTGGAAAATCCCATGGATGGAGGAGCCTGATAGGCTATAGTCCATGGGGTCGCAAAGAGTCGGACACAACAGAGCAACTTCACTTTCATTCATAGCATTGTGGTCAGAGAAGATGTTTGATATAATTTCAATTTTCTCAAATATACTGAGGTTTGATTTGTGACACAAGATGTGGTCTATCCTGGAGAATGACACATGTGCAGTTGAGAAGAAGGTGTATTCTTCTGCATTTGGATGGAATGGCCTGAAGATATTGATAAGATCAATCTCATCTAATGGATCATTTAAGACTTGAATTTCCTTATTAATTTTCTGTTTTGATGATCTGTCCATTGATGTGAGTGGGGTGTTAAAGACTCCTACTATCATGGTGTTACTGCCAAATTTCTCCTTTTATGTCTGTTAGTGTTTGTCTTATGTATTGAGGTGCTCCTGTGTTGGGTGCATAGATATTTACACTTGCTATCTCTTCCTCTTGGATTGATCCCTTGATCATTATGTAGTGTCCTTCCTTATCTCTTATAATCGTCTTTATTTTGAGGTTTATTTTGTCTGATATAAGGATTAGTACTCCAGCTTTCTTTTGCTTCCCATTTGCATGGAATATACTTTTCCATCCTCTCACTTTCAGTCTATATGTGTCTTTAGGTCTGAAGTGGTTTCTTGCAGACTGCATATATATGGGTCTTGTTTTTGTATCCATTCAGCCAGACTATATCTTTTGGTTGGAGCATTTAATCCATTTACATTTAAAGTAATTATTGATATATATGTTCCTATTTCCATTTTCTTAATTGTTTGGGGTTGATTTTGTAGATCCTTTTTCTTCTCTTGTATTTCCTGACTATATAAGTCCCTTTAACATTTGTTGTAAAGCTGGTTTGGTGGTACTGAATTCTCTTAACTTTTGCTTGTCTGAAAAGCTTTTGATTTCTCTATCAATTTTGAATGAGATCTTTGCTGAGTAGAGTAATCCTTGTTGTAGATTTTTTCCCTTTCAATGCTTTAAATATATACTGTTATTCCCTTCTGGCCTGCAGAGTTTCTGCTGAAAGATCAGCTGTTAAACTGTTGGGGTTTCCCTTGTATGTTACTTGTTGCTTTTCCCTTGCTGCTTTTATTGTGTTCAGTCTTTGTTAGTTTGATTAGTATGTGTCTAGGCATGTTTCTCCTTGGGTTTATCCTGTATGGGACTCGTTGTGCCTCTTGGACTTGATTAACTATTTCCTTTTCCATGTTGGGGAAATTTTCAGCTATAATCTCTTCAAAAACTTTCTCAGAACCTTTCTTTTTCTCTTCTTCTTTTGGGACCCCTATAATTCTAATGTTGGTGCAAATTTGATATTGTCCCAGAGGTCTTTGAGACTATCTTCAGTTCTTTTCATTCTTTTTACTTTATTCTTCTCTTCAGCAGTTATTTCCACCATTTTGTCTTCCAGTTCACTGATTTGTTCTTCTGCTTCAGATATTCTGCTATTGATTCCTACCAGAGTATTTTTAATTTCAGTAATTGTGTTGTTTGTCTCTGTATAATTAATCTTTACTTTTTCTATGTCTTTGCTAATTGATTCTTCCATTTTCTCCGTTTTGTTTTCAAGGTTTTTGATCATCTTTACTATCATTATTCTGAATTCTTTTTCAGGGAGTTTGCCTATTTCCTCTTCATTTATTTGGATTTCTGTGTTTCTAGTTTGTTCCTTCATTTGTGTAGTACTTCTCTGCCTTTTCATTATTTTTAACTTATTGTGTTTGAGGTCTCCTTTTCCCAGGCTTGAAGGTTGTGTTCTTTCTTTCTTTTGGCTTCTGCCCTCCTAAGGTTGATCCAGTGGTTTGTGTAAGCTTCGTATAGGGTGAGATTTGTGCTGAGCTTTTGTTTGTTTGTTTTTCCTCTGATGGACAAGGCTGAGTGAATAGGTAATCCTGTCTGCTGATGACTGGCTTTATATTTTTGTTCTGTTTGTCTGACATATAGAAAATGCTAAAGAATCAACAAAAATTATTAAAGATAATACACTTCAGCATGGTTGCAAATACAAGATCAATATACAAAATGAATTATATATCTTATTCACTAACAATGAACAATTCAAAAATGAAATTAAGAAAAGTTCATTTACAACAGAATAAAAAAGAATAAAATATTTGGAACAAAGTTAACAAAAAAGTGAAAAACTTGTATAATGAAATCTATAAAATGTTGTTGAGAAAAATTAAAAAGAAGATCTAATAAATGGAAAGTCATCCCATGTTTATAAATTAGAAGATTGAAGATTGTTAAGATGGAGATACTCCCCCAATCCACTACAGATTCAATGCAATCTACCAAAATGCCAGATGCCTTTTTTTACAAAAATGACAAAATTATTAGAAAATTTTTATGGAAATACAAAGGACACAGAATAATCAAAACATTTACAAAAGAATAAATTTGGAGGACTTAACACTTCCATATTTCAAAATTTACTACAAAATTGTATTCTCCTAATGATTAATGATTGTTGAGCATCCTTTTATGTGCTGATTCATCATTTGTATATCTTTTTTGGAGAAATGCCTATCCAAATCCTTTGCCCATTTTAAAAATTGTGGTAAAATATAGCACATAACCTAAACCTTACCATTTAAACCATTTTAAATGTATAATTCAGTGGCATTAAGTACATTCACATTGTTATGCAAACATCATCCAAGTCCAGAACTTTCTGTCATTCCAAACCAAAATTCTGTACCCATTAAACAACTATCCACTTCCCTTCCCCTTCAGACTCTGGTAACCACCTTTCTGCTTTCTGTTTTGTGAATTTGACTGCTCTAGGTATCTCATATAAGTGGAATCATACAATATTTGTTTTATTGTGTCTGGCTTATTTCACTTAATACGTTTTCAAGATTCATCCATATTGTAGTTTTTATCAGAATCTCATTCATTCTTAAAGCTGAATAATATTCCATTGTATGTATCTACCACATTTTTATCCATTTATCCACTCATCTCTTGATGGACATTTAGGATGCTCACATCTTTTGGCTATTTTGAATAATGCCACTATGAATATTTCAAGTCCCTGCTTTCAGTTATTTAGGGTATATAACTAGAAGTGTAATTGCAGAATTAGATCCTAACTCTGTTTCATTTTTCAAGGAACTACTATGCTATTTTCCTTAGCAGTCACACAATTTTATATATTCCCTTCAATAACACACAAGTGCTAAATTTCTTCACATCCTTGCAAGAACTTATTTTTTTGAAAATAACCATCCCTTTGGATATGAGATAGCATCTCACTGTGGTTTTGATTTGCATTTCCCTAACCATTGGAGATGTTGAGCATCTGATTCTTATTTGGAGAAATATCTATTGAAGTTCTCTGCCCATTTTCGAATCAGTTGCTTGGTTTTGTTGCTGTTGAGTTGTACGTGTTATTTTAGGTATATTCTAGGTATTAATCCCTACATCAGTTTCCTATGGTTGCCATAACAAAGCACCAAAGACTGGGTAACTTAAACAGCAAAAATAAACTTCCTTGCAATTCCGGAGTCTTAGAAGTCCAAGATTAAGGCGTCAGCAAGTTTCATTTCTTTCTGAGGTCTCTCTTTCCTTGGCTTGTAGATGGCCATTTCTTCCTTTCTTTTTTCAAATTAATTTTTAATGGAGTATAGTTGCTTTATAATGTTGTGTTAGTTTCTGCTGTCCAGCAAAGTGAATCAATTATATATATATATATATATATATATATATATATATATATATATACACACACACACACACACACACATACACATACACACACGCGCATTTTTATATATATATCTCCACTCTTTTTTAGATTTTCTTCCCATTTAGGTTACCACAGAGCATGGAGTAGGGTTCCTTGAGCACTACAGTAGGTTCTCATTAGTTATCCATTTCATACATAGTGGTGCATATATGTCAGTTTCAGTCTCCCAGTTCATCCCACTCTCCCTTTCCCCCTTGGTACCTGTAAGTTTGTTGTCTACATTTGTTATTCTATTTCTGCTTTGTAAATAAGTTCATCAGTACCGTTTTCTAATTCCACATATAAACAATATTATACGATATTTGTAGTACTCTTTCTGACTTAACTTCACTCTGTATGACAGTCTCTCCCTTTCTTGTCTCATGGTCTTACCTCTGCATTTGTCTGTATCCCAATTTCCTCTTCTTATAAGGACACCAATCATATTGATTTTATGACCCACCTTCGTTTAACTTTGCTTGCGTGCATACTCAGTTACTCAGTTGTGTCCAACTTTGTGACACCATGGACTGTAACCCAGCAGGTTCCTCAGTCCATGGGATTATCCAGGCAAGAATACTGGAGTGGGTTGCCATTTCCTACTCTACATTTAACCTTAATTACCTCTTTAAGGAACTTACCTCCAAATATAGTTACATTCTGAGGTACTGGGGTTTAGGATTTCAACACATAAGATCGGCCATTTGCAATGTCATAACTTTGGAAATCAGATTTTCCCTGTTTGCTTTAGACCTTACTATACTAATTTTTCAAAGACTCTTCCTTGTTGAATATGCTCAGTGATATCTCTGTTCCTCTACCTTTTGTTCAGCTAATTTTTGTATAGAAATTTCCTTGAATTTCAGAAGTAGAAATGGTCAAACAAAAAAAGAGATTAACCATTTCTCCTGCAATCTTTCCAGACTGACTTTTTGCTGGTGTAGTGCTTATAGATTTGATAGGCCTGCTCTGAACCTAGGTATCACCTGAGGTGAAAGCTTAAGGTTTTCTCAGGTCATTTGTCAGCAAGACTGAGCATGTGTGTGACTTTCTAAATTCTGCATATATAAGGCTGCTTTTGAAAGTTCCCTTCCTCAAGCAAAGCGTCCTTTAGTTCTTCAAACATACGTATAATGGCTGCTTTGAAGTCCTGCCATGTTTAACCTGATATCTGACCCTTCTCATATGCAGTTTCTGTTGTCTGAACTTTTTCTTTGTATGGTCACATTTTCTTATTTCTTTGTATGTTTCACTTTGTTTTTTATTGAAAATTGGACGTTTTAGGAATATATTGTAGCAACTGTGGATACTGACTCCCCTCTCTTCTTGCTAGTGCTTGTTTTTGTTGTTGTTTACTCATTTATTTATTTATTTTTAGTGACTTGGCTAAACTACTTTAGCAAAGGCTATTTCCCCATAGTGTGAAACTGTGGTGTTGGGTTCTCAGCCTTCGGTATGTGCACAACCACCATGGGATGACAGTAATTTTGGCAGGGTTCATTTTGACTATCTCTTTCCCTGATCTCTCTGTTAAACTATCTCATTTGATTTCACATACAACTGTCAGTCTTTATTAGTTATTGGCTGATTGTTCTATTGTTTTTACAATGGTCTGGGACATAATTTACTCCACAATCTGATCTAGTCAGTTTTGTGTAGGGGTAATTTTTGAGGTCAAACTTTGAGGTTTGTCAAGATCCCAGCAAAGATTATTTTTTTCTCTATTTTATTTTATTCTTTTAAAATTTATTTTAATTGGAGGCTAATTACTTAACAATATTGTGGTGGTTTTTGCCATGCATTGACATGAATCAGCCACGGGTATACATGTGTTCCCCATCCTGAACCCCCTTCCCACCTCCCTCCCCACCCCATCCCTCTGGGTCATCCCAGTGCACCAACCCTGAGTACCCTGTCTCATACATCGAACATGGACTGGCAATCTGTTTCACATATAATAATATTCATGTTTCAATGCTATTCTCTCATATAATCCCACCCTTGTCTTCTCCCACAGAGTCCAATAGACTGTTCTATACATCTGTGTTTCTTTTGCTGTCTCGCATATAGGGTCATCGTTACCATTATTCTAAATTCCATATATACGTGTTAGTATACTGTATTGGTGTTTTTCTTTCTGGCTTACTTCACTCTGTATAATAGGCTCCAGTTTCATCCACCTCATTAGAACTGATTTAAATCTATTCTGTTTAATGGCTGAGTAACATTCCATTGTCTATATGTGTCACAGCTTTCTTATCCATTCGTCTGCTGATGGACATCTAGGTTGCTTCCATGCCCTGGCTATTATAAACAGTGCTGTGATGAACATTGGGGTGCATATGTCTCTTTCAGTTCTGGTTTCCTCAGTGTGTATGCCCAGCAGTGGGATTTCTGGGTCATACGGAAGTTCTATTTACAGATTTCTAAGGAATCTCCACACTGCTCTCCATTTTGGCTGTTCTAGTTTGCATTCCAACCAACAGTGTAAGAAGGTTCCCTTTTCTCCACACCTTCTCCAGCTTTTATTGCTTATAGATTTTTTGATAGCAGCCATTCTGTCCAGCGAGAGATGATATCTCATTGTGTTTTGATTTGCATTTCTCTGGTAATGAGTGATGTTGAGCATCTTTTCATGTGTTTGTTAGCCATCTGTATGTCTTCTTTGCAGAAATGTCTGTTTAGTTCTTTGGCCCATTTTTTGATTGGGTCGTTTATTTTTCTGGAATTGAGCTGCAGAAGTTGCTTGTATATTTTTGAGATTACTTCTTTGTCAGTTGCTTCGTTTGTTATTATTTCCTCCCATTCTGAAGGCTGTTTTTTCACCTTGCTTAGAGTTTCCTTCATTGTGAAAAAGCTTTTAAGTTTAATTAGGTCCCATTTGTTTATTTTTGCTTTTATTTCCATTACACTGGGACGTGGGACATAAAGGATCCTGCTGTAATTTATGTCGGAGAGTGTTTTGCCTATGTTTTCCTCTAGGAGTTTTATAGTTTCTGGTCTTACATTTAGATCTTTAATCCATTTTGAGTTTATTTTTGTGTATGGTGTTAGAAAGTGTTCTAGTTTCCTTCTTTTTACAAGTGGTTGACCAGTTTTCCCAGCACCACTTGTTAAAGAGATTGTCTTTTCTCCATTGTATATTCTTGCCTCCTTTGTCAAAGATAAGGTGTCCATAGGTGCATGGATTTATCTCTGGGCTTTCTATTTTGTTCCATTGATCTATTTCTCTGTCTTTGTGCCAGTACCATAGTGTCTTGATGACTATAGCTTTGTAGTATAGCCTGAAGTCAGGCAGGTTGATGTCTCCAGTTCCATTCTTCTTTCTCAAGATTGCTTTGGCTGTTTGAGGTGTTTTGTATTTCCATACAAATTGTGAAATTATTTGTTCTAGCTCTGTGAAGAATACCATTGGTAGCTTGATAGGGATTGCATTGAATCTATAGATTGCTTTGGGTAGTATACTCATTTTCACTATATTGATTCTTCTGATCCATGAACATGGTATATTTCTCCATCTATTAGTGTCCTCTTTGATTTCTTTCATCAGTGTTTTATAGTTTTCTATATATAGGTCTTTTGTTTCTTTAGGTAGATATATTCCTAAGTATTTAATTCTTTTTGTTGCAATGGTGAATGGAATTGTTTCCTTAATTTCTCTTTCTGCTGTCTCATTGTTAGTGTGTAAGAATGCAAGGGATTTCTGTGCATTAATTTTATATCCTACAACTTTACTATATTCATTGATTAGCTCCAGTAATTTTCTGGTGGAGCCTTTAGGGTTTTCTGTGTAGAGGATCATGCCATCTTCAAACAGTGAGAGTTTTACTTCTTCTTTTCCAATCTGTATTCCTTTTATTTCTTTTTCTGCTCTGATTGCTGTGGCCAAAACTTCCAACACTATGTTGAATAGTAGTGGTGAGAGTGGGCACCCTTGTCTTGTTCCTGACTTTAGGGGAAATGATTTCAATTTTTCACCATTGAGGATAATGTTTGCTGTGGGTTTGTCATATATAGTGTTTATTATGTTGAGGTATGTTCCTTCTAGTCCTGCTTTCTGGAGGGTTTTTTTTTTTTTTTTATCATAAATGGATGTTGAATTTTGTCAAAGGCTTTCTCTGCATCTATTGAGATAATCATATGGTTTTTATCTTTCAATTTGTTAATGTGGTGTATTACTTTGATTGACTTGTGGATGTTAAAGAATGCACGCAACACTGGGATAAAGCCCACTTGGTCATGATGTATGATCTTTTAAATATGTTGTTGGATTCTGTTTGTTAGAATTTTGTTGAGGATTTTTGCATCTATGTTCATCAGTGATATTGGCCTGTAGTTTTCTGTTTTTGTGGCATCTTTGTCAGGTTTTGGTATTAGGGTGATGGTGGCCTCATAGAATGAGTTTGGAAGTTTACCTTCCTCTGTAATTTTCTGAAAGAGTTTGAGTAGGATAGGTGTTAGCTCTTCTCTAAATTTTTGGTAGAATTCAGCTGTGAAGACGTCTGGTCCTGGGCTTTTGTTTCCAGCAAAGATTCTTACTGATGTAGTTCCCTAGTCCTGTTTGGTTAACTAGCTGCCTTATGGTTGAACTTATTGCTAAATTAATTAAGAGAAACTGCTGGATCATCGAAAAAGCAAGAGAGTTCCAGAAAAACATCTATTTCTGCTTTATTGACTATGCCAAAGCCTTTGACTGTGTGGATCACAATAAACTGTGGAAAATTCTGAAAGAAATGGGAATACCAGACCACCTGACCTGCCTCTTGAGAAATCTTTATGCAGGTCAGGAAGCAACAATTAGAACTGGACATGAAACAACAGACTGGTTCCAAATAGGAAAAGGAGTACGTCAAGGCTGTATATTGTCACCCTGCTTATTTAACTTCTATGCAGAGTACATCATGAGAAACGCTGGGCTGGAAGAAGTGCAAGCTGGAATCAAGATTGCCAGGAGAAATATCAATAACCTCAGATATGCAGATGACACCACCCTTATGGCAGAAAGTGAAGAGGAACTAAAAAGCCTCTTGATGAAGGTGAAAGAGGAGAGTGAAAAAGTTGGCTTAAAGCTCAACATTCAGAAAACGAAGATCATGGCATCTGATGCCATCACTTCATGGGAAATAGATGGGGAAACAGTGGAAACAGTGTCAGACTTTATTTTTTTGGGCTCCAAAATCACTGCAGATGGTGACTGCAGCCATGAAATTAAAAGACGCTTACTCCTTGGAAGGAAAGTTATGACCAACCTAGATAGCATATTGAAAAGCAGAGACATTACTTTGCCAACAAAGGTCTGTCTAGTCAAGGCTATGGTTTTTCCAGTGGTCATGTATGGATGTGAGAGTTGGACTGTGAAGAAAGCTGGGCACCGAAGAATTGATGCTTTTGAACTGTGGTGTTGGAGAAGACTTTTGAGAGTCCTTTGGACTGCAAGGAGATCCAACCAGTCCATTCTGAAGGAGATCAGCCCTGGGATTTCTTTGGAAGTAATGGTGCTAAAGCTGAAACTCCAGTACTTTGGCCACCTCATGCGAAGACTTGACTCATTGGAAAAGACTCTGATGCTGGGAGGGATTGGGGGCAGGAGGAGAAGGGGGACGACAGAGGATGAGATGGCTGGATGGCATCACTGACTCGATGGACGTGAGTCTGAGTGAACTCTGGGAGTTGGTGATGGACAGGGAGGCCTGGGGTGCTGTGATTCATGGGGTCGTGAAGAGTCTGACACGACTGAGCGACTGAACTGAACGGAACTATTTCAAGAGTGTTCTTAGGCTTCATCTTTCCCAAATACTTAGTTTCAAATAAAGTCAGTTATTTTGGGGATAGCTCTGGACCTCTTTTCTTATGGACAGCCACTCCCCTGGGGAAAAAAATCTTTCAGCCACTGATCTGAGTGCTGAGTAGGGCAGTAGACCTTTGTCTTCTCAACTTGCCTCTCTCAGTGTGGAACCTTTGCCCTATGTGTGAGTTTGGGTAATGTTATTGGGCCACTTGTATTCCTGGCATGTCATGCCTAGGATAGAACCTCTGCTCTTTGAGAAGAGAGTTAGGTAGTGGAAGGGAACCCCCTGCCTCTTGACTACACTCACTTCTTCAACTCAGAATTGGAAAGAATGAGAAATGCTGGTGGCCTGCCTCTCCAGGTGAGATATAGTGATTGTTGGCTAGATGCTGAGGCAAGTGAGGGCCTCATCTTTTTGCCCTCACCCACCCACAATGGAGCTTCCTTCAAGTTGAGTAGAGGAAGAGAAAGGGGAAGGAGAAAATGCTTCAGGGCTTGAAAGCTACAGACTCTCATTTTTCTTACCAAGCTTTAATAGATTTTCTTTTCTTTCTTTCCTTCTCTCTTTCTTTCCTTTTTTAAAAATTAATTTATTTATTTTAATTGGAGGCTAATTACTTTGCAATATTGTACTGGTTTTTGCCATACATTGACATGAATCAGCCATGAGTGTACATGTGTCCCACAATCCTGAACCCCTCTCCCACTTCCCTCCCCATGCCATCCCTCTGGGTTGTCCCAGAGTACCAGCTTTGAGTGTCCTGCTTCATGCATCGAACTTGCACTGGTCATCTTGTCTGGTGTTTTCTATTGTCAATGCAGTAGGAGGTGAGGCAAAAGTTAGGTATAGGTGTGAGAGACCTGAGGAGAGTGGGGGTTTGACAAAACTGCTGTGGAGATTGGGATAGAATTTCATATATCCCTCTGCCTTTAGGAGATGCTCAGAATCTTGTGTATAAATAAAGCTCTTAATGTCTCATAAAATCGCAGATAAATTTCTGGCCCTGGATGTTTGCTAAATTGGCTACAAGATTAACTCCTCTGGAATTTAGTCCAAGACAAATGGCCATTTGGACATGTCTATTGGGTTCCTTTTATCCAGAAAATGGAAACTAGGGAATTCTGCTCCCCACTCCCCTTTCCTGCTACAGCTGTCAGGAAGCTTAGGGGCAAACTGAGCCCCCATACTCTCTGAGGTGCCTGCTTACATACATTCCCTTGGCTTCCTTCCTTTCAGAGGTCTTTGTTCTGTTTTATCCCCACAGGATTGGCTCTCCCCTCTGTTTTAACCTTTAAAGAGAAGGGGCAGGGGAGGGAGCTGCCATTTATAGCTTAAGGTTTAAGAGTGCAGGCTCCAAGGACTCAAATGCTGCCTTTGGTCCCCTGGACAAGTTATTCACACTCTCTACACCTCAGGCTCCTCATCTGTAGCACGGGAAGGATAATAGCTCCTCTTTCATAGACAAAGTTTGTGTACATTCAGATCATTTATGTAAAGCATTTGGAACCATACTTGGATCTCAGTAAGTGCTTGATAATCCTAAGGATTACAATTATCATCAGGTCTTCATTACCAGTACCAGTGATTTGCAGGGAGGAATTTTCTCAAATTCTCAGAGTTGTCCTGGACTGTAGATTGCTCATGCCCATTGAACAGATGGGGAAAGTGAAGCAGAGCCAGTGAGTGATTTGCCTGCTGCAGAAGTCAAAGCTAAGATTTGAACCCAGGTCTGTGTCTGTGTCTCTCCTCTCGGTATTCCACACTGTCTATCTGGGTCAGCAGGGTCAAATTAGGTAGGACATCAGAAGCTAAACAGTTTAGTGAGAGTGACCACATGACATGGATGATTTCTCTGTGCCTGTCTACTAGTCCCTCAGAGGAGGTCTCTAGGCCAGATCACGGATTCTCCAATCTGACTGGACATCAAGTTCACTCACAAATGGGTTAAAAACATAGATTCCTGGGCCCCTCTACAATTTACTAAGGCAGACTCTAGGAGGGTGAGGCCCAGGAATCTGTAATCGGACAGCTCCTATAGCGATTCTGCTGTAGCAAGTGTGGCTTTCAAATGCTTCAAGATGAAGTTTGAAGCAAGGCTGGCAGCCTGGATGTCTCTCTGGCCTACAGGCCCTGAGATATCCTCTACTGTCATCCCATTGCCTTCCAGAGTAAAGCAAGTGCACCCTCTGCATCTTTTAGCAAAATATATAGGAAAAGGTGACTGATCAACTCATTCAATGATTCCCTCATTCACACTTATTTACTGATTCATTCATGCATTTACTCATTTTACAATCACTCACTCTTTCCTTTACTCACACATTCACCCATTTCCCTTGTCTCTCACATATACTCTCTTCATTAATCGAATGCTATCAAAAAACAAATGGCTCACTTAGTGGGTAAACTGAAGACAAATTAGTGAAGACTTAAGTCTCCTGGGGCATAAAGTACTCTGGGTGCTCCCCATCCACTATCTAACATGACACTAACAGAGACTAGGTTGGGTGAGCTAATGTTGTTTTCATGTTACCTGCAGGATATATGAGGCCAAACATGGTCCAGGACATGCCCCAGGCCACAGGGGGACACTATAAGGGAGCCAGGGTAGATTAAACCCCATCACTTGTCTCCCAGTCAGGATTCCTTCCACCAGAGCACAGTGACTGCTGACTCATAATTCATAATTAGAATGTGTGGACACAATGCCTATCAATTTAGTTCAGTCACTCAGTCGTGTCCGACTCTGTGATTCCATGGACTGCAGCATGCCCGGGCTCCCTGTCCATCACCAACTCCCAGAGCCTGCTCAAACTCATGTCCATTGAATCGGTGATGTCATCCAACCACCTCATCCTCTGTTGTCCTGTTCTCCTCCTACGTTCAATCTTTCCCATCATCAGGGTCTTTTCCAATGAGTCACTTCTTCCCATCAGTTGGCCAAAGTATTGGAGTTTCAGCTTTAGCATTAGCCCTTCCAATAATATTCAGGACTGATTTCCTTTAGGATTGACTGATTGGATCTCCTTGCAGTCCAAGGGACTCTCAAGAGTCTTCTCCAACACCACAGTTCAAAGGCATCAATTCTTTGATGCTCAGCTCTTTTTATAGGCCAACTCTTCCATTCCAATCATGACTACTGGGAAAACATAGTTTTGACTAGATGGACTTTTGTTGGCCAAGTAATGTATCTGCTTTGTAATATGCTGTCTAGGTTGGTCGTAGCTTTTCTTCCAAAGAGCAAGCATCTTTTAATTTCATGGCTGCAGTCACCATCTGCAGTGATTTTGGAGTCCCCCAAAATAAAGTGTGTCACTGTTTCCATTGTTTCCCCACCTATTTACCATGGAGTGATGGCACCAGATGCCATGATCTTCGTTTTCTGCATCTTGAGTTTTAAGCCAAAATTTTCACTCTCCTCTTTCACTTTCATCAAGGGGCTCTTTAGTTCTTCCTCACTTTATGCCATAAGGGTGGTGTCATCTGCATATCTGAGGTTATTGATATTTCTCCCGGAAACTTGATTCCAGCTTGTGCTTCCCAGCACAAAATGCTTGTCCAGCCCAGCATTTTGCATGATGAAGTGAAAGTCGCTCAGTCGTGTCTGACTCTTTGCCAACCCATGGACTATACAGTCCAGGGAATTCTCCAGGCCAGAATGCTGGAGTGGGTAGCCTTTCCCTTCTCCAGGGTATCTTCCCAACCCAGGGATTGAACCCAGGTCTCCCACATTGCAGGCAGATTCTTTACCAGCTGAGCCACAAGGGAACCCCAGGAATACTGGAGTGGGTAGCCTAACCCTTCTTCAGCGGATCTTCCTGACCCAGGAATCGAACTGGGGGTCTCCTGCATTGCAGGAGGATTCTTTACCAACTGAGCTTGATGTATTCTGCATATAAGCTAAATAAGCAGGGTGACAATATACAGCCTTGACATACTCCTTTCCCAATTTGGAACCAGTCTGTTGTTCCATATCCAGTTCTAACTGTTGCTTCTTTATCTGAATACAGATTTCTCAGGAGGCAGGTAAGGTGGTCTGGTATTCCCATCTCTTTAAGAATTTTTCACAGTTTGTTGTGATACACACAGTCAAAGGCTTTGGTGTAGTCAATAAAGCAGAAGTAGATGTTTTTCTGGAAGTTCTTTGCTTTTTTAAAATGGTCTAATGGATGTTGGCAATTTGATCTCTGGTTTCTTTGCCTTTTCTAAATCCAGTTTGAACATCTGGAAATTCATGGTTCATGCACTGTTGAAGCCTGGCTTGGAGAATTTTAAGCATTACAATGCCTATACCTGTATATAAAAATGTGTGCCTGTGTCTGTACATTTGTGCAGATGTTCCTCACACATCATCTGTGATTAAAAACATGCCTATCTGCAGAAGAAGAGTGAATCAGTTGCTCATCTGTACTCATGCAAACCTAAGTAGTTCCTTTTGGTGCGGTCACTGTTTCCCTCACCAGATGGGCTGTGTCTTGAGAACATGCCACCCCAGTACCCAGCACGGGCCATGAACACTGTAGTTACTAGTAGATGTTTATTGAATGAACAAGTCAATGTCTGAGTGAGTTGAGTGAGTGTCTGTGACAGATCGGGATGCTGTATGAGGCCTTTGACAAACCCCAAGCATAAAATCAAAGCACAAGTCTCAAGAGTTTTAGAGCGTAAGCCATGCTCTTTGTCAAATAATTACCCTCCTTTCAAGAAACAGCTCCTGGAACCTGATGATTGAATTTACAAAGTTAAATTACTGGCCCTGGTAGAGTTTGAGTGAGTAACCATGGGACCCCAAGTGACCATGAAAACTGAGCTGCCCATCCTAGGCTTGGTACCATCTGATCCACCAGCCTTTAACTTTGGACAGGCAGTAACAGCACTCCACCACCAAAGAGCAGTGTTATAATCAAAGTCACTCTGGAGCAGATCCTGAAAGCAAAAGCTAGTTAGGGCACACACTCATGTAGTCCCTACTCCTGCCCATCACTCACTCTTAGGTCCTTGTGGTGAGTCCCAATAACCAGTTTACTGAAGGAAAAAAACAAACAAACCCAGGAGCATGGTTAGCAGATGACACTGTCTGATAAGTAGGAACTAACGGAAAGTTAACAGCCCTACTGAGATGTGACCCTGATGGGAGGTAAGGAAGGGAGGAGACATAACTAGGAGCTGTGCATCCGGTTGATCTCTTAATTCAGAAAGTGTCCTACCTGCAGCTCTGATCAATACCAATTAACAGTCTTGTCAGATGGTCAGATGCTGGGAAGCAACAAGATTAGAGAACTGGTAGCAATAACAAGGAGGCAGCAAAATACATGGAGAGTGCTTGTAAGGCACAGTCTAGTTGCTTTGCCTACATCTATATGAGGAATAAGTGAATGGATCTTTTGGAATGGGCTCAGTGTGAGAATATTTGTGTTGTATGTGAATGCTTACTACTGGGAGCATGATGACCCAGCCTGTGGGGATACATCAACCTCTTTCTCTAGACATTCCAGTGCTTGTTAGATGAGCCAATGAATGAAACTGCTATAGTAGAAGGGATGGATGTTATTTAGGGTTTTGACGTGGATTTATCTTCACATAGGTTGACTTGGTTACCAACACTGTTG
Source organism: Bos taurus (assembly GCF_002263795.3). Lineage (NCBI taxonomy): Eukaryota > Metazoa > Chordata > Mammalia > Artiodactyla > Bovidae > Bos > Bos taurus. The sequence continues at coordinate 91,214,921 of NC_037357.1, forward strand.
AGTGCCCAATTTCTCAACAGTAGAAACCCCAATGTGTCACCATTTCCTAGGAGACCAACAAGTCCTTGGATGACAGAGGGATTACATTGGACCTTTTCCATCAGGGACTGGGCATCAGTTTGTCCTTATGGAAATAATCACATATTCTGGAATGGATTTGCCTCCCCCAGTGGTTTTACCAGAGCCATCATCCTTGGATTTTCTAATTACTTTATATACTTTGTACATCTTTGAAATATCCCATACAATATTTCTTCTGGTCAAGAAACACATTTCACAATGAAAAAGGTAACAACAAATGGTCTAATGACAATGGGCTTACCTGTGCTTATCACATACATCATCACCCATAAGCAACTGCCTTTGCAGAAGGGTGGGATGGCCTATGAAAGATTTCGATCTGGTGACAGGAAACAACACTTTGTGATGTGTGGAGGCCATCCTGCAGAATTTAGTGTATTCTGTGAATCAGCAACCAATATATGACACTCTTTCTCCCATAAAGGAATAGATAGGTCTAGAAACTAAAGGGTGGAAGTGGGAATGACACTTCTCATTACTTCACTTAGTTAAACTTGCAAAAATTTGATTCACAGAAAGTGAGACTTCTACCTAGTTATTTGGAGTTCCTTGCACTGCAAGGAGTGCAAACCAGTCAATCTTAAAGAAAATCAACCTTGAATCTTCATTGGAAGGACTAATGCTAAAGCTGAAGCTCCAATACTTTGGCCACCTGATGTGAAGAGCACACGCATTGGAAAAGATCTTGATGCTGGGAAAGACTGAAGGCAAAAGGAGAAGGGGGTGGCAAAGGATGAAATGGTTAGATAGCATCATCAACTCAATAGACTTGAATTTGAGCAAACTCTGGGAGATAGTGAAGGACAGCAGAGCCTGGCCTGCTACAGCCCATGGGATTGCTAACAGTCGGACATGATTTAGTGACTGAAAAACACCACCAATGATTGAACCAATAGGTAAAAAAAGAGGGGCAGTGTTTATTGTGTGACTGGGATGAGTGATCCCAACTACCAAGGGGAAATAGGGAGTCTATTAGCTACACAATGGGGTAGGGAAGAGCATGTCTAGAACCCAGGAGTTTTGCTGTGACTCTAGCACTGACGTGTTCAGGGGCAAAAGTCAGTGCAGTTTACAGCAAGCCAATACAAAGGACTTCCAAGAGTTCAGATTTCATACAGTCATTGTGGAGTCAACTCTAGGGTCTCGGGAGCATAAAACACAACTTGCAGCTCAAGATTGGTGGACCCACTGGAGAAGGGCTTAATCTATTTTCTATACATGAGTATATAAGTCCCAGGAAATCTCCTAGGTACTTTCATCCCCATATCTCTAGTGATAAAGATTATCCAAAGAATACAGTAGTGATACACACACAGGACCACCATGCTACCAAACAAATAACCATGAACAACTAAGGTTCTCATTAAAAGTTAGGGGCCCACATGGATTCAAAACAGATGAAGGGAAGTCAGAAACCCCAGCTGTGGTCTCCGGACTAGTTTCAGCAACAAGGACTATAACAGTTCTCCTCATTTCCTTCCATGTTCTATGTCTGTGTAGTTTATCTCCAACCTCTTTCTTCATCTTCACCCCCATTGTAGAATACAGTATGTGAATGGTTATTCAATGCACAGTCTAGTTCAGAGCTTGTGGCATTTCTAGAAGGGGTTGCAAAGTAGATGGAAAATGAAAAGATATCATCCCAAAGCTCTTGGAGTTGGAGATAGTGTTTGTTTTAACCACACAGTCAAAGTATACTCATCTTCCAGTGTCATATCTTTTTGCCTTTTCAGAGTGTTCATGGGGTTCTCACAGCAAGAACACTGGATGGTTTGCCATTCCCTCCTGCAGTGGACCACATTTTGTCAGAACTCTTCACTATGACCCCATCTGTCTTGGGTAGTCCTGCATGACATGGCTTCATTGAGTTTTGCAAGTCCTTTTCCAACAACAAGGCTTTGATCCATGAAGGGGATGTGTGTATGTGTATATATATATATATATGTTGTTTAGTCACTAAGTTGTGTCCAACTCTTTCGTGACCCCATGGACTGGTAGCCCACCAGGTTCCCCTGTCCATGGGATTTCACAGGCAAGAATTACTGGAGTAGGTTGCCATTTCCTTCTCCAAGGTATCTTCCCAACCCAGGGATTGAACCGTATCTCCTGCATTGGCAGGTGGACTCTTTATTGCTGAGCCACCAGAGAAGCCTGTTATATTCTTTATCGCTGAGCCACCAGGGAAGCCTGGTATATTTAGATTATTTTCCATTACAGGTTATTAAAAGATATTGAATATAATTTTTTGTGCTATATAATAGGTCCTTGTTGTTTATCTATTTTAGTGTGGACCTGCTTAGTAGATAATTCTTGTTCCTGCACCCTGCCTCTGTCTTTGTCTCTTTCCTGGCTACCCAGCATCCATTCTACCTTGTTTTATTCAGTACAAGTGAAATATTTCTGTAAGGCTTGCATTCTCAATGTGTGGGTGGAGAGTTGATGCAGTGGCAGGTAATCACCCCCTAAGGGTGTGAAAATTAGTAATTGAGGGGCAAAAAACAGTTATTATGATAGTTTGTGGTCCTTGGGGGCTCAACTCTGACAAAATCTTTTTAAAAATTAATTAATTTCATTTTTTATTCTGTTGGGTCTTCATTGCTATGTGTAGGTGTTCTCTAGTTGTGGCAAGCAGGGGGATACTCTTCCTTGTGGTGTGTGGGCATCATTGTGGTGGCTTCTCTTGTTGCACAGCACAGGCTATAGGTGCACAGGCTTGCAACACTTAGGTTCAGTAGTTGCAGCATGCAGGCTGTAGAGTGTGGGGTCAGTAGTTGTGGTAAACAGGCTTAGTTGCTCCACGACATGTGGAATCTTCCTGAACCAGGGATCAAACCCATGTCCCCTGCATTGGCAGGCAGATTCTTAGCCAATCCACCACCAGGCAAGTCCTCTACCTGACAGAATCTTATTCTTTAGCTTTTAATTTCTCTTACTGGGTTTTCTTGGGTCATGTGTAATAATAATGCTGAAGTCATAGAAGGTATACCAAGTGTATGCAAGATCAGTGCTATAAACCACAGAGAAAAAATGACTGTGATTTAAAGACTTTCAAACCACTGCTCATTCTCGCAGACATATCATGAGAAGTGACATGCTTGTGCCTATTGACTGTCATCGATTGCCTTTATGTTTGATCCTCAGTGCCTTTGTATGTAGTTTGGGTTTTGAGAGTTTAATAAAAATGGACTTTATTTAATTAAACAAAAGTTATTTATTTCATCATTAATTATGTCAAGTAGTGAAAAGAAAAAATGTTGAAAATACCTGAATGAATATCAAGCAGTTAGTTAAAAGTTATTTTTCATATCAAGCAAAACAAAAGTCAAGTCTCCTAAACATAATTTTTAAGAAATTAAATGAAATTTTCAATTGCTGATTTTTAGTGAAAAATAAGCTTTTTTGATATTTTTAGAAATTTGATTACACTATTACCATCACAGTTACATTAATTGATAATTTCATATGTAATTTAACACATTGCAATGTTGATAAATTACATTTAAAGTTGCTCAACAAAGAGTTATAAAGCTAAATGCTAATGGATTTTTTCCTTTTTTAAATTTAGATATAATTGCCATATAACATTATGTTGGCTTCCAGTATACAACATAAGGATTCAATATTTTTATATATTATGAAATTATCACCACAATAAGTCTAGTTTAAATTCATCACCACACACTGTTAAACATTTTTTTTCTCTTGTGATTAGGACTTTTAAAATCTATTCTCAGCCTTAGACATAAACTTATCAGACACCAACATTTCTTAAAATGGCACAGGAAGAGGGGCCCACAAAAGGAACTGAGAAGTAGTGGCCTAGGATTAAAGAGCAGAACCAGGAGAGCGTGGTTTCACAGAAACCAAGTGCAAATCATCTTCCAAATAGAAGGAGTGGTCAACATTCCAAATACTACCCAAAACAAAGCATGAAAACCAACCACTAGATTTAGCAATAAGATCACTGATAGTCTTGCAGAGAACATGGAGTGGTAGAGGTGGATGACAAATTACAATGGGCTAAGAAGGAAGGACTGGAATAAAAAATGTAATTGGTTAAGAGGTGATCAGAGAAAAAAAGATAAAAATGAAAATAATGAACGGGAAATATGGACAGGAGTATAAACCACCTTCCAAGCTGTTTGACCATGATAGAGAGTAGAGATATAGGGCAGAAGCTAAAGAATGGTGATGAGTAGTTGAGTGAATGTTTTTGTTTTTAAGCATCTTTATTGAGGTATAATTGCACAGCATAAAAATCATCTGCCTTGACTTTACAATTTCATGAATTTTAGCTTGCTAAGGAGTTACACAAATGTCACTATCAGTTCAGTTCAGTCTCTCAGTCGTGTCTGACTCTTTGCGACCCCATGAATTGCAGCACGCCAGGCCTCCCTGTCCATCACCGACTCCCGGAGTTCACTCAGACTCACGTCCATCGAGTCAGTGATGCCATCCAGCCATCTCATCCTCTGTCGTCCCCTTCTCCTCCTGCCCCCAATCCCTCCCAGCATCAGAGTCTTTTCCAATGAGTCAACTCTCCGCATGAGGTGGCCAAAGTACTGGAGTTTCAGCTTTAGCATCATTCCTTCCAAAGAAATTCCAGGGCTGATCTCCTTCAGAATGGACTGGTTGGATCTCCTTGCAGTCCAAGGGACTCTCAAGAGTCTTCTCCAACACCAAGTTCAAAAGCATCAGTTCTTCGGCACTCAGCTTTCTTCACAGTCCAACTCTCACATCCATACATTACTACTGGAAAAACCATAGCCTTGACTAGATGGACCTTTGTTGACAAAGTAATGTCTCTGCTTTTGAATATGCTATCTAGGTTGGTCATAACTTTCCTTCCAAGGAGTAAGCGTCTTCTAATTTCATGGCTGCAATCACCATCTGCAGTGATTTTGGAGCCCCCCCGCCCCCCCAAAAAAAGTCTGACACTGTTTCCACTCTTTCCCCATCTATTTCCCATGAACCACTTTTAGAATACTTCCATCACCCCCAAAAGATCCCTTGTGTCCATTTACACTCAAGTTACAGAAAAACACGATTTTCTCTTCCTCTAGATTTGCCTTTTGGGGAGAGTAGTTTTGTGTAAATGGTACCATACAATATGTGTTCTTTTGCATTTGGCTTCTTTCTCTGAACATAATATTTTTGAGATTTGTTCTTGGTGTAGCATGTATTAGTACTTTGTTGCTTTTTATTATTGAATTGCATTTCATTAAATTTATATCTCATATTTTATTTAAATGCATTCTCCAGTTGAATGACATTTGAGTTGTTTCCAACTTTTGGTGTTATGAATAATGTTGCTGTGAGCATCTAAGTACAAGTCTTTGTGTGGATACGTTTTCATTTCTCTTGGGTAGACACCTAAGAGTAGAATTGCTGGGCAACATGGTGAGAAGCAGAATTTTTGTTTTTGTTTTTTTTTCAAATTCAAAAGACTCGATTATGTTTAAAGGCCAAGTTAAAGAAAGGGAAAGACTGAAGACATATGAGGGATCAAGTTTCCTGAGGAGAAAGAAAGGAATGGGGCACAGAACTCCAGTGGAAAGACAAGAGAAAAGGCACCTCTTCTACTGTGACAGTAGAGAAAGAGCAAGAACTGGTCAGGTGGGGGTGCTCACGAGTTTGCAGGTAGCTTGTGGCAAAGAGTTGGGGGTTTCTATTTTCAGTGCAGTAGGAGGTGAAGTGATGGGGAAAGGAAGGGAGAAAATGCAGAAAGGCTGAGAAAATGGGGATTTGTCAAAGCTGCCCATCTGGCAGGGAAACAGAATTGCCACACAGTGTAGAGAGGGTGGGGTCTGACATTTTGGTGGCTCTATCTGACCAATTATAGGCCTAGGATTGACATAAAGTGGATAATTATATTCATTCAGGGTTCGGGCTGTGATAGAAGGATGACAAGGCATATGATTGAGGATATTATTGGCTAGAGAAGAGCAGATTAAGCAGATTTCCACTATTCAGGGGTGAAGAAATCTTCAATTAAGTCAAGGAGGTGAAACATAAGTCAGTAATAGTCAAGGGACAACAGGATTAATCCATAGTGGCAAGTGTTAGCTGACAATGGGAGCAGTAGCATCATTCTATCAGACCATTCCTGCAGCAAAATCTTTACTATGTCATGTCATGCCACTCTTGGTTCCTGATCTTGCCTGGTTCTCCAGGCCTCTCATGGAAGCTGTGGATTGATTATCTAATGCTTATTTCTGGTACTCATTGTGATAGGGTGGCTTATGCTTTGATAATAAATAAACCCCAAATCTCAATGACTTAATACACACAAGTTTATTTTCTGCACGTGCAAAATCTGTTTCAAGTCAGCTCCTTTTCAAGAGTTAACTCAGGGGTACAGGCTGACATCTTGTGGCTGTGTCCTCTAGCCCCAGGTTGCCATAGCAGAAGAGAGAGCAGGAAGATTGAGCACCACTTCTTCAATGCACAGCCCATTGGCCAGAACTAGGCACATGGCTCCATATAACTATAAAAGAACTGGAAATATGGGTGAGCTCACGGATATTCAGCAAACAGTAAATGACTCTGCCACATCTAGTGATTTAATTTCTGCTACAGTTAATCAGAGTCAATCCTAATGTTTCTATTCAAGAACCATGACTAGTAAAAGATATGGGGGTTAGAATATTTTAAAATATACATCTTTAGTTTTCTCCTGATTACAGTGATATTCATATTATAAAAATTTGAATACTACATAATCATTTAATATAGAAAGTCTCGCATTATCACAAACCCCTAAATAACTGTTATGATAGTTTTATAAAATCCCCAAATAACTATCATGAATAGTTTGATATACATTATTCTTCTGTATAGGCTTCCCAGGTGGCAATAGTAGTAAAAAATCTACCTGCCAGTGCAGGAGATGCAAGAGATGTGGGTTCAATCCCTGGGTCAGGAAGATCTCCTGGAGAAGGAAATGGCACGCCACTCCAGTATTCTTGCCTGGAAAATTCCATGGACAGAGGAGCCTGGTGGGCTACAGTCCAAGGGGTTGCAAAGAGACAGAAATGGCAAAACCACTACAATATTGTAAAGTAATTAGCCTTCAATTAAAATAAAAAAATTTATATTAAAAAAAAGAAATGACCGAGTGACTAATGTACACCGAATTATTACTACAGTTAATTTACTTATCTATGTTTATGTCATTCACTAAAAAGAAGGTCTAGTACAGTATGTATAGTATATTGCCATTTGTGTAATGAAGGAGGTAATTGGGATAAATATCTATATTTACATAAAGGAACACTGGATGAATGAACAAGAAATTAATTTTAAAAAGTTATTTATAGGGCTTAAGTTGAAATGAGTGGATGGTGTCAGGGTGTGGGTGATACTTCTCAGTGTACATCTTTATATCAGACCAGATCAGATCAGTCGCTCAGTCGTGTCCGACTCTTTGCGACCCCATGAATCGCAGCACGCCAGGCCTCCCTGTCCATCACCGACTCCTGGAGTTCACTCAGACTCACGTCCATCGAGTCAGTGATGCCATCCAGCCATCTCCTCCTCTGTCGTCCCCTTCTCCTCCTGCCCCCAATCCCTCCCAGCATCAGAGTCTTTTCCAAAGAGTCAACTCTTCACATGAGGTGGCCAAAGTACTGGAGTTTCAGCTTTAGCATCATTCCTTCCAAAGAAATCCCAGGGCTGATCTCCTTCAGAATGGACTGGTTGGATCTCCTTGCAGTCCAAGGGACTCTCAAGAGTCTTCTCCAACACCACAGTTCAAAAGCATCAATTCTTCGCTGCTCAGCCTTCTTCACAGTCCAACTCTCACATCCATACATGACCACAGGAAAAACCATAGCCTTGACTAGACGGACCTTTGTTGGCAAAGTAATGTCTCTGCTTTTCAATATGCTATCTAGGTTGGTCATAACTTTCCTTCCAAGGAGTAAGCGTCTTTTAATTTCATGGCTGCAGTCACCATCTGTAGTAATTTTGGAGCCCAGAAAAATAAAGTCTGACACTGTTTCCACTGTTTCCCCATCTATTTCCCATGAAGTGGTGGGACCGGATGCCATGATCTTCGTTTTCTGAATGTTGAGTTTTAAGCCAACTTTTTCACTCTCCACTTTCACTTTCATCAAGAGGCTTTTTTTTAATATAAATTTACTTTATACAAATATTTATAGACATTTTATATATTTATATTGAACTATAATGTATTAGTTTTCTATTGCTATTATAATAAATTACTATCAAATAATTACACAAATTATTATCTTACAGTTCTGGAAGACAGAAGTCTGAAATGGGTTTTAAGGTGCTAAAATCAAAGGCTGTAGGCTTCTGGAGGCTTTAGAGGTAAATGCATTCCTTAGCTAGTGGTCTCTTCCTCCCTCATCTAAGCCAGCAGTATAACATCTTCAAATTTCTTTTCTCTCTGACCACTGTTTTCATTATTTCTTTCTTTGACCCTGATTCTGTCATCACACTGCCATCTTTGTCTTCTCTGATCCTCTTCCTTTTCTCCCATAAGGACCTTTGTAATTACATTAAACCCACACAGGAAACTGAGGATAATTTCCTCATCTCAATATCATTTCTTTTCTTTTTCAAAAAAATTTATTTTAATTGAAGGCTACTTTATGATACTGTAGTGGTTTTTGCCATACATTCACATGAATCAGCCATGGGTGTACATGTATTCCCCATCCTGAACCCCTCTCCCACCTCCTTCCCCATCCCATCCCTCAGGGTCATCCCAGTGCACCAGCCCTGAGCACCCTGTCATATGCATTGAACCTGGATTGGCAATCTACTTCACATATAATAAATATGTTTCAATGCTATTCTCTCAAGTCATCCCACCCTTGCCTTCTCCCACAGAGTCCAACAGTCTGTTCTTTACATCTCTGTCTCTTTTGCTGTCTTGCATATAGGGTCATCATTACCATCTTTCTAAATTCCATGTATATGCACTAATATACTGTATTGGTGTTTTTCTTTCTGACATATTTCACTCTGTATAATAGGCTCCAGTTTCATCCACCTCATTAGAACTGATTCAAATGCATTCTTTTAATAGCTGAGTAATATTCCACTGTCTATATGTATCACAGCTTTCTTATCCATTCATCTGCTGATGGACATCTAGGTTGCTTCCATGTCCTGGCTATTATAAACAGTGCTGCGATGAACATGGGGGTATATGTTTCTCTTTCAATTCTGGTTTCCTCGGTGTGTATGCCCAGCAGTGGGATTGCTGGGTCATATGGCAGTTCTATTTCCAGTTTTTTAAGGAATCTCCACACTGTTCTCTATAGTGGCTCTACTAGTTTGCATTCCCACCAACAGTGTAAGAGGGTTCCCTTTTCTCCACACCCTGTCCAGCATTTATTACTTGTAGACTTTTTGATAGCAGCCATTCTAACCGGTGTGAGATGGTACCTCAATGTGATTTTTGTTTGCATTTCTCTGATAATGAGTGATGTTGAGCATCTTTTCATGTGTTTGTTAGCCATCTGTATGTCTTCTTTGGAGAAACGTCTGTTTAGTTCTTTGGCCCATTTTTTGATTGGGTCGTTTATTTTTCTGGAATTGAGCTGCAGAAGTTGCTTGTATATTTTTGAGATTACTTCTTTGTCAGTTGCTTCATTTGCTATTATTTTCTCCCATTCTGAAGTCTGTCTTTTCACCTTGCTTAGAGTTTCCTTAATTGTGAAAAAGCTTTTAAGTTTAATTAGGTCCCATTTGTTTATTTTTGCTTTTATTTCCATTACTCTGGGAGGTGGGTCATAGAGGATCCTGCTGTGATTTATGCCAGAGAATGTTTTGCCTATGTTTTCCTCTAGGAGTTTTATAGTTTCTGGTCTTACATTTAGATCTTTAATCCATTTTGAGTTTATTTTTGTGTATGGTGTTAGAAAGTGTTCTAGTTTCCTTCTTTTACAAGTGGTTGACCAGTTTTCCCAGCACCACTTGTTAAAGAGATTGTCTTTTCTCCATTGTATATGCTTGCTTCCTTTGTCAAAGATAAGGTGTCCATAGGTGTGTGGATTTATCTCTGGGCTTTCTATTTTGTTCCATTGATCTATTTTTCTGTCTTTGTGCCAGCACCATAGTGTCTTGATGACTGTAGCTTTGTAGTATAGCCTGAAGTCAGGCAGGTTGATGTCTCCAGTTCCATTCTTCTTTCTCAAGATTGCTTTGGCTATTTGAGGTGTTTTGTATTTCCATACAAATTGTGAAATTATTTGTTCTAGCTCTGTGAAGAATACCATTGGTAGCTTGATAGGGATTGCATTGAATCTATAGATTGCTTTGGGTAGTATACTCATTTTCACTATATTGATTCTTCTGATCCATGAACATGGTATATTTCTCCATCTATTTGTGTCCCCTTTGATTTCTTTCATCAATATCTTATAGTTTTCTATATATAGGTCTTTTGTTTCTTTAGGTAGATATATTCCTAAGTATTTTATTCTTTTCGTTGCAATGGTGAATGAAATTGTTTCCTTAATTTCTCTTTCTGCTGTCTCCTTGTTAGTGTATAGGAATGCAAGTGATTTCTGTGTGCTGATTTTATATCCTGCAACTTTACTATATTCATTGATTAGCTCTAGTAATTTTCTGGTGGAGTCTTTAGGGTTTTCTATGTAGAGGATCATGTCATCTGCAAACAGTGAGAGTTTTACTTCTTCTTTTCAAATCTGGATTCCTTTTATTTCTTTTTCTGCTCTGATTGCTGTGGCCAAAACTTCCAACACTATGTTGAATAGTAGTGGTGAGAGTGGGCACCCTTGTCTTGTTCCTGACTTTACGGGAAATGCTTTCAATTTTCCACCATTGAGGATAATGTTTGTTGTGGATTTGTCATATATAGCTCTTATTATGTTGAGGTATGTTCCTTCTAGTCCTGCTTTTTTGGAGGGCTTTTACCATAAATGGATGTTGAATTTTATCAAAGGCTTTCTCTGCATCTATTGAGATAATCATATGGTTTTTATCTTTCAATTTGTTAATGTGGTGTATCACATTGATTGATTTGCTGATATTAAAGAACCCTTGCATCCCTGGAATAAAGCCGACTTGGTCATGATGTATGATCTTTTTCATGTGTTGTTGGATTCTGACTGCTAGAATTTTGTTAAGGATTTTTGCATCTATGTTCATCAGTGACATTGGCCTGTAGTTTTCTGTTTTTGTGGCATCTTTGTCAGGTTTTCGTATTAGGTTGATGGTGGCCTCATAGAATGAGTTTGGATGTTTACCTTCCTGTGCAATTTTCTAGAAGAGTTTGAGTAGGATAGGTGTTAGCTCTTCTCTAAATTTTTGGTAGAATTCAGCTCTGAAGCTGTCTGGTCCTGGACTTTTGCTTGTTGGAACATTTTTTTATTATAGTTTTGTTGTCCGTGCTTGTGATGGGTCTATTAAGGTTTTCTGTTTCTTCCTGGTTCAGTTTTGTAAAGTTATACTTTTCTAAGAATTTGTACATTTCTTCCAAATTGTCCATTATATTGGCATATAGTTGCTGATAAGTAGTCTCTTATGATCCTTTGTATTTCTGTGTTGTCTGCTGTGATTCTTCATGTTCATTTCTAATTTTGTTGATTTCATTCTTGTTCCTTTTTTTCTTGATGAGTCTGGCTAATGGTTTGTCTATTTTCTTTATCTTCTCAAAGAACCAGCTTTTAGCTTTGTTGATTTTTGCTATGGTCTCCTTTGTTTGTTTTTCATTTATTTCTGCCTTAATTTTTATGATTTCTTTCCTTCTACTAACCCTGGGGTTCTTCATTGCTTCTTTTTCTAGTTGCTTTAGGGGAAGGTTAGGTTATTTATATGATTTTTCTCTTGTTTCTTGAGTTAAGTTTGTATTGCTATGAACCTTCCCCTTAGCACTTCTTTTACTGAGTCCCATAGGTTTTTTTGTTTGTTTGTTTTCATTTTCATTAGTTTCTATGCATATTTTGATTTCTTTTTTGATTTCTTCTGTGATTTGTTGGTTATTCAGCAGCGTGTTGTTCAGCCTCCATATGTTTGTGTTTTAAATGTTTTTTTTTCCCCCTGTAGTTGACATCTAATCTTACCACACTGTGATCAGAAAAGATGCTTGGAATGATTTCATTTTTTTTTTTAATTCACCAAGGCTAGATTTATGGCCCATGATGTGATCTATCCTGGAGAAAGTTCCGTGTGCAATTGAGAAAAAGGTGAAATTCATTGTTTTGGGGTGAAATATCCTATAGATATCAACTAGGTTTAACTGGTCAATTGTATCATTTAAAGTTTGTGTTTCCTTGTTAATTTTCTGTTTAGTTGATCTATCCATAGGTGTGAGTGGGGTATTAAAGTCTCCCACTATTATGTTATTGTTAATTTCCCCTTTCATACTTGTTAGCATTTGCCTTACATATTGCGATGCTCCTATGTTGGGTGCATGCTGCTACTGCTGCTGCTGCTAAGTCGCTTCAGTCATGTCCGACTCTGTGCGACCCCATAGATGGCAGCCCACTAGGCTCCTCTGTCCCTGGGATTCTCCAGGCAAGAATACTGGAGTGGGTTGCCATTTCCTTCTCCAATGCATGAAAGTGAAAAGTGAAAGTGAAGTCGCTCAGTCATGCCCGACTCTTAGCGACCACATGGACTGGAGCCTACCAGGCTCCTCCATCCATGGGATTTTCCAGGCAAGAGTACTGGAGTGGGGTGCCATTGCCTTCTCCGTATTGGGTGCATATATATTTATAATTGTTATATCTTCTTCATGGATTGATCCTTTGATCATTATGTAATGTCCTTCTTTGTCTCTTTTCAGGGCCTTTATTTCAAAGTCCATTTCATATGATATGAGTATCGCTACTCCTGCTTTCTTTTGGTCTCTATTTGCATGGAATAACTTTTTCCAGCTCTTCACTTTCAGTCTGTATGTGTCCCTTGTTTTGAGGTGGGTATCTTGTAGACAACATATATAGGGGTCTTGTTTTTGTATCCATTCAGCCAGTCTTTGTCTTTTGGTTGGGGCATTCAACCCATTTACATTTAAGGTAATTATTGATAAGTATGATCCCGTTGCCATTTACTTTGTTGTTTTGGGTCTGAGTTTATAAATCTTTTCTGTGTTTTCTGTCTAGAGAAGCTCCTTTAGCATTTGTTGGAGAGCTGGTTTGGTGGTGCTGAGTTCTATCAGTTTTTGCTTGCCTGTAAAGCTTTTGATTTCTCCTTCATATTTGAATGAGATCCTTGTTGGGTAGCATAATCTGGGTTGTAGGTTTTTCTCTTTCATCACTTTAAGTATGTCCTGCCATTCCCTTCTGGCCTGAAGAGTTTCTAGTGAAAGTTCAGCTATTATCCCTATGGGAATCCCTTGTGTGTTATTTGTTGTTTTTCCTTTCCTGCTTTTAATATTTGTTCTTTGTGTTTAATCTTGATTATTTTGATTAATATGTGTCTTGGGGTGTTTCGCCTTGGGTTTATCCTTTTTGGGACTCTCTGGGTTTCTTGGACTTGGGTGGTGATTTCCTTCCCCATTTTAGGGAAGTTTTCAACTATTATCTCCTCAAGTATTTTCTCATGGGCTTTCTTTTTGTCTTCTTCTTCTGGGACTCCTATGATTCAAATGTTGGGGCATTTGACATTGTCCCAGAGGTCTCTGAGGTTGTCCTCATTTATTTTAATTCTTTTTTCCACTCTGCTTCATTTATTTCCACCATTCTATCTTCCACCTCACTTATCCTATCTTCTGCCTCAGTTATTCTACTGTTGGTTTCCTCCAGAGTGTTTTTGATCTCAGTTATTGCATTATTTACTATTGACTGATTCTTTTTTATTTCTTCTAGGTCCTTGTTAAACATTTCTTGCATCTTCTCAAACCTTGACTCCAGACTATTTATCTTTAACTCCATTTTGTTTTCAAGGTTTTGGATAATGTTTACTATCATTATTCTGATTTCTTTTTGAGGTAGACTCCCTATCTCCTCCTCTTTTGTTTGGTTTGGTGGGCATTTATCATATTCCTTTACCTGATGAATATTTCTCTGCCTTTTGATCTTGTTTAGATTGCTGTGTTTGAGGTGGCCGTTCTGTATGCTGGTAGTTTGTGGTTCCCCTTTATTGTGGAGTTTCCTCCCTGTGGGTAGGGTTGGACGAGTGACTTGTCAAGGTTTCCTAGTTAGGGAAGCTTGCGTCAGTGTTCTGATGGGTGGCGCTGGATTTCCTCTCTCTGGAGTGCAATGAAGTGTCCAGTAGTGAGTTTTGAGGTGTCTGTGGGTTTGGTGTGACTTTTGGCAGACTGTATTTTAATGCTCAGTGTTATGTTCCAATTAGCTTGGTATGTCTTGCTCTGAAACTTGTTGGCTCTTAGGTGGAGCCTGGTTTCAGTGTAGGTATGGAGGCTTTTGAATTAGCTCCTGTCAATTAATTTCCCTGGAGTCAAAAGTTTTCTGGTGTTCACAAGTTTTAGATTTGAGCCTCCTGCCTCTGGCTTTCACTCTTATTTTTACAGTAGCCTCGAGACTTCTCCATCCATACATCCCTGATGATAAAACGTCTAGGTTAATGGTGAAAAGATTCTCCACGGTGAGGGACACCCAGAGAGGTTCACAGAGTTACATGGAGAAGAGAAGAGGGAAGAAGGAGATAGAGGTGAACAGGAGGAGAAGAGGGGGAATCAAAAGGGGAGAGAGCAATCTAACCAGTAATCAATTCCCTATGGGCTCTCCACAGTCTGGAACACTCCGAGAGCTTCACGGAATTATATAGGGAAGAGAAGAGGGAGGAAGGAGATAGAGGTGACCAGGAGGAGAAGATGGGGAGTCAAAAGGAGAGAGGCAAATCTAGCCAGCAATCAGTCCCCTAAGTGTTCTCCACAGCCTGGAGCACCCCCCAAAATTCACAGAGTTGGGTAGAGAAGAGAAGGGAGAGGGAGGAGATAGAGGTGACCTCGAGGAGAAAAAGGAGAGTCAAAAAGGGGAAAGAGCTATCAAGCCAGTAATCACACTCCTAAATAAAAAGGTGTACTGAAGATTGGATTCTTAAAGGTACAAAATTGATAACAAAAACCAAAAACAAAGATTAAAGATCTAGAGTACAGGTTAGAGTCTCAAAAATACAATTAAAAAAATCACAAAAATTATAAAAAATATGTATATGAAATTTGCTTTAAAAATAAGGTCTTTTTTTTCAAGGTAATAGTAGGTTGTAAAAATGAAAATTAAAGGAGTAATAAAGAACTTAAAAAAATGTTAATAGTAAAATATATCTAGGAATTTCTCTGAAGCTGTTGAGGGCAGTGTGGGGTCAGTTCAGTTTCAGATAGTTCCTTGTTCCAGCTTATACTTCTTCTCAAGGTCTATAGGCCCCTTCCAGTGTAGTCAGTGCTAACTACAGGGTTTTAATCTGTTGTGCCTGTCACTTCCAGAGCAGTTCCCTCTTCTTTGTTTATTTTGGCTTCCTCTGTTTGCAAGTCTCTTCAGTGTCTAATTTCTGCCCTGACACAAGGGGCAAAGGTGATCAATTATTTAGGCTAACTTGTTCAGTTGTGCTGTGGGGAGGGAGGAACACTGCAAACAAATAGCACTGGCGTGTGTGGGGAGTGCTCACAGTGTCTGGGCCACACTGGGTTTGCCCCTGCTCACGGCATGTGTGCTTTCCCCGGCTACACTGCTCAGGCTCCAGGTTGCTCTGCAGGTTGCTGCTGCTAAGTCACTTCAGTGTCCGACTTTGTGCGACCCCAGAGATGGCAGCCCACCAGGCTCCCCCATCCCTGGGATTCTCCAGGCAAGAACACTGGAGTGGGTTGCCATTTCCTTCTCCAATGCATGAAAGTGAAAAGTGAAAGTGAAGTCACTCAGTCCAGTCCAACTCCTAGCGACCCCTTGGACTGAAGCCTACCAGGCTCCTCCATCCATGGGATTTTCCAGGCAAGAGTACTGGAGTGGTGTGCCACTGCCTTTCAGGGGAACTGTCTAAAGCAGGCCCTGGGTTGTGTGCACTTCCCAGGGTCTAAGCTACTCAGGTTCAGGTTCTTGAGTACTCCACAAAGGCACAGACTCATTTGGGCCTGCGTTTTGTGCCCTTCCCAGGTCCAGGCGGCTCAGGTGACCAGGTGCTTGGTGAGCGCACTCTCCCAGCTTGGCAGTGCATCTTATCACCTCCCCAGTCCCAGCCCCTCGGTTTCCTGGGTACACCACAAGAGTGCCATCTCAGGTGTGCCATGTGTCTCCTCTGGGGAGCTGATCTCTGACTGAGACCCTCCTGGTGGATGCCAACCATCCAGGATTCCAGGAAGACTTCATTAGGAGTCTTGGGAGCCTGCTCACAGTTTGGTGGGGGAGGCCATCTCCGGGGCCGAGATTGCCCCTTGCCTTCTGGCTCTGGCTGTTGCCCGTCTGCCTCTCTGCCTCTGGTGGGGGGAAGGGCCTGTCTGCAGCCAGCTAGCTCTCCTCTAGTATTTGCTCAGTTCTTTGTTCTGTGAGCAGGCTAGGCTGTGCCTCAGAGATTTTTGCGGGAAAGTTCTCTCTCTCTCTTTTTTTCTCTCTGGCTATTCCCACAGTTTGGGTTGCTATCTCACGTTAGCTCCCTCAGATTGTTTTCAGGGCATTCGGGCCTGGTCCCCACCCTATGCATGCAGCCCGCGCCTCCCTGTTCAGCCCCTGCTCGCTGCTGGTGGATGCAAGCTTCTGGGCTACCTCTCTGCTGGGAGTCACAGCTAGGCATGTAATCTGTAGATTCTTTTTTTTCCCTCCCAGTTATGTTGCCCTCCAAGATTTCAAAACTCCCCACAGACCCACCAGTGAGAGGGTTTCCTGGTGTTTGGAAATTTCTCCTCCTTCACGACTCCTTCCCCAGGATGGGTCTCCATCCTTAACTCTTTTGTCTCTCTTTTTATCTTTTATATTTTGCCTTACCTCCTTTTGAAGAGAATGGGCTGCATTTCTGGGTGCCTGGTACCCTCTGCCAGCATTCAGAAGTTGTTTTGTAGAATTTGCTCAGTGTTCAAATGATCTTTCAATGAATTTTTGGGGGGAGAAAGTGGTCTCCCCATTCTATTCCTCCACCATCTTAGGACCGCCCCCCTCACCCCATCTCAACATCTTTTAAACTTGTTTTCTTTTAGTTACCATTTTTGTGTGTGTGTGGTGACAACAATTTAGGTCTACTCTCCCAGCAAATTTCAAGTATACAATCAAGTATTATTAAATATAGGGCTTCCCAGTTGGCTTAGTGGTAAAGAATTCGCCTGTCAATGTAGGAGATTCTGATTTGATCCCTGGGTTGGGAAGGTCCCCTGGAGAAGGAAAAGGGAACCCACTCTACTATTCTTGCCTGGGAAATCCCACGGATAAAGGAGCCTGGCGAGCTATAGCCCATGGAGTCACAAAAGAGTCAGATGTGACTTAGTGACTAAAACAATAATTATTAAATATCATCATAGTCACCACGCTGTATGTTAGATCTCCAGAAATTACTCATCTTATAATTGAATGTTTGTAACCTTTGACCAGCATCTCCCCATCTCCCCACACCCCAGTCCCTGGAAATCAGTGTTCTACTCTCTGATTCTATGTGTTCTATGGTTTTAGAGTCCACATATAAGTGAAGTCATGCAGTATTTGTTTTTCTGTCTCTGGCTTATTTCATTTAGGATATTTCATAATATCCTCCAAGTCACCAATGTTGTAACAAGGGCAAGATTTTCTTTTATAAGGCTAAATAATATACAATTTATATGTATGTATTTACATATGTATACCCACATATATATCACATTTGATAAATAATGCTGCAATGAACATATGAGTGTAGATATCTCATTGAAATAATGATTTCATTTTTTTCACATCTTTTGTATATATACTCAGTAGTGGGATTGTTGGGTCATACAGTAATTCAACTTTTAGTTTGTTGAGAAGCTTCCGTATTATTTTCCATAATGGATTCATAAATTTACATTTCCATGAACAGTATACAATGGTTTGCTTTTCCCTACACCCTCACCAACACTTGTTCTCTCTTGTGTTTTTGATAATAGTCATTCATACAGGTGTGAGGTGTTATCTCACTGTGGTTTTGATTTGCATTACCCTGATGATTAGCTATGTAGAACACCTTTTCATATACCTGTTGGCCACTCATGTCTTCATTGGAAAAATGTCTATTCAGGTCCTTTGTCCATTAAAAAAAATTGGGTTATTATTTTGCTTGAATTATATGGGTTTTTTATATCTTTATTTTGGATATTGACTTCTTATCAGATAGATAGCTTGCTCCCATTTCAAAGCCTGCTTTATCATTTTGTTGATTGTTTCTTTTCTGTGCAGAGCCTTTTAGTTTGATGTGGTTCAACCTGTTTAACTTTTATTGCCTGTGCTTTTGGTGTCATATTCTTGAAATCATTGCCAAGATGAATGCCAAGGAGCTTTTCCCCTATATTTTTTTAGGAGTTTTATGGTTTTGGGTCTTAAGTTTAAGTCTTTAACCCATTTTGAGTTAACTTTTGTGAGTGGTGTAAGATAGGCGTCTAGTTTCTTTCTTGTGCATATAGATATATAGTCTTCCCAACACCATTTATTGAAGAGACTAGAAACAGTGTCAGATTTAATTTTCTTGGGCTCCAAAAACACTGCAGACTGGAGCCACGAAATTAAAAGACACTTGCTCCCTGGAAGAAAAGCTATGACAAATATAGACTGTGTATTAAAAAGCAGAGACATTACTTTGCTGACAAAACTCATCTAGTCAAAACTATGGTATTTTCCATTAGTCATGTATGCATGTGAGAGTTGGACCATAAAGAAGGCTGAGCGCTGAAGAATTGATGCTTTTGAACTGTAGTGCTGGAGAAGACTCTTGAGAGTCCCTTGGACTGCAGGTGGATCAAGCTAGTCAATCCTGACGGTAATCAACCTTGAATATACTTTGGAAGGATTGGTGCTGAAGCTGAAGGTCCAATACTTTGGCCATCTGATGAGAAGAGCCGACTCATTGGAAAAGACCCTGATATTGGCAAAGATTGAGGGCAAGAGGAGAAGGGGGTGACAGAGGATGAGAGAGCTGGATGGCCTCACTGACACTATGGAGATGAGTTTGAGCAAACTCAGGGAGATAGTGAAGGACAGGAAAGCCTGGCATGCTGCAGTTCATGGAGTTGCAAAGAGTTAGACATAACTTAGTGACTGAACAACGACAACCCTTTCTCTATGTGTATTCTTGTCATTCTTGTCAAAGGTTAGTTGATAGTGTACCTTTGGTTTATTTCTGGGCTCTTTGTTTAGTTTCACTGGACTATGTATCTGTTTTGCGTCAATATCATTCTGTTTTTATTATTAACATTGGATAGTCCTTGAGGATATGGCTTTGTAATATAGTTCGGAATCAGGGAGTGTGATGCCTCCAAATTTGTTTTTTACTAATATTGCTTTTACTATTTGGGGGTATTTTTCTGGTTCCACACAAATTTTAGGATTGTTTTTCTTATTTCTATGAAAAAATGCCACTTTCATTGGATAGGGATTGCATTCAATTTGTAGATTGCTTTGGACAGTATGGACATTTTAATATTATTTATCCAATCTATGAGCATGAAATACCTTTCCACTTATGTTATCCTTCAATTACTTTCATCAGACTCTTAGAGTTTTCACTGTATAGAGCTATCATCTCCCTTGTTAGGTTTATTCCTACATATGAATTCCTTTTGATACTGCTGTAAATGTGCCTTTTACTATTTCTTTCTGAGGTAGTTCATTGATAATGTATAGAAATTCAACTAATTTCTGTGTGTTGGTTTTGTTTTCTACAACTTTACTGATTTTTTTTATTGTTCTAACAGTTTTTTGGTGGTATCTTTAGGGTTTTTTGTATAAAATACTATATGATCTGCAAGTGACAGTTTTACTATTTCCTCTCTGATTTGGATACATTTTTTTTCTTTTTCTGGCCTAATTCCTCTGGCTAGGACATCAGTATAAATCTGAATAGGAATTGAAAAGTGGGCACCTTTATCTTGTCTTTTTGTTTGTTTCTTTTAAATTTATTTATTTATTTTTTAGTTTAAATTTATTTATTTTAATTGGAGGCTAATTACTTTACAATATTGTATTGGTTTTGCCATACATCAACATGAATTTATTTATTTTTAATTGAAGAATAATTGCTTTACATAATTTTGTTGTTTTCTGTCAAATATCAACATTAATCAGCCATACACATGCATATGTCCCCTCATTCTTGAATCTCCCTTCTAATCCCACCCCTCTAGGTTGATATAGAGCCCCTCTTTGAATTCTCTGAGTCATACAGCAAGTTCCCATTGGCTAACTATTTGACATATGGTGATGTAAGTTTTCATGTTACTCTCTCCATACATTTCACAGTCTCCTCTACCTACCCCCATGTTTATAAGGCTGTTCTCTATGTCTGTTTCTCCATTGTTGCCCTGCAAATAAATACATCAGCACCATCTTTCTAGATTCCACATATATGCATTAGTACAATATTTAGCTTTCTCTTTCTGACATACTTCACTCTGTATAATAAGCTCTAGGTTCATCCACCTATTTAGAATTAACTCAAATGTGTTCCTTTTTATGCCTGAGTAATATTCCATTGTATATACGTACTACAGCTTCTTTATCCATTCATCTGTCAGTGGACATGCAGGCTGCTTCCATGTTCTAGGTATTGTAATAGTGCTGCAATGAACATTGGGGTACATATGTCTATTTCAGTTTTGGTCTCCTCAGGGTATATGACTAGGAGCAGGATTGCTGGGTCATATGGTGCTTTTATTCCTAGTTTTTAAAGGAATCTCCATACTGCCTTCCATAGTGATGGACATGAGTTTGAGTAGGCTCCGGGAGTTAGTGCTGGACAGGGAAGCCAGGCAGTCCAGGGGGTCACAAGAGTTGGACACGACTGAGCGACTGAAGTGACTGACTGATACCGTCTTCCATAGTGGCTGTATCAATTTACATTCCCACCAACAGTGCAAGAGCATTCTCTTTTCTCCATACCCTCTCCAGCATTTATTGTTTGTAGACTCTTAGATGATGGCCATTAGAATTGGTGTGAGGTGTTATCTCATTGTAGTTTTGGTTTGTATTTCTTGAATAATGAGTGATGTTGAGCATCTTTTCATGTATTTGTTAGCCATCTATATGTCTTCTTGCTATTCTTTGGAACTCTGCATTTAAATAGGTATATCTTTCCTTTTCTCCTTTGCTTTTCGCTTCTTTTCTTTTCACAGCTATTTGTAAGGCCTCCTCAGACAGCCATTTTGCTTTTTTGCATTTCTTTTTCTTGGGAATGGTGTTGATCCCTGTCTCCTGTACATGTCACGAACCTCAGTCTATAGTTCATCAGGCACTCTGTCTATCAGATCTAGTCCCTTAAATCTATTTCTCACTTCCACTGTATAACCATAAGGGATTTGATTTAGGTCATACCAAATGGTCTAGTGGTTTTCCCCACTTTCTTCAATTTAAGTCTGAATTTGGCAATAAGGAGTTCATGATCTGAGCCACAGTCAGCTCCTAGTCGTGTCCAGGTGTTTCTTGATTTCCTCCTTTTGCATTCCAGTCCCCTATAATGAAAAGGACATCTTTTGGGGTGTTAGTTCTAGAAAGTCTTGTAGGTCTTCATAGAACTGTTCAACTTCAGCTTCTTCAGCATTACTGATCGGGGCATAGACTTGGATTACTGTGATATTGAATGGTTTGCCTTGGAAATGAACAGAGATCATTCTGTGGTTTTTGAGATTGCACCCAAGTACTGCATTTCGGACAATGATTTCGGACTATGACTATGATGGCTACTCCATTTCTTCTAAGGGATTCCTGCCCACAGTAGTAGATAATATGGTCATCTGAGTTAAATTCACCCATTCCAGTCAATTTTAGTTCGCTGATTCCTAGAATGTCGACGTTCACTCTTGCCATCTCCTGTTTGAACACTTCCAATTTGCCTTGATTCATGGACCTGACATTCCAGGTTCCTATGCAACATTGCTCTTTACAGCATCGGACCTTGCGTCTATCACCAGTCACATCCACAACTGGGTGTTGTTTTCGCTTTGGCTCCATCCTTTCATTATTTCTGGAGTTATTTCTCCACTGATGTCCAGTAGCATATTGGGCATCTACCGACCTGAGTAGTTCATCTTTCAGTGTCCTACCTTTTTGCCTTTTCATTGACTATGCCAAAGCCTTTGACTGTGTGGATCACAATAAACTGTGGAAAATTCTGAAAGAGATGGGAATACCAGACCACCTGACCTACCTCTTGAGAAATATGTATGCAGGTCAGGAAGCAACAGTTAGAACTGGACATGGAACAACAGACTGGTTCCAAATAGGGGAAGGAGTAGTCAAGGCTGTATATTGTCACCCTGCTTATTTAACTTCTATGCAGAGTACATCATGAGAAACGCTGGGCTGGAAGAAGTGCAAGCTGGAATCAAGATTGCCAGGAGAAATATCAATAACCTCAGATATGCAGATGACACCACCCTTATGGCAGAAACTGAAGAGGAACTAAAGAGCCTCTTGATGAAAGTGAAAGAGGAGAGTGAAAAAGTTGGCTTGAAGCTCAACATTCAGAAAACTAAGATCATGGCATCTGGTCCCATCACTTCATGGCAGATAGATGGGAAAACAGTGGAAACAGTGGCAGACTTTATTTTGGGGGGGGCTCCAAAATCACTGCAAATGGTGATTGCAGCCATGAAATTAAAAGATGTTTACCCCTCAGAAGGAAAGTTATGACCAACCTAGACAGCATATTAAAAAGCAGAGG
This sequence comes from Bos taurus, assembly GCF_002263795.3. NCBI lineage: Eukaryota > Metazoa > Chordata > Mammalia > Artiodactyla > Bovidae > Bos > Bos taurus. The sequence continues at coordinate 91,237,766 of NC_037357.1, forward strand.
CATTACTTTTCCAACAAAAGTCCATCTAGTCAAGGCTATGGTTTTTCCTGTGATCATGTATGGATGTGAGAGTTGGACTATAAAGAAAGCTGAGTGCTGAAGAATTGATGCTTTTGAACTGTGGTGTTGGAGAAGACTCTTGAGAGTCCTTTGGACCGCAAGGAGATCCAGCCAGTCCTTCCTGTGGGAGATCAGTCTTGCGTGTTCATTGGAAAGACTGATGTTGAGAATGAAGCTCCAATACTTTGGCCACATGATGTGAAGAGCTGACTCATTTGAAAAGACCCTGATGCTGGGAAAGATTGAAGGCAGGAGGAGAAGGGGACAACAGAGGATGAAATGGTTGGATGGCATCACTGACGCAATGGACATGAGTTTGAGTAAACTCTGGGAGTTGGTGATGGACAGGGAGGTCTGGTGTGCTGCAGTTCATGGCGTCTCAAAGAGTCGGACACAACTGAGCAACCGAACTGACTGACATGTCTTCTTTGGAGAAGAAGTCTATTTAGGTCTTTTTTCCACTTTTTGATTGGGTTTTTTGTTTTTCTGGTATTGAGTTGTATGAGCTGCTTGTATATTTTGTAAATTAATCCTTTGTCAATTGTTTCATTTGTTATTATTTTCTCCCATTCTGAGGTTTGTCTTTTCACCTTGCTTGCAGTCCCTTTGCTGTGCAAAAGCTTTTAAGTTTAATTAGGTCCCAGATTTTTGTTTTATTTCCAATACTCTAGGAGGTGGATCATAGAGGATCTTGCTTTGATTTATGTCATTGAGTGTTCTGCCTACATTTCCCTCGAAGTGTTTTATAGTTTCTGGTCTTACATTTAGGTCTTCAGTCCATTTTGAGTTTATCTTTGTGTGTGGTGTTAGGAAGTGTTCTAATTTCATTCTTTTACATGTAGTTGTCCAGTTTTTCCAGTACCACATATTGAAGAAGTTGTCTTTGCCCCATTGTATAGTCTTGCCTCCTTTGTCAAAAATAAGGTATCCATAGGTGCATGGGTTTATTTCTGGGCTCTCTGTCTTGTTCCATTGGTTTCTATTTCTGTTTTTGTGCCAGTACCATACTGCCTTGATGACTGTAGCTTTGTTATATAATCTGAAGTCAGGAAGGTTGAATCCTCCAGCTCCACTCTTCTTTCTCAAGACTGGTTTAGTTATTTGGGGTCTTTTCTGTTTCCATATGAATTGTGAAATTTTTTGTTCTAGTTCTGTGAAAAATGCCATTGGTAATTTGATAGGGATTGCATTAAATCTGTAGACTGCATGTTGTAGTATAGTCATTTTCACAATATTGATCCTTCGTACCCAGGAGCATGGAATATCTCTCCATCTGTTTATGCCATCTTTGACTTTTAATCAGTATCTTATACTTTTCTGTGTACAGTTCTTTTGTCTCCTTAGGTAGCTTTATTCCTAGATATTTTATTCTTTTTGTTGTAATGCTGAATGGGATTGATTCCTTAATTTCTCTTTCTGATTTTTCATTGTTAGTATATAGGAATGCAAGTGATTTCTGTGTATTGATTTTGTATCCTGCAACTTTGCTAAATTCACTGATTAGCTCTAGTAATATTCTGATACTATCTTTAGGGTTTTCCATGTATAGTATCATGTCATCTGCAATCAGTGACAAATTTACTTCTTTTCTGATCTGGATTCCATTTATTTCTTGTTCTTCCCTGATTGCTATAGCTAGGACTCCCCAAACTATTTGAATAATAGTGGTGAGAGAGGACACTCTTGTCTTGCTCCTGATCTTTGAGGGAATGCTTTCAGTTTTTCACTATTGAGAATATTGTTTGCTGTGAGCTTATCATATATGGACTTTACTATGTTGAGGTAATTTCCTTTTATCCCATTTTTTGAAGAGTTTTAATCATAAATGGGTGCCAAATTTTGTCAAAGGCTTTTTCTGCATCTATTGAGATGATAATATGGTTTTTACCTTTCAAGGATTTTTGCATCTATGTTCATCAGTGATATTGGCCTGAAATTTTCTTTTTGTGTGTTGTCTTTGTCTGGCTTTGGTGTCAGAGTGATGGTGGCCTCATAGAATGAATTTGGAAGTATTCCTTCCTTTGCAATTTTTTGAAGGAGTTTCAGAAGGCTAGGCATTAGCTCTTCTCTAAATGTTTGATAGAATTCTCCTGTGAAGCCATCTGGTCTGGGCTTTTGTTTTTTGGGAGATTTTTGATCACAGTTTTGATTTCTGTGCTTGTGATTAGGTTGTTAATAATTTCTGTTTCTTCAGGTTCAGTCTTAGAAGATTGAACTTTTCTAAGAATCTGTCCATTTCTTCCAGGTTATACATTTTATTGCCACATAGTTGCTCATAATAGTCTCTTATGATCCTTTTGTGTTTCTGCATCGTCTGTTGTAACCTCTCCTTTTTCATTTCTTTTTTTTTTATTTGACTCATTTTTTTTTCTTGATGAGTCTGGCTAAAGGTTTGTCAATTTTGTTCATCTCGAAGAACCAGCTTTTAGTTTTCTTAATCTTGACTATTATTTCTCTCATTTCCTTTTCATTTATTTCTGCTCTGATCTTTATGATTTCTATCCTGCTAACTTAGGGCTTTTTGTTTTAGGTGTGGTTAGTTTCTCTATTCAATATGTTTCTTGTTTCTTGAGGTAGGATTGTATTGCTATAAACTTCCCTCTTAGAAATGCTTTTGGTGCATTCCATAGGTTTTGAGTTGTTGTGTTTTCATTGTCATTTGTTTCTAGAAATTTTTAATTTCCCTTTTGATTTCTTCAGTAACCTGTTTGTTATTTAGAAATACAAATGGATAAGAAAGCTGTTGTACATATACACAATGGAATATTACTCAGTTATTAAAATGAATGCATTTGAATCAGCTCTAATGAGGTGGATAAAACTGGAGCTTATACAGAGTGAAGTAAGTCAGAAGGAAAAGCACCAATACAGTATATTAATGCATATATATGGAATTTAGAAGGATGGTATCAATGACCCTATATGCAAGAGAGCAAAAGAGACACAGATGTAAAGAACAGACTTTTGGACTCTGTGGGAGAAGGCGAGGGTGGGATGATTTGACAGAAAAGCATTGAAACATGTATATTACCATATGTGAAATATATCACCAGTCCAGGTTCAGTGCATGAGACAGGGTGCTTAGGGCTGGTGCACTGGGATGACCCTGAGGGATGGGATGGGGAGGGAGGTTTAGGATGGGGAACACATGTACACCCATGGCTGATTCATGTGAATGCATGGCAAAAACCACTACAAAATCATAAAGTAATTAGCCTCCAATTAAAATAAGTAAATAAAATAAAGTTAAAAAAAGAAATGTATTGTTTAATCTCCAGGTGTTTGTGGGTTTTTTTTTTTGACAGTTTTTTCTTGTAATTGATATCTAGTCTCATAGTGATGTAGTCAGAAAAGATGCTTGATATGATTTCAATTTTTAAAATTTACTGAGGTTTGATTTGTGACCCAAGATGTGGTCTATCCTGGAGAATGTTCCATGCACTTGAGAAGAAGGTGTAGTCTTCTGCATTTAGATAGAATGTCCTAAAGATATCCATGAGATCCATCTGGTCTGATATGTCATCTAAGACTTGTGTTTCCTTATTAATTTTATCTTTTGATGATCTGTCCATTGGTGTAAGTGGGGTGTTAAAATCTCCTACTATCATTATGTTACTGCCAATTTCTGCCTTTATGTCTGTTACTGTTTGTCTTATGTATTTAGGTACTTGCATGTTGGGTGCATTGATATTTACAATTGTGATGTCTTCCTCTTGGATTGATTCCTTGATCATTATATAGTGTACTTCCTTATCTCTTGTAATCTTCTTTATTCTAAGGTCTATTTTGTCTGATATGAAGATTGCTACTCCAGCTTTCTTTTGATTTCCGTTTGCATGGAATATATTTTTCCATCCTCTCACTTTTCAGTCTACATGTGTGTTAAGGTCTGAGATGGGTTTCTTGTAGACAGCATATATATGGGTCTTGTTTTGGTATCCATTCAGTGAGTCTGTGTCTTTTGTTTGGAGCATTTAATCCATTTACATTTAAAGTAATTACTGATATATATGTTCCTATTGTCATTTTCTTAATTGTTTGGGGCTTGTTTTTGTAGATCTTTGTCTTCTCTTGTATTTCCTGACTATATAAGTCCCTTTAACATTTGTTGTAAAGCTGGTTTTGTGGTACTGTATTCTCTTAAGTTTTGCCTGTCTGTAAAGCTTTTGATTTCTCCATCAATTTTGAATGAGATCCTTGCTGAGTAGAGTAATCTTTGTTGTAGATTTTTCCATTTCAGTACTTTAAGTATATCCTGTCATTTCCTGTGGCCTGCAGAGTTTCCACTGAAAGATCAGCTGTTGCTTTTTCCTTGTTGCTTTTAATATTCTTTCTTTGTGTTTAATCTTTGTTAGTTTGATTAGTATATGTCTTGGTGTATTTCTCCTTGGTTTATCCTGTATGGGACTCTGAGCTTCTTGGACTTGATTGACTATTTCCTTTTTCGTGTTGGGGAAAGTTTCATCTACAATCTCTTCAAAAATTTTCTCATACCCTTTCCTTGTCTCTTCTTCTTCTGGGACCCCTATAATTCGAATGTTGGTGTGTTTAATATGGTTCCAGACGTCTCTGAGACTCTCATCTGTTATTTTCATCCTTTTTACTTTATTCTGCTCTTCAGCAATTATTTCTACCTTCCATCTCACTGATTCGTTCTTATGTTTCAGATATTCTCCTATTGATTCCTTCTAGAGTATCTTTAATTTCAGTAATTGTGTTGTTTGTCTCTGTATACTTATTCTTTAATTCTTCTAGGTCTTTCTTAATTGGTTCTTGCATTTTCTCCATTCTATTTTCGAGATTGTACATCATCTTTACTATCATTATTCCGAATTCTTTTTCAGGTAGTTTGCCTATTTCCCCTTCATTTATTTGGACTTGTGTGTTTCTAGGTTGTTCCTTCATTTTTGCCATATTTCTCTGCCTTTTCATTATCTTTTTTAAAACTTATTGTGTTTGAGGTCTCCTTTTCTCAAGCTTCAAGGTTGAATCCTTTCTTTCTTTTAGTTTCTTCCCTCCTAAGTTTGGTCCAGAGGTTTGTGTTAGCTTTGTGTAGGGTGTCACGTGTGCTTCTGTCCTGGTGGGAGGAAGTGAGTTTTCTTTTCCTCTGATGGGCAGGGCTGAGTGAGGTGGTAAACCTGTCTGCTAATGATTGTGTCTGCATTTTTGTCTTGTTTGTTGTTTGTATGAGGAGTCCTGCACAAGGTCCTACTGGCAGTTGGGTGATTCCAGGTCTTGTATATAAGTGGTTGCCTTTGTGGGAGTTCTCAGTATTTGATACTCCCTAGGGTTAAGAGTCATGAAGGAGATTCCACAGGTGGTTTGTTATGGCAGTAAATGGGATTAAAACAAATACCCAAAAAGAGAAACAAAAGACACACCTCTAGACAAATGTCAATTACAAAATTAGGCGCATAATAACTAAAATAATGAAATATACACACATACATATACACCCATATACAAAATCAAAACAGTCCAAAAAAAATAAAGTGCAATAGATTGACCTGGCAAACAAAGGAAACCAAAAATGATATCCACCACTTAAAAACAAAGCTTTTAAGTTTAATTAGGTCCCATCTGTTTATTTTTGCTTTTATTTCCAATATTCTGGGAGGTGGGTCATAGAGGATCCTGCTGTGATTTATGTCGGAGAGTGTTTTGCCTATGTTCTCCTCTAGGAGTTTTATAGTTTCCGGTCTTACATTTAGATCTTTAATCCATTTTGAGTTTATTTTTGTGTATAGTGTGAGAAAGTATTCTAGTTTCATTCGTTTACAAGTGGTTGACCAGTTTTCCCAGCACCACTTGTTAAAGAGATTGTCTTTTCTCCATTGTATATTCTTGCCTCCTTTGTCAAAGATCAGGTGTCCATGTGGGAGAGGGTGAGGGTGGGATGATTTGGGAGAATGGCATTGAAACATGTATATTATAATATGTGAAACAAATCGCTAGTCCAGGTTCTATGCATGATCCAGTATGCTCGGGGCTGGTGCACTGGGATGACCCAGAGGGATTGTATGGGGAAGGAGGTGGGAGGGGGGTTCAGGATGCAGAACATGTGTACACCTGTGGCAGGTTCCCGTCGAAGTATGGCAAAACCAAGACAATATTGTAATTAGCCTCCAATTAAAGTAAATAAATTTATATTAAAAAAAACAAAGCTAACTAAAGCACAAACTGGAAAACAAAAGTAAAGAAAGGTGCCAACTGAGGAATAAAGCAATGAAAAAAAAAGCAAACTAACAAATATGGTGAGAAAAAGAAAAGAAAGAAAGAACAGAAATACAAAGTTAAATAGAGGTAAATAAAGAAGATTTTTATATATTAAAGATTAACTGCAAGGGGAAAAGAACATAGGAAAAGCAAACAAAGGAATAAATGTAGAAAAAATGATAATAAATTTGAAAAACTTAAAAATTTAAATTAAGAATAAAGATAGAGAGGGAAAAAGAAAGGAAAATTCCACAGAACTGCAAAAAGCCAACATAGGGGCAGAAGTTTATAATAAAATAAAAAGCGTGATGAAAAAAATTCTCAAAAGCTTAAACAGATTTAATAGCACAAATAAAATTAACAACTACAACAAGAGAGTTTTTAAAAAGGGACAAAAAGAGAAAAAATGAAAAAAAAATCCAGGAGAAACTACAGAACAAGTCAAAATATAAGAATAACAAATGTTTTTCTTGAGTCTCTGCTGTCAGCGTCCTTTTCCTTGCTGGGAGTCAAAGTCCACCTCGCCTCCCTAGGATGCCCTTCAACACTGGGCTGGTCTCTGAACCTGCCGTGCAGGCAATTCAGACTCTAATCTTGTTCTACTTCTTCTGTGTGTTCTTGCCTCCAATGTCCACAGCTATCAGAACTAGTGAGTTTTCTTTTGTGAGAATTCGCAGTGTCCTTTTATGTATTTCACAGACACAGATTCTGCTTAGTTGATCATGTGGATTTAATCTGCAGCTGGAGGGAAGGTTTTGTGTCCTCTTCTTTAGCACACTGCCCCTCGTTTCAATTGTGGTTTGATCTCCACCTCTGCCTGTTGGTCGTCACAGGGGTTTGCTCCAGAGGCTGTCCTGGAGGACTTGGGTCTGCTCCAGTGAGTTCCAGGTGTGGAGGTGGTGCAGCTGCTTGGGTTGCAGGGGCCCTGGCAGCACCAAGTACTCAGGGGAGTTAGTGGCTAAGGCATCAGGAAATATGGTGCTCTAGAAGGGTATGGCAACCCACTTCAGTATTTTTTCCTGGAAAATCCCCCAGACAGAGAAGCCTGGCAGGCCACAGTCCACAGGGTTGCAAGGAGTTGGATATGACCAAAGTGACCCCATGTGCACAGGTATTTTTCTAGCCTATGGAAGCTCTACCCCAGTGAGTGCAATCTCAAAAATGACAGAGTGATCTCTGTTCATTTCCAAGGCAAACCATTCAATATCACAGAAATAGAAGTCTATGCCCCAACCACTAATGCTGAAGAAGCTGAAGTTGAACGGTTCTATTATGTCCTACAATACCTTCTAGAACTAACACCAAAAAAAAGGTCCTTTTCATCATAGGGGAGTGGAATGCAAAAGTAGGAAGTCAAGAGATAGCTGGAGTAACAGGCAAGTTTGGCCTTGGAGTACAAATCGAAGCAGGGCAAAGGTTAACAGAATTTTGCCAAGAGAACACACTGGTCACAGCAAACACCCTCTTCCGGCAACACAAGAGATGACTCTACACGTGGACATCACCAAATAGTCAATACTGAAATCAGATTGATTATATTCTTTGCAGCCAAAGATGGAGAAGCTCTGCTGCTGCTGCTGCTGTTAAGTTGTTTCAGTCGTGTCTGACTCTGTGTGACCCCATAGACAGCAGCCCACCAGGCTCCACTTTCCACAGGATTCTCTAGGCAAGAATACTGGAGTGGATTGCCTTTCCTTCTCCAGGAGAAGCTACATACAGTCAGCAAAAAGAAGACCAGGAGTTGGCTGTGGGTCAGATCATGAACTCCTTATTGCAAATTCAGACTTAAATTGAAGAAAATAGGGGAAACCACTAGGCCATTCAGGTATGACCTAAATTAAATTCCTTACAATTATACAGTAGAAGTTACAATAGATTAGTGGAAGTAATATTTAGTGGAAGTAAATAGATTCAAGAGATTAGATCTGATAGACAGAGTGCCTAAAGATCTATGGACAGAGGTTCATGATATTGTACAGGAGGCAGTGATCAAGATCATCCCCAAGAAACAGAAATGCAAAAATACAAAATGGTTGTCTGACAAAGCCTTACAAATAGCTGAGAAAAGAAGAGAAGTGAAAGGCAAAGGAGAAAAGGAAAGATATACCCATCTGAATGCAGAGTTCCAAGGTATAGCAAGGAGAGATAAAAAAAACTTTCCTCAGTGATCAATGCAAAGAAATAGAGGGAAAAAATAGAAGAGGAAAGACTCGAGACCTCTTCAAGAAAGTTAGAAATACCGGAACATTTCATGCAAAGATGGTCACAATAAAGGACAGAAACGGTATGGACTTAACAGAAGCAGAAGATATTAAGAAGAGGTGGGAAGAATACACAGAAGAACTATACAGAAAAGATCTTCATGACCCAGATAACCACGATGGTGTGATCACTCACCTGGAGCCAGACATCCTGGATTGTGAAGTCAAGTGGGTGTTAGGAATTATCACTATGAACAAAGCCAAAATTAGTGGGGGTGATGGAATTCAAGCTGAGCTATTTCAAGTCCTAAAAGATGATGGTATGAAAATGCTGCACTCAATATGCCAGCAAATTTGGAAAACTCATCAGGAGCCACAGGACTTGAAAATGGCAGTTTTCATTCCAATCCCAAAGAAAGGCAATACCAAAGAATGCTCAAACTACCATACAGTTGCATTCATCTCACATGCTAGCAAAGTAATGCTCAAAATTCTCCAAGCCATGCCTCAACAGTATGTGAATCATGAACTTACAGACGTTCAAGCTGGATTTTGAAAAGGCAGAGGAAGCAGAGATCAAATTGCCAAGATCTACTGGATCATAGTAAAACCAAGAGAGTTCCAAGTAAACATCTACTTCTGCCTTGATTATGCCAATGCCTTTGACGGTGTGAATCACAACAAACTCTGGAACATTCTTAAAGAGATGGGAATACCAGATCACCTTACCTGCCTCCTGAAAAATCTGTATGCAGGTCAACAAGCAACAGTTAGATCCAGACATGGAACAATGGACTGGTTCCAAATCGGGAAAGGTGTACGTCAAGGCTGTATATTGTCACCCTGCTTATTTAACTTATATGCAAAGTACATCATGTGAAATGCCGGGCTCGGTGAAGCACAAGCTGAAATCAAGATTGCTGGGAGAAATAACAATAACCTCAGGTATGCAGATGACACCACCCTTATGGCAGAAAGCAAAGAGGAACTGAAGAGCCTCTTGATGAAAGTGAAAGAGGAAAGTGAAAAAGCTGGCTTAAAACTCAAAATTAAAAAATGAAAATCATGGCATCCAGTCCCATCACTTCATGGAAAATAGATGGGGAAACAATGAGAACCTGTATTTTCTTGGGCTCCAAAATCACTGCAGATGGTGACTGCAGCCATGAAATTAAAAGACGCTCACTCCTTGAAAGAAAATCTATGACCAACCTAGACAACATATTAAAAAGCAGAGACATTACTTTGCCAACAAAAGTCTGTATATCTAAAGCTATGGTTTTTCCAGTAGTCATGTATGGATGTGACAGTTGGACCATAAAGAAAGCTGAGCGCCAAAGATTTGATGCTTTTGAACTGTGGTGTTGGAGAAGACTCTTGAGAGTCCCTTGGACTGCAAGGAGATCAAACCAGTCAATCTTCAAGGAAATCAGTCTTGAATATTCATTGGAAAGACTGATGCTGAAGCTGAAGCTGAAGCTCCAATACTTTGTCCACCTGATGAGAAGAAGTGACTCATTGGAAAAGACTGATAGTGGGAAAGAGTGATGCCAGGAGAAGTGATGACAGTGGATGAGATGGTTGGATGTCATCACCAACTTGATGGACATGAGTTTGAGCAAGCTCCATGAGTTGGTGATGGACAGGGAAACCAGGTGTGCTGCAGTCCATGGGGTCTGCAGAATTGGACACGACTGAAAAACTGAACTGAACTAAACCCCAGTGAGAATTTGCGTGAAGGTGGCACAGCTGCTTGGGTCATGGGGGCCCTGATAGCACCAAATGTGCGGGACTTGGGTTGCCTCAGCCACAGGAGCTATGGCACTATATCAGAGTCTTTTTCTAGCTTTTGGCAACTGGCAATCAGAAAGCCTCTTTGGCTAGTTCTTTTCCATTGCTCCACCCGTTCAGACACTTAGAGGGCTCCCTTGCCTGGGGTCCTTCTCTGTTGCTCAGTGTGCATCAGGCACATAAAGACCCCCCCTCCCCCACTGTGGGTTCTACTCTGATGTTTGGTGCATCAGGCACTTAAAGGGGCACTGTGGGTGGGATCCTTCTGTTTTTCCATGTGTCAGGCGCTTGAAAGGCCAGTCTCTCTATTGTTCAGCTGCTGGTGTTGGAGTGTGGGGAGAGAGAGGCTATGGTGATGGCTCCACTCCCTATGCACGACTCAGAAGTATCACCTTGCTTCCATGGCTGCCTGGCTTTTCTCCAACAGGCATTTCCTGCCACAGTCTCCTCCCTCACATCCCCTTGAGCTGTTTCCCTTCATTCAACAGCAAATCTCACCCTGCGATTGCCCCACAATCCCTATGCTCCAGCTCCCAACCACTGAGCCTTCTAGGGACCTGTGTCCCTGTCCGGGGTATGTATGACTGTGGCAAGAATTGCCTGTGTGATTCTCATTCCATTTATGCTGTCACTGGTCAGCTGCTTCACTCTCAGCCTCAACTATTTCTCCCCTGACCCAAGCAATTGCCCAGATGTGGGGATTGGACCCTTGCTTCAATTCCCCCACCTGCTGAGGGCAGGTCTAGTCTACTAACTTTCCTGTTTTTCCCTCTTGTTCCTTCATCCTACTGAGTTTTGTGTGGTTCTATATATTCTTTTCTGATGGTCAGGTACTTCTGCTGCTCTTGGCTGGTGTTCTGCAAGCACTTCTGTCTCTGTAGGTGTATTCCTGATGCATCCATGGAGAGAGATGTACTACATGTCCATCTGCTCCTCCTCCATCTTGTTCCCATCTATCTTGCTTTTGTTCTTAGAGAAAAAACTTTTAACTTTTCACTCTTGAGTATGATGTTATCTGTGGACTGTCATATGAGGTCCTTATTATGTTGAGATACGTTTCTTATATACCACTTTTGGAGTAATTTTTATCATGAAATGTTGTATTTTGTCAATTGCTTTTTGTGCTTCTCTTCAGATGATCATATGAATTTATCTTTCATTATCTTAATGTGTTGTATCACATTTATTGATTTACATATGTTGAACCATCGTTGTATCCCAAAGATAACTTCCACTCGATCATAGTGTATGATCCTTTCAATGTGCTGTTGAAATTGATTTACTGGTATTTTGTTGAGGATGCTTACATTTAAAATTCATCAGGGATATTGGCTTGTATTTTCTTTATTGTAGTGTCATTATCTGGCTTTGGTATGGTGGTAATGCTGGTATTGTAAAATGAATTGGAAGTATTCCCTCTTCAATTTTTTGGAAGAGTTTTAGAAGGTCAACATCATTCACTTAATCACATCTGCAAAAGTCCTATGTTCCATGTAAGGTAATAACACATGATTAAACAGGCTTGTAAAAAAGATGGTTACTGTATTAAGTTTTCTATTGCTGAGCAACAAGTAATCACAACAACCTTTATTCTGTCAATGGGTGGTGGAGCTGAGACTGGAGTTCCAATATACAAATTCATAGCCTGTTACAGCAGAATGCTTTCTCTAAAAACACAAAGATGTCCTGTTTTTCCTCTTCAAAAGCCTCTCCTACCATCTTCCTCCTTCTCTGGGTTCTTATTGTGGCTCAGTTATTATTAGCCAGTCAGCCAAACTTGCTGTACCTTCAATAATTACTGTGGGGATCAGAGGTAATGTTGTAAAGCTCCCAGCTCACTGCCTGGCACACAATAAGTTCTCCCTAAATGGAAGCTATTAACTGTTACTATTTTTTCAACTCTTCTAAGCCAGTCTCATTGCCATTCATCTTCAATTCTGCTCTCTCCCATGAATCTCTGTAGTACCACATCTCAGGAACAACTTGCTTTCAAAAGACATCAATACTCAACAACTTTTTTTGCCACTTAATTTTCTTAGTTGAAGGATAATTGCTTTATAGAATTTTGTGGCTTTCTGTCAAACATCAACAAGTATCAGCCATAGGTACACCCTCGTCCCCTCCCTCCCAAATCTCCCTCCCATCCCTCCTTCCCATCTCCCTCCCCAATACTCAACAACTTTTACAGGCAGTCATTGCCCATATACCAACACTTCCAACAAAAAGTATCTGGTTGACAGTGGTGTAGCTTCAGCCTTATTTCCCCCTAAATAAAAAACCAAAGTCTTTAAATGTGGGTATAATACCTAATGCTCAATCTTGGTTCCTAAATGCCATTCTCAACTAAAAAGGGCTAAGTCTCCTTGGGAAACATAGCTGATTTCAGGACTGAGGCAGAGAAAATACAAGATGAGCATCTTGCAGAGTCAGAAAAGAAGGAAGTGCTCAAACAAAGATGGAGACCTGTTAAAAGGACACAGGAGTCATCTTCCTGCTGGCCAAACATGGAATATTTTGAGCATTAAAATAAAGAATAGTACTAACCCACTGAATATGATAGACAACCACAGGTCCATGAGGATATAGATACATAAATGTAGGAGAAGGGAAAGCTCTCCCTTACACTGGAGAGCCAACTGATACAAGTCCAAAGAATGACGGCATTGGACAGTTACCATTTAGCAACCTCAAGAGTCATTGGTGAATGCTAAAACTGGTGGGTGAAAGCTTGAGATCAAGCACACACACACACACACACACACACACACACACACACACATATCTCCAGTCATGTCCAACTTTTTGCAACCCCACAGACTATAGCTGCCAGGCTTTTCTGTCCATGGGATTTCTCAGGCAGGAATACTGGAGTGGGTAGCCATTCCCTTTACCAGGGACTCTTCCAGACCCAGGGATTGAACCTTGGTCTCTTGCTTTTCAGGCAGATTCTTTACCATCTGAGCCACCAGGGAAACCTGATATATGTATATATATGTAAGATAAGTGTAGTAAAATGTTAACATTTGAGGAATCTGGATTAATAGTATAAGGCAGTTTTCTTTGTACTATTCTTGGAATTCTTTTAAGACTGAAATTATCTGAACAAAAATTTAAGAGAAAAAAATTCTAGCTTAAAAAACATAGTTAAAAAATATTTATAAAAACTAAAGCTAGTATTATACTCAATGGTGAGAAACTAGATTTTTTTTTCTACTAAGATCAAACAAGGCAAGGATGTCTGCTCTCATTACTCCTTCTTAACATCACACTGGGAGTCCTTGCTAATGCTATAGGCAGGAGAAAGAAATAAAAGGTATACTGATTGGGAAGGAAGAAAAAAACTGTCATTGTTCACAGATGGTATAACTGTCTATGCAAAAAATCATAAAGAACCAACAAAAAGATAGCTAGAAGAACTATTACAGCAAGTTTGTAAGTTACAAGGTTAATTACAAAAGCCAATTGCTTTCTTATGTACCAGTAATTAACAACTGGAATTTTAAATAAAAAGCAAAATACCACATATATTAGCACCATAAAACTTAATAAAATAATACTTAGGTATAAACTTAACAAAATATGTACAAGATCTATATAAAGAAATTTATAAAACTCTGATAAAATAAATCAAAGATGATAAATGGAGACATAGTCCATGTACATGGATAGGAAGACAATTTTATCAAGATATCAGTTCTTCCTAACTTAATCTATAGATTCAATGCAATATCAAGCAAAATCCCACCAGTTTATTTTGTGGATATTGACATACTAATTCTAAAGTTCATCTGTAAATGCAAAAGACTCAGAATAGCCAACACAATATTGAAAGAGAAAAAAGAAAGTCTGAGGACTGACACTACCGGACTTTGAGACTTTCTCTTGATATAAAGCTACAGTAATTGAGACAATATGGTACTGGTGACATGAAAGAAAGAAAGTGAAGTTGCTCAGTCATGTCCAACTCTTTGCGACCCCATGGACTGTAGCTACCAGGCTCCTCCGTCCATGGGATTCTCCAGGCAAGAATATTGGAGTTGGTTACCATCTTCTTCTCCAGGGGATCTTCCCGACCCAGGGATCAAACCAGGGTCTCCCACAATGGAGGCAGACTCTTTAACATCTGAGCCATCAGGGAAGCCCAATAGACAAATAGATAAATGGAATAGAATAGAGAGCTCAGAAATAGATCCACACAAATACAGCCAACCAATCTCTTTTAAAATATTTATTTATTTATTTTATTTCTTTGGCTGTGCTGGGTCTTGGTTGTGGCTTGAGGGGTCTTTTTCTGTTGTGGCATGTGGGATCGAGTTTCCTGAGCAGAGATCAAACCTGGACACTCTACATTGGGAGCACAGAGTCTTAGCCTTTGAACTACCATGGAAGTCCCAAGTCAACTAATTTTTGACAAAGGAGCAAAGGCAATTCAATGGAGAAAAGATAGTCTTTTCAACAAATAGTGCTGAAACAACTGGATATCCACATGCAAAAACAGTAATCTAGACAAAAAGACTTTAAACCCTTTACAAAAACCAACTCAAAGTGGATTTATAGGCTTACCTGTAAGATGTAAAACTGAAATTCTTAGAAGATAACAGAGTGGAAATCTATGTAACTTTGAGCTTGGCAATGACTAAAAACAACACCAAAACACAACCCATGGAAGAAAAATTCAATAAATTGAGCTTCATTATCAGTGGAAGACACACAAAGAATGAAAAGACAAGCCAGAGAATAGATGAAAATGTTTGCAAAACACATATGTGGGGGCTTCCCTGGTGACTCAGTGATGATGAATCCCCCTTCCAATGCAGGAGACATGGGTTCGATCCTTGGTCAGGAAGATCCCACATGCTGCAGAGCAACCAAGCCTGTTTACCACAACTATTGAGCCTATGCTCTAAGGCCTGGGAATTGCAACTACCAAAGCCCAAGCGCCCTAGAGCCTGTGCTCAGCAACAAGAGAAGCCAACACAATGAGAAGCCCACACACCATAATGAAGAGTAGACCCTGCTCACCAAAATTAAAGGCCCACATAGCAACAAAGACTCAGCACGGATGAAAAATAAAATTTAAAAATCCACATATTTGATAAAAAGTAGGTAATCAGAATATATAAAGAACTCTTGAGACTCAAAAAAATAAAGAAAAGAAAAATAATGCAATTTACAAATGGGCAAAAGATCTCAACAGACACCTCACAAAGAAGATCCATCTATGTCATTAGGGAAATGAAAATTTAAAAAATAAGATACCACCATATACGTATGACATCACTGACTCAATGGACATGAGTTTGAGCAAACACATGGAAATAGTAAAGGATGGGGAAGCCTGGTGTGCGGCAGTTCATGGGGTCACAAAGAGTCACTTTGGAAGACAGTTTCTCAGTTTTTTACAAAACTAAATATACTTTTACCATACTAATCTCAGGTGGGCTCGGTCTGCAACAGCTTGAAGCAGGACTTCAGTTCCCCAGCCAGAGATTGAGGCCAGGTTATGGTGGTGAGGGCACCAAATCCTAGCCACTAGACCAGTAATCAGTGACCAGGCCCTGGCCCTTCAGCACTGCAGAAAAGAATTCCCACAAAGATGGAAAGTAATAAAATAAGTAAACTGTTTGTTAGGAGGATAAAGAGTACAGTGTGTGTAGATAGACACACGGGCAAACTCAGAGGTAGAGTCCCTGAGTCGAGCCCTCATGGCTGTTTGAATTAGTCTTACGGGGCATTACTTCCAGGTTTCCTTTGGAAAATCATTTTGATTTGCCTGGTTCACAGTCCCTATTAGGTATATCTCAAGGTCCTCCAATGTGTGTGCATGCATCTCTTAGCCAAGATGGATTCCACTGAAGAGGCCAATGGGTAGCTTGGCATCACTTAGCATCATTCCCCTTTGACCTCCAAGGAGCCTGTCTGCACATGTCTGGTTGGGGAGGTCTCCTGACTTTGAGAATGAGAAACATACGGTCTGGGCAGGGCCCAGTCTTCTGTCTTAATTGTTCTGCTATTCTTCTCTTGGAGTTTCAGTCCAAGCAATGAAATCTCCTATTACTTTACCCTGGGGTGGGGTGGGGCTCATCTGTCCACTGCCTCAATACAATCCACCAACTATATACTCCTTGGTATTTACCCAAATGAACTGAAAATTTACGTGCACATAAAAACTGGCACATGTATGTTTATAGCATTTATTTATCATATCTGACAAAACTTGGAAGCAACAAAAATATCCTTTAGTATGTGAGTGAATAAATAAACTGTGGCACATACAGACAATAAAATATCAGTTCAGTTCAGTTGCTCAGTTGTGTCTGACTTTGCAACCCCATGGACTGCAGCACACCAGGCCTCCCTGTCCATCACTAACTCCTGGAATTTACTCAAACTTATGTCCATTGAGTCGGTGATGCCATCTAACCATCTCATCCTCTGTCGTCCCCTTCTCCTCCCGCCTTCAATCTTTCCCAGCATCGGGGTCTTTTCAAATCAGTTGGTTCTTCGAATCGGGTGGCCAAAGTATTGGAGTTTCAGCTTCAGCATCAGTCCTTCCAATGAATATTCAGGACTGATTTCCTTTAGGATGGACTGGTTGATCTCCTTGCTGTCCAAGGGACTCTCAAGAGTCTTCTCCAACATCACACTTCAAAAGCATCAATTCTTCGGCACTCAGCTTTCTTTATAGTCCAGCTTTCACATCCATATATGACTGCTGAAAAAACCATAGTTTTGACTAGACAGACCTTTGTTTGTCTCTGCTTTTTAATATGCTGTCTAGGTTGGTCATAGCTTTTCTTCCAAGGAGCAAGCATCTTTTAATTTCATGGCTTCAGTCACCATCTGCAGTGATTTTGGAGCCCCCCCAAAATAAAGGCTGTCATCTATTTGCCATGAAGTGATGGGACCAGATGCCATGATTTTAGTTTTCTGAATGTTGAGTTTCAAGCCAACTTTTTCACTCTCCCTTTTCACTTTCATCAAGAGGCTCTTTAGTTCTTCTTTGCTTTCTGCCTTAAGTGTGGTATCATCAGCATATCTGAGGTTATTGATATTTCTCCTGGAAATCTTGATTCCAGTTTGTGCTTCATCTAGTCCAGCATTTTTTCATGGTGTACTCTGCAAATGAGTTAAATAAGCAGGGTGAAAATATACAGCCTTGATGTACTCCTTTCCCGGTTTGGAATCAGTCTGTTGTTCCATGTCCAGTTCTAAGTGTTGCTTCTTGACCTGCATACAGATTTCTCAGCAGGCAGATCAGGTGGTCTGGTATTTCCATCTCTTTAAGAATTTTCCACAGTTTGTTGTGATCCATGCAGTCAAAGGCTTCAGCATAGTCAAAAAAGCAGAAGTAGATGTTTTTTTCTGAAACTCTCTTGCTTTTTCGATGATCCAGCAGATGTTGCCAATTTGGTCTCTGCTTCCTTTGCCTTTTCTAAATCCAGCTTGAACATCTGGAAGTTCACAGTTCATGTACTGTTGAGGCCTGGCTTGGAGAATTTTGAGCATTGCTTTATTGGCGTATAAGATGAGTGCAACTGTGTGGTAGTTTGAGCATTGTTTGGCATTGCCTTTCTTTGGGATTGGAATGAAAACTGACCTTTTCCAGTCCTGTGGCCACTGCTGAGTTTTCCAAATTTGCTGGGATATTGAGTGCAGAACTTTCAGAGCATCATCTTTTAGGATTTGAAATAGCTCAACTGGAACTCCATCACCTCCACTAGCTTTGTTTGTAGTGGTGGTTCTTAAGGCCCATTTGATTTCACATTCCAGGATGTCTGGCTCAAGGTGAGTGATCACACCATTGTGATTATCTGGGTCGTGAAGATCTTTTTTGTATAGTTCTTCTGTGTATTCTTGACACCTCTTCTTAATGTCTTCAGGTGTGACCTAAATTAAATCCTTTATGATTATACAGTGGAGATGACAAGCAGATTCAATGGATTAGATCTGGTAGACAGAGTGCCTGAAGAACTATGGACAGAGGTTCTTAACATTATATAAAATATCATTCAGTGATAAAAAGAAATGGGCTATTAAGCCATGAAAAGACACAGAGAAACCTTAAATGCATATTACTAAGGGAAAAAAGCCAATCTGAAAAGACTACACATTGTATCAACCCAACAATATGACATTCTGAAAAGGCAAAAGAGTGAAGACAGTAAAGAAGTCAGGGGTTCATGGAAAGGAAGGAAGGGGTAAATGATTGGAAGAGGGGAATTTCAGAGCAGTGAAACTACTCTGTATGATACTGTAGTGGTGGATACATGTCATTATATATTTGCCAAAACCCATAGAATGTAAAACAAAAAAAGTGAATCTTAATGTAAACTATGGACTTTGGAATACAAAATGAAGCAAGGCAATGGCTAATAGAGTTTTGCCAATATAACGCACTGGTCATAGCAAACACCCTCTTCCAACACCACAAGAGACAAATCTACACATGGACATCACCAGATGGTCAATACCGAAATCAGATTGATTATATTCTTTGCAGCCAAAGATGGAGAAGCTATATACAGTCAGCAAAAACAAGACCTGAGGCTGACTGTGGTTCAAATCATGACCTGCTTATTGCAAAATACAGGCTTAAATTCAAGAAAATAGGGAAAATCACTAGGCCATTCAGGCGTGACCTAAATCAAATCCCTTATGATTATACAGTGGAGATGACAAGTAGATTCAATGGATTAGATATGGTAGACAGAGTGCCTGAAGAACTATGGACAGAGGTTCATAACATTGTACAGCAGACAGTGATCAAGACCATGCCCAAGAAAAAGAAATGCAACGAGGTAAATTCTTGTCTGAGGAGGCTTTACAAATAGTTGAGGAAAAAAAAGAAGCAAAAAGCAAGGGAGAAAGAGAAAGATATACCCAACTGAATGCAGAGTTCCAGAGAACAGCAAGGAGAGATAAGAAAGCCTTCCAAAGTGAAAAATGAAAAGAAGTAGAGGAAAAAAACAGAAGGGGAAAGACTAGAGATCTCTTTAAGAAAATTGGAGATACAAAGGGAACATTTCAGGCAAAGATGGGTACAATAAAGGACAGAAATTGCAAGGACCTCACAGAACCAGAAGAGCCTAAGAAGAGCTGGCAAGAACACACAGAAGAACTATACAAAAAGGTCTTAATGTCTTGGATAATCGTGATGGTGTGGTCACTCACCTAGAACCAAATATCCGGATTGTAAAGTCAAGTGGGCCTTAGGAAGCATTGCTACAAACAAAGCTAGTGGAGGTGATGGAATTCCAGCTGAGCTATTACAAGTCCTAAAAGATGTTGCTGTGAAAGTGCTGCACTTAATAGGCCAGTAAATTTGGAAAACTCATCAGTGGCCACAGGACTGGAAAAGGTCAATTTTCATTCCAGTCCCCAAGAAAGTCAATGCCAAAGACTGTTCAAAATATCACACAATTGCACTCATTTCACATGCTAGCAAGATTATACTCAAAATTCTGAAAGCTAGGTTTCAGCAGTATGTGAACTGAGAAATTCCAGATGGATGCGCTGGATTTAGAAAAGGCAGAGGAAGCAGAGATCAAATTGCCAACATCCATTGGATCATAGAAAAAGCAAGAGAATTCCAGAAAAACACCTACTTCTGCTTCATTGACTACACTAAAGCCTTTGACTGTGTGGATCTCAATAAACTGTTGAAAATTCTTAAAGTGATGGGAATACTTGACCACTTTACTTGTCTCCTTCTCAAGAGGAGTATGCATGACAAGAAGCAACAGTTAGAACTAGATATGGAACAACGAACTGGTTCACATTGGAAAAGGAGTACATCAAGGCTGTTTATTATCACCATGCTTATATAACTTTTATGCAGAATACATCATGTTGTCACGCGAGTGTATGCTCCTCAGTTCTGTCTTGTCCACAACAAAGATTTGGAGTGACCGACATTAAAGCCCTCGGCGTGTCACAGCTCTTGGGTCTTGGACAGACCGTGTTATAGCTCTTAGACAAATCAGTGTTACAGCTCCGTGTTACAGCTGTATTTTATTTAGATAATAAAGGAAAATCCATCCTCAAGGTGTGAGGGCATGTCGACCCAAAGACACGAAGAGAAGAGTGCCCCACTCAAAATGGATTAAAGATCTAAACGTAAGACCAGAAACTATAAAACTCTTAGAGGAGAACATAGGCAAAACACTCTCTGACATACATCACAGCAGGATCCTCTATGACCACCTCCCAGAATATTGGAAATAAAAGCAAAAATAAACAAATAAGATTTAATTAAAATTAAAAACTTCTGCACAACAAAGGAAACTCTAAGCAAGGTGAAAAGACAGCCTTCAGAATGGGAGAAAATAATAGCAAACGAAGCAACTGACAAACAACTAATCTCAAAAATATACAAGCAACTACTGCAGCTCAATTCCAGAAAAATAAATGACCCAATCAAAAAATGGGCCAAAGAACTAAACAGACATTTCTCCAAAGACATACAGATGGCTAACAAACACATGAAAAGATGCTCAACATCACTCATTATCAGAGAAATGCAAATCAAAACCACAATGAGGTACCATCTCACCTCAGTCAGAATGGCTGTGATTCAAAAGTCTACAAGCAATAAATGCTGGAGAGGATGTGGAGAAAAGGGAACCCTCTTACACTGTTGGTGGGAATGCAAACTAGTAGAGCCACTATAGAGAACAGTGTGGAGATTCCTTAAAAAACTGGAAATAGAACTGCCATATGACCCAGCAATCCCAGTGCTGGGCATACACAACGAGGAAACCAGAATTGAAAGAGACACGTGTACCCCCATGTTCATCGCAGCACTGTTTATAATAGCCAGGACATGGAAGCAACCTAGATGTCCATCAGCAGATGAATGGATAAGAAAGCTGTGGTACATATACACAATGGAGTATTACTCAGTCATTAAAAAGAATACATTCGAATCAGTTCTAATGAGGTGAATGAAACTGGAGCCTATTATACAGAGTGAAGTAAGCCAGAAAGAAAAACACCAATACAGTATACTAACGCATATAGATGGAATTTAGAAAGATGGTAATGACAACCCTGTATGCGAGACAGCAAAAGAGACACAGATGTATAAAACAGTCTTTTGGACTCTGTGGGAGAGGGAGTGGGGAGATGATTTGGGAGAATGGCATTAAAACATGTATAATATCATATAAGAAACGAATCGCCAGTCCAGGTTCAATGCAGGATACAGGATGCTTGGGGCTGGTGCACAGGGATGACCCAGAGGGATGGGATGGGGAGGGAGGTGGAAGGGGGGTTCAGGATGGGGACCACGTGTACACCCATGGCGGATGCATGTTGATGTATGGCAAAACCAATACAATATTGTAAAAAATAATAATAATAATAATAAAATTTAAAAAAAAAAAGAGTGCCCCAGCACGCTGGAGAGAGAGCGAACGAGCGAGCGAGTGAACCCTTTAGCTCCTCTTTTTATATCTTTTTCTTTTCCCCCTGGGCCTGCCCTATGTAAATTGGGTTAGCCAGGAGTGTTGTTTGTTCTACCTGAGGTCCTCACTCTGGTCCTCGGACCTTCCTTCGTTCTATTTTTGCAGGCTTTTCTCTTCCTTATCTTTTAGCCACCGCCATTCTGAATTCTTTTTCCCTGTTCTACCTAACATTCCCCCTTCAAGAGATGGGAGGCCCAATTCTTTGGGAATAGGGGTGTCGAGGTCTTTCTGGCTACTTCCTGCTGAACTGGGACAGCGAGGGGTATTGGGCCTCCCCGTCTTGCCAGTCTCAGGCCTGAAAGTCCTTATAGTGGTGTCCATTTAAGGGTGAGTGATATTTTTCAAGGCCAGCTGTAGTTTTATATCTTTGTTGAACTGGCACTGCATGTTGTAGCTTGTTGACCTGGGCAGAGACAAACAGGTTAGACAATTGATAGTACATGGAACAATGATAAGCACATCAATATGGCATAACAAGGACTAGTAGGGGCATTAGCCAATTCCAAATTCACATCGCCAAGATGGCTCAAGTCTGTCCTTGTTTAGGGAGCAGAACATCTATCTCCTCTCTGTTTTGGAGTACTATCCATGCCAAGCTGTGTTGGCTCTTTAGAGTTATCCTGATAAATCTTATCCCCAGAGACCAGATTTTGGGGTTGTTCATTAGAATGACACTCATTTGTAGTTTTGAATAAGTATCTGAGATCTCCCAGAGCCTCACAGGTGTATTGAGTGTCCTCTTCTGTTTTCTTCCATGGCTTGACTCGTGAGTAGTGAATCCAGCGGTCATGTCCTGGTACCTTGACTGCTGTGGGGGTAGAAAGTATTACAGGGTAGGGGCCCTTCCATGTGGGCTGGAGTTGAGCCTTTGGGGACCCATCTTTCATGACTTTAGTTAGGACTTGAGTCTCTGGAGCATATAGTGGTGACTCCTTAGAATCTTTTGGGTCCTGGTTCATACCCCACAAGCGTATATCCCGTTGGAATTGCCCAATGGCCATGGTATAAGACTGGAGGGTCTGAACCTCTGGATCTAGGAAGAGGTCATTGACATAAACAAAAGGTCTCCCACGTAGCATCTCATAAGGACTAAGACAAATCTGTTCCTTAGGGGCAATACGGGTGCAGAGGAGAGCTATTGGTAAAGCCTCCTTCCATCCCAGGGAGGTCTCCTGGGTTATCTTTTTTATAGCTGATTTTAAGAATTGGTTGGGTCTTTTTACTTTTCCTGAAGACTGAGGCCTCCAGGCACAATGGAGATAGTAAGTAATGCCCAATGCTTTAGAGACCCCTTGGGTGACCTTAGGAGTAAATGATGTCCCATTGTCACTTTGTAATGATCTGGGCAGACCAAATCTTGGAATGATTTCATGGAGCAGTTTTTTTTTTTTTTTTTTTTTTAACCACCTCCTCAGCCTTCTCAGTCTGGGTGGGAAAGCCTTCAATCCATCCTGTGAATGTATCTATCATGACTAATAGGTATTTATACCCTTGAGAAACTGGCATCTGGATGAAGTCCATCTGCCAGTCCTCTCCTGGGTAGGCCCCACGTTGTTGGATGGGCTGGGCTAGCTGGGGTCTTCGAGCTCCTTGGGGGTTGTTTAATTGGCAAGTGGGACAAGAGGAGACCACTTGTATTATAGTTGTTTGGAAGCCTGTTCCTCTGAAGGACCTCTCTAGTAATCTTTGGAGGATCTTTTCCCCTAAATGAGTGGTAGCATGTAAGGAGTTAACCAACTTCCATTGGAGGTTCCCAGGCAGAAAAAGGAGTCCTTCCTTTTGGAACCTCCTTTTGGAAGGTAAAGCGTCTGCCTGCAATGCGGGAGGCCTGGGTTTGATTCCTGGGTTGAGAAGATCCCCTGGAGAAGGAAATGGCAATCCACTCCAGCACTCTTGCCTGGAAAATCCCATGGATGGAGGAGCCTGATAGGCTAAAGTCCATGGGGTCGCAAAGAGTCGGACATGACTGAGCAACTTCACTTTCACTTTCTTTCTTTCCTTTTGGAACCACCCCATATGATCTTCTTGAAAGCCCTCACTCTTAACTTTAAGAGTCTCATCTTCAGTATATGAAGGAGTTTTTGGCAAATTAGTCTATGGAGCTAGGGTGGCAACCCCTATTAAGTCATTGTTCTGTAATGGTGCTCTCTTAGCTGCCTGATTGGCTGCTTGGTTTCCTCATGCCACTTCTGTGCTCCCTTTTTCATGTCCTTTACAGTGGGAGACTGAAAACTCAGTGGACAGATGGACTGCCTCCAAGAGTCTGAGAATTTGATCACCATATTTGATTGGGGACCCTCAGGTGGTCAAGTGGCCCCTTTCTTTCCAAATAGCAGCATGTGCATGTAACACCAGAAAGGCATACTTGGAGTCAGTGTAAACGGCTATTTTTTTCCTTTTCCCAGCTCTAAAGCTCGAGTCAGGGCTATGAGCTCAGCTAATTGGGCTGAAGTACCTGGTGGAAGAGGCTTAGCCTCTATGATCTCAAAATTGGAGACTACTGCATATCTGGCTCTTCTTTTTCCATCCAAGACAAAGCTGCTTCCATCAGCGTACCAGATTTCCTCAGGATTGGTCAGAGGATCTTCTGACGATCCCTCTCGGGGTTTTGTCCAGTGGCCCAAGGTTTCTAGACAAGAGTGAAAGAGGAAAAAGCCCTCGGGGGTAGGCAGGAGGGTAGCTGGGTTAAGAACCTCACAAGGGGACATAGTGAGGCCTGGATTTTCGACCAGCATTACTTGATATCTGAGGATTCTTTGATCAGACATCCATAAATGGCCTCTCCCATTTAGGAGTTGTTTTACTTGGTGGCTGGTAAAAATAGTTTGCCCCCAAAGGAGAGTTTCAAAGCATCTTCTATCATGATTGCAATACCTGTAAGATTTCGAAGGCAGGAGGGCCAGCCTTGGGCAGTTGGATTGAGCCTCTTGGATAAATAAGCGACAGGCTTGGGCTCAGATCCCAACCTTTGAGTTAACTTTCCCAAGGCTATTCTCTTTCATGGACATAAAATTTGAATGCTTTTTCTGGGTCTGGCAACCTCAAGGCAGGTGCCTGAGTTAAGGCCTGTTTTAGTGTAGCCTCTGCCTTCTTTTGAGGAGTTCCCCACATCAGAGGGATTGAATTATCCCGTCCCTTTAAGCTTTCATACAAGGGCTGGGCAATTAGACCATAATTGGGTATCCAGATTCTACAATACTCAGTTAGCCCCAGGAAAGCTCGCAATTGTTTTCTAGTCGTGGGGGAGGGCAGCTGGAGGATTCCTTGTACCCTGTCAGAGGACAGCCTCCTGGACCCGTGTGTAATCTGAACTCCCAGGTAAGTGACCTTTGTCTTGACCATCTGTGCCTTAGCATGGGAGACTTTATATCCCCTTTCTGCCAAAAAGTTTAGAACTTGAATTTCATGTTGTTGGGCATTTTTCTCATCTGGAGAGCAGATTAGTAGGTCATCTACATATTGTAATATTTTCCCATTAGGTCCCAGGTCCAGATCTAGGAGATCCCGGCTAAGGGCCTGTCCAAACAGGTGGGGACTATCTCTGAACCCCTGAGGTAATACTGTCCAAGTCATCTGTTGGTGTTTTTCTCCTGGGGCCTCCCACTCAAAGGCAAAAAGATATTGGGATTTTTTAGCCAGTGGTATGCAAAAAAATGCATCTTTGAGATCCAAGACTGTAAACCACTTGGCACTGGGTGGGATTCCTCCCAAGATTACATAGGGATTGGGTACTGTGGGATGGAGGGGGACTACAGCTTCATTTATGATCCAGAGATCTTGAACCATTTGCCAGGTTCCGTCCTTTTTCTTTACTGAGAGGATTGGGGTGTTACATGGCAAACTGGTGGGGACCAATAGCCCACAAGCAAGGAATTTATTTATTAAAGGCTGTAGTCCCTCCCGAGCCTCTCTTTTGAGGGGATATTGTTTCTGGTTAGGAAACCGAGTGGGATCTTGGAGGACAATGATGACCAGTTCAGCTTGATGGGCTCGTCCAGGAATTCTTTGGTCCCACACCTAGGGGTTAATTTTGTCCTCCCATAGTTTTTGGTCCCTGTCTATTGGAGAAGGTGTAATGGGTTCTTCAGTAGTAACCAGAAGTTGTAGAGCCCTAGGGCCTGAAAAGCTTCCCATCACAAGGGTGGTCCCCAGTTTAGTGAGCATATCTCTTCCCAATAAGGGAGTAGGACACTCAGGGACCACCAGAAACTGGTGGGAAAATATTTGTCCATCCCAGCAACAAAGATGTGCTTGAGTGAATCTTTTAGTAGTTGTTTTTCCTGTAGCACCCAAAATGGTACAGGTTTGGGAGAAGAAGGCTCCGGAGTAGGAGATCAAGACAGAGTAGGTAGCCCCTGTGTCAACCAAGAAGTTCTCGGACCTACCTGCCACATTCAGTTGCACCCTTGGCTCCAGCCCCATGATGGTTATCTGTGACAGGTGGGCTGGCTGGAGCGGGCTGCTTCAGTCCTCTTGAAGCATCGTGAGGGAAGGCTTGGCGCTTGACCTTGAGGCTCTTGGGTCCCCAGGGCAGAGTGCCGCCCAATGTCCCAGTTGATGGCATTTGTAGCAAGCCGTTCTAGGAGACTTGTCACGGTTTGGACACTCTTTGGCCCAATGCCCCGCCTGTCTACAGATTAGGCATTTGCCTAGTGCCTTGTCCTTCAAGGACTCGGGGTTTGCCATAGGGCTTCTCTGGAGGGCAGCCAGCATCTGGGCATGCCTTGTCTCTTTCCTTCTCTCCCTCTCCTGGGCCTTGACCTCCTTCTCCTGTTCTCTGTTATAAAAGGTATTGGTGGCTGTCTGGATCATCTCATCTAAAGAGGCAGCAGGGTCCTGCTGCTGTAGCTGTTGTAACTTAATTCTGATACCTGATGCACACTGGGACAGGAATTTGTCCTTTAAAATCACCTGCCCCTCGTAAGAGTCTAAGTCCAGATTGGTAAACTTTTGGAGGGCCTCTTTTAGCCTTTCCAGAAAAGCAATTGTGTTCTCATTGGGCTCCTGAGTTATTGCTGAGACCCAGGCATAGCTAATTACTTTTTGTTGGGCTGCTTTCATTCCTGCCTTCACGCAGATTAGAAAATGATCCCTTTCCCAGATGTGCTCAGGGTCATTATAATTCCAATTAGGATTGGAGGAAGGGACTGCAGTTTCCCCTACTGGGTATCTATCACTTGACATGTGAAGCCCTGTTGCATACCTTCAGGCTTCCTTTAAGACCCTAGTATGTTCAGGGTCAGGTAAAATTTGACTAAATATGATCATGATGTCTTTCCACGTCAAGTCAAAGGCCAAGGTAATATGTTGGAATGTATCTATATATTTGCCTGGGTCATCTGTGTAGCTTCCCAGGTCTTGTTTGATCTGTCTTAGTTCTAAGAGGGAGAAGGGCTTATGGACCCGGGTTGGTCCGAATTCTCCTCCAGTTTCAACTAAGGGACATACTCGAGCTGGCTTTTGTGGAGGGGGTGCTCCCGGATATGGGGGGCACGTTTTGATACAAGGAAGGAGCACCAGGCAACTCGGGAGCTGTGGGAGGTGAGCCTTCACGGGAGGGGGTTTCTTTTCTTGGTTGCCTGTGCCTAACACCATTTGCCTAGTGGGCTCACTTTTAGGGCATAAAACAATCCCATACTTAAGACAGAATTCCTTCATATCTCTTAGTTGAAAGAAAATTTGGACATAGGGGATTTCTGTCCATTTTCCTTGTCTTTTGCAGAATAATTCTAATTGCAGGATGGTATTGTAATTTAAACTCCCATCCTTAGACCAATGTTCCTCATCCCCCAGTGGATACTGTGGCCATGCAGTGGCACAAAAGAATTTTAAGCGACTTTTCCTTAGAGTTAGAGGATCGAACAGCTTCCAGTTATCAAGGATGCATCTCAAGGGCATCTGCTGGGAAGTGGATTGGTTATTTCCCATCTGAAAGACAGTCATGACAGGGAGAAAAGAAAAATAGAAAGAAACTAATAGGCCTCCTTATATTTCCATGGGTGGATTTCCTTAGGGGTGAGTCTTTTTGAAGCTTATCCTACCCAGTACTGTTGCAACCTGAGAGCCAGGTGTCCCCAGGTCAGGGTAAAGATCCTCAGGCAGGCTGAGGCATGACAGCCTCCTGGAGATCGAATTCCCGGGCAGGTTGAGGCATGACGGCCTCCCGAGAATTGGGTCCCTGGGCAGGTCGAGGCATGACGACCTCCTGGGACCCCTGGACTAGTGGATCCCTGAGCAGGTTGAGGCATGACAACCTTTCAAGGACCAGATCTCTAGGCAGGTCAAGGCAGGTTGACCTCCTGTGACCCCCGGACTGGAGTTGGGCATCCCCAAGATCTCCAGCATGACCAGTGCTGGGTAGGATTTAGTTCAGTTCAGTTCAGTTCAGTCACTCAGTTGCGTCCGACTCTTTGCGACCCCATGAATTGCAGCACGCCAGGCCTCCCTGTCCATCACCAACTCCCGGAGCTCACTCAAACTCACGTCCATCGAGTCAGTGATGCCATCCAGCCATCTCATCCTCTGTCGTCCCCTTCTCCTCCTGCCTTCAATCCCTCCCAGCATCAGAGTCTTTTCCAATGAGTCAACTCTTCGCATGAGGTGGCCAAGTATTGGAGTTTCAGCTTTAGCATCATTCCTTCCAAAGAACACCCAGGGCTGATCTCCTTCAGAATGGACTGGTTGGATTTCCTTGCAGTCCAAGGGACTCTCAAGAGTCTTCTCCAACACCACAGTTCAAAAGCATTAATTCTTCAGTGCTCAGCTTTCTTCACAGTCCAACTCTCATGTCCATACATGACCACAGGAAAAACCATAGCCTTGACTAGACGGACCTTTGTTGACAAAGTAATGTCTCTGCTTTTGAATATGCTATCTAATTTGGTCATAACTTTCCTTCTAAGGATTAAGGGGTTGTAATCTTAACTCATTGCTGGTTTGTCCACCGTGGATGGGAATAGATATCATGATGTAAAGCAATCCAAACCTGTGCCCTGATACTGGGAAACAGTGTAACAGTCACAAGTCTTATTCTTTTACTCTAAGGGATTGTAAGTCACTGATTTCTTTCCCTAGTCCTCCATAAGAGCAGGTTAGGGTGTCTCCAATGGTAAACACTTCATTGTCATAGACCCACTTTAGGTAATAACAGAAATAGTGACAAAGGAGTGGGTTATCTGGCCCGGTTAGGGACATTAAGGTATTTTAATAGTAGGCTAGGTGGAGCAATGTTGCCTACAAGGAGGCAGGGTCCTGATTGTAGGAGTTAGTAATTGGCTCAAGAACAAATTGGTAAGAGGCAACTAACCAAATGTTCCATAAAAGTGGAGTGGAGATTTGATCCAGGGATATGTTTTTAATTTTAGGAGAAGGGTGGTAAAGGTTTGGGCCCAAACAGCCTGCAGGGCTAACTCTCAAAGTGGCAAACATTATCCCTGGAAGCCCAATTGCCTTTGAAGGGATGCCAACTGATGAACTTCCAGCAGGCATTGTGTGCCTGTTAGGGGAAGCACACTGATTGAAACCGCCCACCCTGGCCAGGCACCATAGTAACCATTTGCACGAGTTGTTTTATGACAGGAGATCCTGATAAGGAATAGGGAACTAATAAGCCACCACCAACTGGAAGAGTTCGGGAAAGGTTGAAAGGAGACACCGGGTGTCCGTCCACTTCCCAGAATCCCTCTTGCTAACATCCAACTTGGCTGAGCAATGCGTGCTGCCACCAGGAAAGACTCTGAATTAGAATGATTGGCCAAAGACCACCCGGAAACTAATCCCATCACCATAAAACCGGAGACTGCGAGCTACGTGGCAGAGCAGTTCTCCTGGGTTCCCTTACCCTACTGCTCTCCACCCGGGTGCCCTTTCCCAATAAAAATCTCTTGCTTTGTCAGTACATGTGTCTCCTCGGACAATTCATTTCCGAGTGTTAGACAAGAACCGAGTTTTGGGCCCTGGAAGGGGTCCCCTTTCCTGCAACATGCCTGTCACCCGCCTTAGCGGGTTCACTGAGAGATGTTGATGTTGTACATGTTGTAGGAAACATGGAAGATGAAGGCCTGAGTATCTAGAGGGGTTGCATATTATATAGTATTTCCTTCCCAAGGGCCAGCTATTTTCTGGTTGTCCCTCCAGAAGATTGTAGAGGCAACATTGTGGGCCCAGATGGGGCTGAGGAAAAGAGCATGAAACAGGAGGGAAGGGGGCAGAGCACAACCTTTGAAAGAATGACATAGCACAAGGGCATAATGTAAAACGATTAAAATCAACTGGGTCCAAGATGACAAGTCAAATTCAAGTAAACCTTAATCTCCAATCTGTTAGCCAAAAGACACACCCAGAGGTGGCAGAACAGCTCTAAGGCACTGTCAAAAGACAGAGGAGTGGGTAGTTCCCCAATGGCTTCAATGATCTTCTCGCTTATTAGCATAGGAATTCACCCCACTCTCAAAACCTAGCCAGGCCACATTCCTTGGCCTGTACCCTGTAAAGTGCGGTGCTTCTCTCTGAATCCTAACAAATCCATTTCTCACTTATCACTTTGTCTCTCACTGAATTTTTGCAATGAGACATCAGAGGCTGAGCTTCATTAGGTCCTGAAGCCAGATATCCTGGGTTTTGGTTGGGCTCAAGTCCCGGGACAGAGAACTGAAGGACAGGAGGAAAAAGCAGTGGGAAAAACGTGCCAAGGAATCCCCTTCACAGCCTGCCAGAAAATTTGCTAAATATCTGACCGGTGCTCACAGTTTTCATTGGTCTGATCCTTGGTACAAAGAAGAGTAAGGACAGAAGAACCCCCACCAGCTTGGGTAACAGCTACTAGGGCTCAGCAGATATCACCTTTGGAACATGCTGAGGAGTAGGCTCTCCAGAGCCCCTCAATTGTGCCCACTGCCACCCACCTGTTCACGGGAGACAAGAAACGAGAGATTGTAAAGGAATTAAGATTTTGTTAGGCATATGTCCCTCCAGCCATAGGAGCGAGGATCTCCTACCTTAACCGGAAGTCTTCTGGAATCTGAGACTGAGCCGCGTGAGCTTTCTGCTGAGTTCGTTTTTCTCTGTCCTGGTTTCCAGCACGATGGGCCTCTTGTCACTTCTCCTGCATTGGGTTTTCTTCGCGTTCCACTTCTACCGCAGGAGCTTCGCTGAGTTGGGCTCCTGCTGTGTTTGGCCTCCTCTTTGTGGGGGCCATGCTGAGGTTGTTACAGCTAGGTTAAACCCGAGTCATGGCACCATAGATGTCATGTGAATGTATGCTCCTCGGTTCTGTCTCGTCCACAACAAAGATTTGGAGTGATGGACATTAAAGCCCTTGGTGTGTCACAGCTCTTGGGTCTCGGACAGACTGTGTTATAGCTCTCAGGTCTCAAATGGACCGTGTTATAGCTCTTAGACAAATCAGTGTTACAGCTCCATGTTACAGCTCTATTTTATTTAGATAATAACAGGAAAATCCATCCTCGAGGCGTGAGGGCATGTTGACCCAAAGACACGAAGAGAAGAATGCCCCAGCAAGTGAGAGAGAGTGAGAGTGAGAGAGAGAGAGAGCCTTTTGTCTCCTCTTTTTATATGTTTTTCTTTCCCCCCTGGGCCTTCCCTATGTAAATTGGGTTAGCCAGGAGTGTTGTTTGTTCTACCTAAGGTCCTCACTCTGGTCCTTGGACCTTCCTTTGTTCTATTTTCATGGGCTTTTCTCTTCCTTATCTTTTAGCCACCGCCATTGTTATTTGTTCATCAGTCATCACAAATGTACCACACTCAGGCTTCAGCAATACGTGAACCGTGAACTTCCAGATGTTCAAGCTGGTTTTAGAAAAGGCAGAGGAACCAGAGATCAAATTGCCAACATCTGCTGGATCATCGAAAAAGCAAGATAATTCCAGGAAAACATCGATTTATGTTTTATTGACTATGCCAAAGCCTTTGACTGTGTGGATCACAATAAACTGGAAAATTCTGAAAGAGATGGGAATACCAGACCACCTGACCTACCTCTTGAGAAACCTATATGCAGGTCAGGAAGCAACAGTTAGAACTGGACATGGAACAACAGACTGGTTCCAAATAGGAAAAGGAGTACATCAAGGCTGTATATTGTCACCCTGCTTATTTAACTTATCTGCAGAGTACATCATGAGAAATGCTGGGCTGGAGGAAGCACAGACTGGAATCAAGATGGCCAGGAGAAATATCAATAACCTCAGATATGCAGATGACACCACCCTTATGGCAGAAAGTGAAGAGGAACTAAAAATCCACTTGATGAAAGTGAACGAGGAGAGTGAAAAAGTTGGCTTAAAGCTCAACATTCAGAAAACGAAGATCATGGCATCTGGTCCCATCACTTCATGGTAAATAGATGGGGAAACAGTGGAAACAGTGACAGGCTATTTTTGGGGGCTCCAAAATCACTGCAGACGGTGATTGCAGCCATGAAATTAAAAGACACCTACTCCTTGGAAGGAAAGTTATGACCAACCTAGATAACATATTCAAAAGCAGAGACATTACTTTGCCAACAAAGGTCCGTCTAGTCAAGGCTGTAGTTTTTCCAGTAGTCATGTATGGATGTGAGAGTTGGACTGTGAAGAAAGCTGAGCACTGAAGAATTGATGCTTTTGAACTGTGGTGTTGGAGAAGACTCTTGAGAGTCCTTTGGACTGCAAGGAGATCCAACCAGTCCATTTTAAAGATCAGTCCTGGGTGTTCCTTCAAAGGACTGATGCTAAAGCTGAAACTCCAGTACTTTGGCCACCTCATGTGAAGAGTTGACTCATTGGAAAAGACTCTGATGCTGGGAGGGATTGGGGGCAGGAGGAGAAGGAGACAACAGAGAAAGAGCTGGCTGGATGGCATCACCGACTCGATGGACCTGAGTTTGAATGTACTCTGGGAGTTAGTGATGGACAGGGAGGCCTGGTGTTCTGCGGCTCAAGGGGTTGCAGACAGTCACAGAGAGCGACTGAACTGAATGCTAGACATTAGTAATAAAGGAGACTGAATTGGATGAGGCTCTTTTTGGAAACTCTCTTGCACTTTCCATCCAATTCTTGTGAAAACCTAAAACTGGGACTTCCTTTGTGGTCCAGTGATTAAGAATTTGCCTTGCATTGCAGGGGAGGAGGGTTTGATCCCTGATCTGGGAAGATTCCACATGGTGCAGGGCAACTAACCCCATGGGCCACAATTGCTGAGCCTGTCCTCTAGTCTCTGCTCACTACAAGAGGAAGCCCACATGCAACAATGAAGACCCAGCCCAGCCATAAATAAATAAACCCTAAAATTGCTTAAAAAAAAAAAGCAAAATCTATACACGGAAAAAGATTATAGAATCTTCCTTGGTGATCCAGTGGTTAAGAATGCATGTCCCTTGTAATGCATGGGACGTGGGTTTGATCTCTGGTCAGTGAATTAAGATCCTGCATGCCCCAGGGCAACAAAGCCCACACACCACAACTACTGAGCCTGCATGCCACAACCAGAGAGTCTGTTCATCAGCAACAATCCACATGACACAACGAAGATCCCACGTGCCACAACTAAGACTCAATGCAGACAAATACATAATTTTTTTTAAAAAAAAGAATAAAGTATTGATAATATACAACAACCCAGATGAACCTTGAAAACATTATGCTAAGTGAAAGATGTTAGTTTCAGAAGGCCACATACTGTATGATCCCATTTATTTTAGTTAGGCTGGTGTGCTTGATCCAGGGTGAGGTGGGGCTGGGCTACCATTTGAGTGACATCACTGCCATTGGCATGGGGAAACACCTATTTACAGAAGGTATATGGGGAGATGTGTGACCTGAACATGTGTGTGTTGGATTTGAGGGCATCAAAAACCAAGGCAGTGACTTTCCTGGTGGTCAAATGGTTAGAACTCTGTGCTTTCACTGTATCCACTGCAGGGGGCATGGGTTTGATCCCTAGTTGGGGAACTAAGATCCCATGTGCCACGTGCTTTGGCCAAAAAAAAAAAAAAAAAGCCAAGGAAGTCAAGTCACTCTCACCCTGGGAGGCCATATCTTGACAGTCAGGAGTGAGGGACTTCTCTGAACAGTGAACTTCAGAATGCCACTTCCTCAGGAAATACTTAAATAGAGGCCTCTGGGTTCTGATCTCAAGTCGTCACTTGAGTGTGACCCCAAGTCAGTTCTAACCCACTTTCCCAGATTTCCCACATGAACAATAACAAAAGTATATGTGTGTTGGTGGAGAGGTGGATGGAATGTGTTCAAAAGTCTTGTCCAGGTTTGTTATGCTTCAGTTCCATGACCCTGAATCATTAAAAAAAAAAAAAAAAAAATCTAGCCCTGTCTCCATTGCTGACTTACTGTGTGGCCTTGAGCCAGATTCTGGACCTCTCTGGGCCTATTTTCACATCTGGAATATCAGGAGATTAGGTAAGAGAGTCTCTAACATCCAGTGATTCTCCCTGGAGGATGCTCATCATCTTCTCCAGCTGAACACTTCAGACAAATCAGAGGAAAGCAAGGTTCTTGTCACAGACGACCCCCTCTTCCAAATCTTCCATCTTCTCCCACTGCCCTCCCCTTCCTACTGTCAGGAGCTTGCAGCACTGGCTTGCTTGCCAAACTTGTTTCTATGACAACGGGTTACAAATAACTCAGATGCAGACAAAGATTTTAACCCAAGAACTGCTGGGCCAGTGGCTTCTTCCTCTCTCCACACATCAGACTGTGGGAACAATCTGACAAATTCTTTGTGATCAAATTACTCACCTGCTCATAAGCCTGCCAGGGTTCCTTAGTGTCACAGGATTAAATCCTTGCATCTTGAGGCCCTCCTGGAACCTGATTCAAGTCCTTCCAATTACATTTCCCACTTGCTCCCATTATAAAGGGGTCACTCTCACTTTTTGAGGACCTACTGTCTGCCTGCCAATCCCTGTGTTGGATGCTTTACATACTGTAGCTAAGAAAATCTTCTCAGAATTCTATCAGATAAACATTATTATTCCTACTTTATAGAGGAGAAAATTGAAGCTCATGAATATGATGAGTAAGGAGGTCAGTGAGTCAGAATTCAAATTCAAATCCATCAGATTTCCAGACCTGGGCTTTTTTCATTGCCAGTGGTTCACAAATGTTGATCTACACACTTGGGGGCATATTCAGATAATCTGAGACAGTTTAAAAATTCAGATTCTAACTTCCATTCAAGAAGGTGGAACACATCTGTCTCCTCTAATTCCTGAAACTGTTACAGAGTCCAAGCTCTGGTCGCCGCACAACAGGCCAATGAATCTGAGTCGAGGTGCTTAGGCAAGGAAGAGACTTTAATCGGACAGCCGGCAGACCGAGAAGATGGCAGGCTAGCACCTCAAAATAACCATCTTATTGGGGTCTGGAAGCCAGGTTCTTTTATAGGTTAGAGATGAGAGGAGGTGAGGAAGCAAAGAAAAAAGGCCATTCTCTTGTAAATATCTCCTAGAATGGCAAGCCCCAGGCAGAGGATGTGTTAATTTCTTCCTTCTGGCCATCCACAGGTGGACAGGGTTCTGAACAAAGGCACTTTAGTTTAACAGTCAGGCAGAGGGGCAAGATTCTCTGAGGCAAACCATTCTGTATGATTACAATAACAAAAGCAATGAAAAGCAAGTCAAATAAACAGTTCCAAAAGGGAGTCAGAATTGGCTTCTTCCCTGTAACAATTCCCTACTGTCAAAGTCCATTCCATAATCTTGTGAAATAAGGGAGTGACGATCTTTCTGCTTAGTCAGATGGATCTTTCTGGGAGTGTCCACCATCTTTGCCAGTGTGTCAAATGTTGAGATTTGTCTTGTTTTTGTTCCTCTTTTGGAAAGTGTCTATTTTACACCTGTAGGCTTAGAGATACTGAACTTCAAATTCATAAGACAAGATCTTAAGTTAATAAATTTAGCACTTTTCTATGTATGGGAAGATGCAAGAGTCAGAGCTCACTAAAATTATTTCCTTGGTAGGTACCTCTGTCTTCTGGGGCCTGTAATCCTGCATTCTGTGTTTCCTCAGGGTTCACCATAGGGAGTGGCTGGAGTGGCTTCAGTCCCATGACTGC
The DNA here is from genome assembly GCF_002263795.3 of Bos taurus. Lineage (NCBI taxonomy): Eukaryota > Metazoa > Chordata > Mammalia > Artiodactyla > Bovidae > Bos > Bos taurus. Next base: position 91,273,572 of record NC_037357.1, read on the forward strand.
CAGATGGCAGGTATTCCCCTTCCTTGAGGCTCACTGGCTCACATTAAAGGGCTGCAATCACTGATTCCTTTCCTCAGGTCTCACATTTTTGGTCATGAATGACCATTATCTGGGAGACATTTCATGATCAACTTTTTAAAAAATAGTAATATAGCTATTTTAATGTACAAATTCTCTGTGGTGTTACAATAGGAGAAACAATAAAGTTGACAGACATTTGTACCTAATGTAGATTCCCCATAATATAATATGTAAGGTAGTATGTGGGCTTCCCTCATAGCTCAGTTGGTAAAGAACCTGCCTGGAATGCAGGAGACTTGGGTTCAATTCCTGGGTCGGGAAGATCCCCTGGAGAAGGAACTGGCAACCCACTCCAGTATTCTTGCCTAGAGAATCCCCATGGACAGAGGAGCCTGGTGGGCTACAGTCCATGGGGTCACAAGAGTCGGACATGACTTAGTGACTAAACCACCACCAGCAAGGTAATATGTAATACACGATATATATAAGAGCATTTAGACTGATATAGACATGCTATATTGGTGATTCAAAGACCTCATGATCAACTTTTGTCCCGCAGTGCTGGGGGGCTCATCCCAGTTCAGTCAAACATTCCTGATATGCCACTCCAGGTGTTAAGTTTTGGACCAGGCCCCATCAATAATTAAATTCTCAGGATTCTAACTACAATCCAGGAGACTTTCTCCCTTCCCATACTTAGAATCACCCTACTACAATTATTTTATGTTACAAATATGATTTTCTCAAAACATTTAGCCATAGAAGTTTTGTTGGAGGCCTAATTACACATTAGTTACTACAAGAGACAACAATCTTATAAATTAAACAGGATATAGGTAATGCAGACAATGATATAGTGCAGCAGGAGACACAAAGCAACATTTGAAAACAAAGAACAAATTTAAACAATGATTAGTATAACTACCTGTAATCCAATTGAAACTTATTTTAGGCTTAGTCAATCCTGATTGATAATGTATGAAACCCTTTTGGGGGGGCATTTTTCACAAACCTTTCAGCACAATTTTAACTTTCAAATTGTAGAGTATCTGGAAAAGTTTCTTTACACTGAATTAGGCCAGTATCTACTTATGGGTACATCACTTAGCTTGCTGATGTGTTTCAAAGAGCATATACTGAGGTTCAAGGTCTAGTGGAAGTCGCTTACTCCACTACCTTGGCTCACATAGTCATCATTTTGATGTGGAACTGTTATAACTGCTTTCATATCCCTCCTGTGAATCTCCTTGCTAGTGAAGCTCTTTCTGTAATAGCATCACAGTAAGAAAGTATCTACAAATGACAAAAGTCTTAAAAGTCATGGCTAAACATCTGATAAATTGATAAAGACACTTGGACAATACTTACTCCTTAATCAAAGTAACCAGAGATCTCAAAAGCAAATATGCTAAGTCACTTCAGTCGTGTCCGACTCTGTGTGACCCCATAGACCGCAGCCCACCAGGCTCCCCCGCCCCTGGGAATCTCCAGGCAAGAACACTGGAGTGGGTTGCCATTCCCTTTTCCAATGCATGAAAGTGAAAAGTAGAAGTGAAGTCACTCAGTCGTGCCCGACTCTTAGCAACCCCATGAACCACAGCATGCCAGGCCTCCCTGTCCATCACCAAATCCTGGAGTTCTCCCAAACCTATGTCCATTGAGTCGATGATGCCATCCAATCATCTCATCCTCTGTTGTCCCCTTCTCATCCTGCCTTCAATCTTTCCCAGCATCAGTGTCTTCTCAAATGAGCCAGGACTTCACATCAGGTGGAGTTTCAGCTTCAACATCAGTCCCACCAATGAACACCCAGGACTGATCTCCTTTAGGATGGACTGGTTGGATCTCCTTGAAGTCCAAAGGACTCTCAAGAGTCTTCTCCAACACCACAGTTCAAAAGCATCAATTCTTCGGTGCTCAGTTTTCTTTACAGTCCAACTCTCACATCCATACATGACCACTGGAAAAACCATAGCCTTGACTAGGCGGACCTTTGTTCACAAAGTAATGTCTCAACTTTTCAATATGCTATCTAGGTTGGTTATAACTTTCCTTCCAAGGAGTAAGCGTCTTTTAATTTCATGGCTGCAATCACCATCTACAGTGATTTTGGAGCCCAGAAAAACAAAGTCAGCCACTGTTTCCACTGTTTCCACTGTTTCCCGATCTATTTGCTGTGAAGTGATGAAACTGGATGCCATGATCTTAGTTTTCTGAATGTTGAGCTTTAAGCCAACTTTTTCACTCTCCTCTTTCACTTTCATCAAGAGGCTGTTCAGCTATTCTTTGGTTTCTGCCATAAGGGTGGTGTTATCTGCATATCTGAGGTTTTTGATATTCCTCCCAGCAATCTTGATTCCAGCTTGTGCTTCTTCCAGCCCAGAGTTTCTCATGATGTACTCTGCACATAAGTTGAATAAGCAGGGTGACAATATACAGCCTTGACGTACTCCTTTTCCTATTTGGAACCAGTCTGTTATTCCATGGCCAGTTCTAACTGTTGCTTCTTTACCTGCACACAGATTTCTCAAAAGGCAGGTCAGGTGGTCTGGTATGCTCATCTTTTTCAGAATTGTCCACAGTTTATTGTGATCCACATAGTCAAAAGCTTTGGCATAGTCAATAAAACAGAAATCGATATTTTTCTAGAACTCTCTTGCTTTTTCGATGATCCATCGGATGTTGGCAATTTGATCTCTGGTTCCTCTGCTTTTTCTAAAACCAGCTTGAACATCTGGAAGTTCACAGTTCACGTATTGCTGAAGCCTGGCTTGGAGAATTTTAAGCATCAGTTTACTAGCATGTGAGATGAGTGCAATTGTGCGGTAGTTTGAGCATTCTTTGGCATTGTCTTTCTTTGGGATTGGAATGAAAACTGACCTTTTCCAGTCCTGCAGAGTACATCATGTGAAATGTCAGGCTGGATGAAGCACAAGCTGGAATCAAGATTGCTGGGAGAAATATCAATAAGCTCAGATATGCAGATGACCCCACCCTTATGGCAGAAAGTGAAGAAGAACTACAGAGCCTCTTGATGAAAGTGAAAGAGGAGAGTGAAGAAGCTGGCTTAAAACTAAGCATTCAAAAAGCGAAGATCATTGCATCTGGTCCCATCACTTCATGGCAAATAGATGGGAGAAAAGTGTCAGATTTCATTTTCTTGGCTCCAAAATCACTGCAGATGGTGACAATAGCTATGAAACTCAAAGACGCCTGCTCCTTGGAAGAAAAGCCATGATCAACCCAGACAACATATTAAAAAGCAGAGACATCACTTTGCCGACAAAGGTCCATATAGTCAAAGCTATGGTTTCTCCAGCAGTGCATGGACGTGACAGCTGGACCACAAAGAAAGCTGAGCAACTAAACTGAATTGCCTCAAGTCCAAGGGAGTCTCCCCACACACCAGGCGTGTTTATTGTCAGCGCTTTGTAAGGGCACTCCTTGACTGCCAGATTGTTTAATTGTGAGCCATTCAGGGGCCATTGTTCTTCTGATCTTAACATGTCTAATGTGCACCCCAAAAATCTTTCCTTCAGGATAGATGAAATATTTCCCACTTTTATAAGCTGTATAACACTAAACACACAAAAGATACAGACAAATTCCAATAAAAACGGCACAAACAGATTCCAGCCTCAATTGTGTCGATGCATCAACTCCTAGATAGGGTAAAGAAATTTACCCTAGAAAACAAATGAACTAATTCCAACTAGGCTACACACCCCACAAGAACTAGCTCCCAAATGAACCAGTTCCAACGGGACCAGTTCCCAAATCAGGTAAATAAATTTACCCTACAAATGAGCTAATTCCAACTAGGTTGGGCTTGCCCCATGAGGACTAGTTCCCAATGAACCAGTTTATCCTGTAAAGGAAAAGCCCAGATTCAGGGAAAAAAATGTTGCCATTGTGCACACTGGAGCGACTTACCCTACAAAATCTGGCCCGTCGACTCTCAACACAAAAGGACACACAAAACAAGTGAACTGGCTGAACCAGCTATTGAATTGGGTAGACTTAACTTACAAAAGAAATTGAGTCCGTTGACTCTAGAAGCTTGTTGGTTCCTTGTCTCAACTGCCAAGTGCTGGGAGCAGCTGGTGCCACTTCAGGGAATCTTGAAGGAAAGAACCTCAGAACAACAAATGGTCCTGGCAGCTGCTAGGATCTTGCCCCAGTATTCCCTGATCGTGGCTGGCTAGCCATGAGAAGCAAGGCTCCTGGGTGGCTAAGCTAAATTGCTACAGAGCCCAAGCTTGCTCTGCTTGCTGCATGATAGGTCAATGAATCCGAGAGATGAGGTGTTGGGGTAAGGAAAAGACTTTAATCAGAGAGCCTGTGGACCAAAAAGATGGCAGGCTAGCACCTCAAAATAACCATCTTATTGGGGTCTGGATGCCAGGTTCTTTTATAGGTTAGAGATGAGGGGAGGTGAGGACGCAAAGTAAAAAGGCCATTCTCTTGCAAATATCTCCTAGAATGCCAAGCCCCAAGCAGAGCATGTGTTGATTTCTTCCTTCCAGCCATCCACAGGTGGACAGGGTTCTGAACAAAGGCACTTTAGCTTAACAGTCAGGCAGAGGGGCAGGATTCTCTGAGGCAAACCATTCTGTATGGTTATAACAAAAGCAATGAAAGGCAAGTCAAAGAAACAGTTCCAAAAGGGAGTCAGAATTGGCTTCCTCCCTGCAACAAGACTTCATAAAATAAGAGTAAATGAATCAAAAGTATAAACCCAGATCTTCAAGGAAAACTGGAGAATTTTCCATCAATCAGGGAGATATTGTAACAAGTTTCTGGCAAGCAGAAAGGGGCTGGACAGGTAATAGTGAGAAAGCAGGGCAGGCAGAGGTGAAGCAAAATCCACACGTGGGAGGGTATCCACAAAGAGAGAGTTGATCTAACCTGCAAAATTCTGGTGAGGCTCTGGTGAAGAAAAGGTATCCTGACAGTGCAAATGAGGTGCAGAGCTCCCATTAAGGGGAGAATTGAAAGTATCTGTTGGATCAGTTGACTCCCCACCCTCCCTCTAACCTTCCCTGTGCTCGTGGGTAGAAGGCACAAGAGCCAAACATATATACTCAAGCAGAATACAGAGAGTCCACCAAAGAAATCAAACAGTCCCAGAGCAAAACCTCCACTTTCTGGATGTAAAGATTCTCTAGCAAGTTGTGTTGGTTCCCACCCAGTCACCTTAAGGGGAAATTTAATAGCAGACTTGACAAAACCCTAACCTTCCTTGGGCTCCAAACCAATCAATGTTTTATTGGCTTCATCTTAAATCTACTGGCTGAGAGGTTTGGGGAAATATGCTAATAGATTTATGAATGAACTGATGTAGCAAATGGCAAAAATTAAGGCTGGGAACTTTTCAAGTGAATAAAAAACCCTAAGCAATTATTAAATACAGGAACACAAAAAAGGCCAAAAAAATCCAGGTAATTATAGTACATTTCTTGGCTCTGTAGCAACTATGGATTCACTAGGAATTGGGACATAAACATATTGAAAGGAAGGGAAAGTAGGAATGTATGTGCGGAGAGGGATAAAATCCTCTTCTACCATAATGAGGTTTCAAGAGGTAATGTCTCAAATTGCTAAGAAATAGTAGCACATTATTAGAGAAATGCAAGTCAAAACTACAACGAGGTATCACCTCATACCAGTCAGAATGGCCATCATCAAAAAATCAACAAACAATAAGTGCTGGAGAGGGTGTGGAGAAAAGGGAACCCCCTTGCACTGTTGGTGGAAATATAAATTGGTACAGCCACTATGGAGAACAGTATGGAGATTCCTCAAAAAGCTAGGAATAAAACTACCATATAATCTAGCAATCCCACTACTGGGCATATACCCTGAGAAAACCATAACTGAAAAAGACACATATGCCTTGATGTTAACTGCAGCACTATTTACAATAGACAGGACATGGAAGCAATCTAGATGCCTATCAAAAGATGAATGGATAAATAAATTGTGGTACATATATACAATGGATTATTACTCAGCCATAAGAAGGAACAAATTAGCATCAGTTAAACTGAGTTGGATGAATCTAGAACCCATTATGGGCTTCCCTGGTAGCTCACTGGTAAATAATCCGCCTGCAATGCAGGAGACCCCAGTTCGATTCCTGGGTTGAGAAGATCCCTTAGAGAGGGATAGGCTCCTCACTCCAATATTCTTGGGCTTCCCTGGTGGCTCAGACAGTGAAGAATCCTCCTGCAATGTGAGAGACCTGGGTTCGATCCCTGGGTTGGGAAGATCCCCTGTAGAAGGGCATGGCAATGCACTCCAGTATTCTTACCTAGAGAATCCCATGGACAGAGGAGCCTAGCAGGCTATAGTCCATGGGGTCACAAAGAGTCGGACATGACTGAGCAACTAAGCACAGAACACAGAACCTGTTATACTGAGTGAAATAAATCAAAAAGAGAAAAACAAATATCATGTATTAATGTTTATATACATAATCTAGAAAAATGGTACACGTGAACCTATATTCAGGGCAGGAATAGAGATGCGGACGTAGAGAATGGACTGTGGACACAGGTGGAAGGAGAGGGTGGGACGAATTGAGAGAATTGCATTGAGATATATACATTACCATATGTAAAACAGATAGCTAGTAGGAAGTTCCTATTAATATACAATACAAGAAGCCCAGGCTGGTACTCTGTACGACCTAAAAGGGTGGGGTGGCGAGGGAGGCTGAAAGGGAGGGGATATACATATAATTAGGGTTGATTTCAGTTGTCTAATGGCAGAAACCAGCACAACATTGTAAAGCAATTATCCTCCCATTAAAATTTTTAATATAAATTTATTTATTTTATTGGAGGCTAATTACTTTACAATATTGCATTGGTTTTGCCATATATTGACATGAATCCGCCACAGGTGTACATGTGTTCCCCATCCTGAACCCCCCTTCCACCTCCCTCCCCATCCCATCCCTATGGGTCGTCCCAGCGCACCAGCCCTGAGCATTCTGTCTCATGCATCGAACCTGGACTGGCGATTCGTTTCACATGTGATAATATACATATTTCAATGCTGTTCTCCCAAATCATCCCACCCTTGCCCTCTCCCACAGAGTCCAAAAGATGGTTCTATACATCTGTGTCTCTTTTGCTGTCTCGCATAGAGGGTTATTGTTACCATCTTTCTAAGTTCCATATATATGCATTAGTATACTGTATTGGTGTTTTTCTTTCTGGCTTACTTCACTCTGTATAATAGGCTCCAGTTTCATCCACCTCATTAGAACTGATTCGAATGTATTCTTTTTAATGGCTGAGTAATAATCCATTGTGTATATGTACCACAGCTTTCTTATCCATTCCTCTGCTGATGGACAACTAGGTTGCTTCCAAGTCCTGGCTATTATAAACAGTGCTGCGATGAACATCGGGGTACACGTATCTCTTTCAATTCTGGTTTCCTCGGTGTGTATGCCCAGCACTGGGATTGCTGGGTCGTGTGGCAGTTCTATTTCCAGTTTTTTAAGGAATCTCCACACTGTTCTCCATAGTGGCTGTACTAGTTTGCAGTCCCACCAACAGTGTAAGAGGGTTCCCTTTTCTCCACATCCTCTCCAGCATTTGTTGCTTGTAGACTTTTGGATCGCAGCCATTCTGACTGGTGTGAAATGGTACCTCATTGTGGTTTTGATTTGCATTTCTTCGATAATGAGTGATGTTGAGCATCTTTTCATGTGTTTGTTAGCCATCTGTATGTCTTCTTTGGAGAAATGTCTGTTTAGTTCTTTGGCCCATTTTTTGATTGGGTCGTTTACTTTTCTGGAATTGAGCTGTAGGAGTTGCTTGTATATTTTTGAGATTAGTTGTTTGTCAGTTGCTTCATTTGTTATTATTTTCTCCCATTCTGAAGGCTGTCTTTTCACCTTGCTTAGAGTTTCCTTTGTTGTGCAGAAGCTTTTAATTTTAATTAGGTCTCATTTGTTTATTTTTGCTTTTATTTCCAATATTCTGGGAGGCGGGTCATAGAAGATCCTGCTGTGATTTATGCCAGAGAGTGTTTTGCCTATGCTTTCCTCTAGGAGTTTTATAGTTTCTGGTCTTACATTTAGATCTTTAATCCATTTTGAGTCTATTTTTGTGTATGGTGTTAGAAAGTGTTCTAGTTTCATTCTTTTTTTTTTTAATTTTATTTTTAAACTTTACATGATTGTATTAGTTTTGTCAAATATCAAAATGAATCCGCCACAGGTATACATGTGTTCCCCATCCTGAACCCTCCTCCCTCTTCCCTCCCCATACCATCCCTCTGGGTCGTCCCAGTGCACTAGCCCCAAGCATCCAGTATTGTGCATCAAACCTGGACTGGCATCTCGTTTCATACATGATATTATACATGTTTCAATGCCATTCTCCCAAATCTTCCCACCCTCTCCCTCTCCCATAGAGTCCATAAGACTATTCTATACATCAGTGTCTCTTTTGCTGTCTCGTACACAGGGTTATTGTTACCATCTTTCTAAATTCCATATATATGCATTAGTATACTGTATTGGTGTTTTTCCTTCTGGCTTACTTCACTCTGTATAATAGGCTCCAGTTTCATCCACCTCATTGGAACTGATTCAAGAGGAGAACATAGGCAAAACACTCTCGGACATACATCACAGCAGGATCCTCTATGACCCACCTCCCAGAATATTGGAAATAAAAGCAAAAATAAACAAATGGGACCTAATTAACCTTAAAAGCTTCTGCACATCAAAGGAAACTATTAGCAAGGTGAAAAGACAGCCTTCAGAATGGGAGAAAATAATAGCAAATGAAGCAACTGACAAACAACTAATCTCAAAAATATACAAGCAACTCCTACAGCTCAACTCCAGAAAAATAAATGACCCAATCAAAAAATGGGCCAAAGAACTAAACAGACATTTCTCCAAAGAAGACATGCAGAGGGCTAACAAACACATGAAAAGATGTTCAACATCACTCATTATCAGAGAAATGCAAATCAAAACCACTATGAGGTACCATTTCACACCAGTCAGAATGGCTGCAATCCAAAAGTCTACAAATAATAAATGCTGGAGAGGATGTGGAGAAAAGGGAACCCTCTTACACTGTTGGTGGGAATGCAAACTAGTACAGCCACTATGGAGAACAGTGTGGAGATTCCTTAAAAATCTAGTTTCATTCTTTTGCAAGTGATTGACCAGTTTTCCCAGCACCACTTGTTAAAGAGATTGTCTTTTCTCCATTGTATATTCTTGCCTCCTTTGTCTAAGATAAGGTGTCCATAGGTGTGTGGATTCATCTCTGGGCTTTCTATTTTGTACCACTGATCTAAATTACTGTTTTTGTGCCAGTACCATACTGTCTTGATGACTGTAGCTTTGTAGTAGAGCCTGAAGTCAGGCAGGTTGATTCCTCCAGTTCCATTCTTCTTTCTCAAGATTGCTTTGGCTATTTGAGGTTTTTTGTATTTCCATACAAATTGTGAAATTATTTGTTATAGCTCTGTGAAAAATACTGTTGGTAGTTTGATAGGGATTGCATTGAATGTATAGATTGTCTTGGGTAGTGTACTCATTTTCACTATATTGATTCTTCTGATCCATGAACATGGTATATTTCTCCATCTATTTGTGTCCTCTTTGATTTCTTTCACCAGTGTTTTATAGTTTTCTATTTATAGATTTTGTTTCTTTAGGTAGATATATTCCTAAGTATTTTATTCTTTTCATTGCAATGGTGAATGGAATTGTTTCCTTAGTTTCTCCTTCTGTTTTCTCATTGTTAGTGTATAGAAATGCAAAGGATTTCTGTGTGTTTATTTTACAACCTGCAACTTTACTATATTCATTGATTAGCTCTAGTAATTTTCTGGTGGAGTCTTTAGGGTTTTCTGTGTAGAGGATCATGTCATTTGCAAACAGTGAGAGTTTTACTTCTTCTTTTCCAATCTGGATTCCTTTTATGGCCAAAACTTCCAACACTATGTTGAATAGTAGTGGTGAAGGTGGGCACCCTTGTCTTGTTCCTGACTTTAGGGGAAATGCTTTCAATTTTTCACCATGAAGGATAATGTTTGCTGTGGGTTTGTCATATATAGCTTTTATTATGTTGAGGTAAAGCAGGAAATCCTCCTGCTTTCTGGAGGATTTTTATCATAAATGGAAGTTGAATTTCGTCAAAGGTTTTCTCTGCATCTATTGAGATAATCATATGGCTTTTATCTTTCAATTTGTTAATGTGGTGTTTCACATTGATTGATTTGCAAATGTTGAAGAATCCTTGCATCCCTGGGATAAAGCCCACTTGGTCATGATGTATGATCTTTTTAATGTGTTGTTGGATTCTGTTTGCTAGAATTTTGTTAAGGATTTTTGCATCTATGTTCATCAGTGATATTGGCGTGTAGTTTTCTTTTTTGTGGCATCTTTGTCAGGTTTTGGTATTAGGGGGATGGTGGCCTCATAGAATGAGTTTGGAAGTTTACTTTTCTGTGCAATTTTCTGAAAGAGTTTGAGTAGGATAGGTGTTTGCTCTTCTCTAAATTTTTGGTAGAATTTAGCTGTTAGGCTGTCTGGACCTGGGCTTTTGTTTGCTGGAACATTTCTGATTACAGTTTCAATTTCCGTGCTTGTGATGGGTCTGTTAAGGTTTTCTATTTCTTCCCGGTTCCGTTTTGGAAAGTTGTACTTTTCTAAGAATTTTTACATTTCTTCCACATTGTCCATTTTATTGGCATTGAGTTGCTGATAGTAGTCTGTTATGATCATTTGTGTTTCTGTGTTGTCTGTTGTGATCTCTCCATTTTCATTTCTAATTTTATTGATTTGATTTTTCTCCTTTTGTTTCTTAATGAGTCTGGCTAATGGTTTGTCAATTTTATTTATGTTCTCAAAGAACCAGCTCTTGGCTTTGTTGATTTTTGCTATGGTTTCTTTTGTTTCTTTTGCATTTATTTCTGCCCTAATTTTTAAGATTTCTTTCCTTCTACTAACCCTGGGGTTCTTCATTTCTTCCTTTTCTAGTTGCTTTAGATGTAGAGCTAGGTTATTTATTTGACTTTTTTCTTGTTTCTTGAGGTATGCCTGTATTGCTATGAACCTTCCCCTTAGCACTGCTTTTACAGTGTCCCACAGGTATTGGGTTGTTGTGTTTTCATTTTCATTCGTTTCTATGCATATTTTGATTTCTTTTTTGATTCTTCTGTGATTTGTTTGTTATTCAGCAGCATGCTGTTCAGCCTCCATATGTTTGTGTTTAAAAAAATTTTTTTTTCCCCTGTAGTTCACATCTTACCACACTGTGATCAGAAAAGATGCTTGGAATGATTTCATTTTTTTTTTTTTTAATTTACCAAAGCTAAATTTATGGTCCAGGATGTGACCTATCCTGGATAAGGTTCCGTGTGTACTTGAGAAAAAGGTGAAATTCATTGTTTTGGGGTGAAATATCCTATAGATATCAACTAGGTCTAACTGGTCCATTGTATCATTTAAAGTTTGTATTTCTTTGTTAATTTTCTGTTTAGTTGATCTATCCATAGGTGTGAGTGGGGTATTAAAGTCTCCCACTATTATTATGCTATTGTTAATTTCTCCTTTCATATTTGTTAGCATTTGCCTTACATATTGCGGTGGTCCTATGTTGGGTGCATATATATTTATAATTGTTATATCTTCTTCATGGATTAATCCTTTGATCATTATGTAATGTCCTTCTTTGTCTCTTTTCAGGGCCTTTATTTCAAAGTCTATTTTATCTGATATGAGTATTGCTACTCCTGCTTTCTTTTGGTCTCTATTTGCATGGAATATCTTTTTCCAGCTCTTTACTTTCAGTCTGTATGTGTCCCTTGTTTTGCGGTGGGTCTCTTGTAGACAACACATATAGGGGTCTTGTTTTTGTATCCATTCAGCCAGTCTTTGTCTTTTGGTTGGGGCATTCAACTCATTTACATTTAAGGTAATTATTGATAAGTATGATCCTGTTGCCATTACTTTGTTGTTTTGGGTCTGAGTTTATAAATCTTTTCTGTGTTTTCTGTCTAGAGAAGCTCCTTTAGCATTTGTTGAAGAGCTGGTTTGGTGGTGCTGAGTTCTATCAGTTTTTGCTTGCCTGTAAAGCTTTTGATTTCTCCTTCATATTTGAATGAGATCCTTGTTGGGTAGCGTAATCTGGGTTATAGGTTTTTCTCTTTCATCACTTTAAGTATGTCCTGCCATTCCCTTCTGGCCTGAAGAGTTTCTAGTGAAAGTTCAGCTATTATCCTTATCGGAATCCCCTTGTGTGTTATTTGTTATTTTTTCTTTGCAGCTTTTAATATTTGTTCTTTGTATTTGATCTTTTTTAATTTGATTAATATGTGTCTTGGTGTATTTTGCCTTGGGTTTATCCTTTTTGGGGACTCTCTGGGTTTCTTGGACTTGGGTGGTGATTTCCTTCCCTATTTTAGGGAAATTTTCAACTATTATCTCCTTAAGTATTTTCTCATGGCCTTTATTTTGTCTTCTTCTGGAACTCCTATGATTCGAATGTTGGGGCGTTTAACATTGTCTCAGAGGTCTCTGTGATTGTCCTCATTTCTTTCAATTCATTTTTCTTTTTTCCTCTCTGTTTCATTTATTTCTACCATTCTATCTTCTACCTCACTTATCCTATCTTCTGCCTCAGTTATTCTACTGTTGGTTCCCTCCAGAGTGTTTTTGATTTCATTTATTGCTTTATTCATTATATACTGACTCTTTTTCATTTCTTCTAGGTCCTTGTTAAACATTTCTTGCATCTTCTTGATCTTTGTCTCCAGGCTATTTATCTGTAACTCCATTTTATTTTCAAGATTTTGGATCATTTTCACTATCATTATTCTGAATTCTTTATCAGGTAGATTCCCTATCTCTTCCTCTTTTGTTTGGTTTGGTGGGCATTTATCCTGTTCCTTTACCTGCTGGGTATTTCTCTTCCTTTTCATCTTGTTTACATTGCTGTGTTCAGTGTGGCCTTTCCATATTCTGGCAGTTTGTGGTTCCTCTTTATTGTGGAGGTTCCTCGCTGTAAGTGGGGTTGGACGGGTGGCTTGTCAAGGTTTCCTGGTTAGGGAAGTTTGTGTCAGTGTTCTGGAGGGTGGAGCTGGATTTCTTCTCTCTGGAGTGCAATGACGTGTCCAGTAATGAGTTATGAGATGTCAGTGGGTTTGGAGTGACTTTGGGAAGCCTGTATATTGAAGCTCAGGGCTATGTTCCTGTGTTGCTGGAGAATTTGTGTGGTATGTCTTGCTCTGGAATTTTTTGGCCCTTGAGTGGTGCTTGGTTTCAGTGTATGTATGGAGGCATTTGATGAGCCTATCAATTAATGTTCCCTGGAGTCAGGAGTTCTCTGATGTTCTCAGGATTTGGACTTAAGCCTCCTGCTCTGGTTTTCAGTCTTATTCTTACAGTAGCCTCAAGACTTCTCCATCTATACAGCACCAATGATAAAACATCTAGGTTAATGATGAAAAGTTTCTCCACAGTGAGGGACACCCAGAGAGGTTCACAGAGTTACATAGAGAAGAGAAGAGGGAGGAGGGAGATAGAGGTGGCCAGGAGGAGAAGAGGGGGAATCAAAAGAGGAGAGCGCAAGCTAGCCAGTAATCACTTCCATATGTGCTCTCCACAGTCTGGACCGCTCAGAAATGTTTACGGAGTTATACAGAGAAGATAAGAGGGAGGAAGGAGACAGAGGTGACCAGGAGGATAAAGGGGGGAATCAAAAGGAGAGAGACAGATCCAGCCAGTAATCAGTTCCCTAAGTGTTCTCCACAGTCTGGAACACACAAAGAGTTACACAGAGTTGGGTAGAGAAGAGAAGGGGGAGGGAGGATATACAGGCGACCTGGTGGAGAAAAAGGAGAGTCCAAAGGGGAAGAGAGCAGTCAAAGCAGTAATCTCGCTCCCAAGTTAAAATGGGTATTGAAGATTGGGTTCTTAAAGGTACAAAATTGATAAAAAATACCAAACAGCAAAGATTAAAAATCTAGAGTAAAGGTTGGATTCTCAAAAATACAATATTAAAGAAAAAAACAAAGTCACAAAAATTATTTAAAAAAAATATATATAAGAAGTTTGCTTTGAAAAAGGGGTGTTTTTTTTCAAAATAATAGGTTATAAAAATGAAAAAGAAAAAAATGAAAAAGGAGTAATAGAGGACTTAAAAATTAAAAAATTTAATTAAAAAATGATAATAGTAAAAACATATCTAGGACTTTCTCTGGTGTTGTTATGGATAGTGTAGGGTCAGTTCATTTTCAGATAGTTCCTTGATCTGGCTTATACTTCTCAAGATCTATAGGCCCCTTCCTATGTAGTCAGTGCTAACTACAGGGTTTTAATCTATTGCACCTGTCACTTCCAAGGCGGTTCCCTCTATTTGTTTTAGCTTCTTTTGTTTGCAAGCCTCTTCAGTGTCTAATTTCTGCCCTGACACAAGGGAGATGTGGTGGACAGTTTTTTAGGCTCACTTGTTCAGTCGTGCTGTGGGGAGGGAGGCACACTGCAAACAAATAACACTGGCATGTGCTCACGGTCTCTCAGCCACACTGGGTTTACCCCTGCTCACGGGGTGTGTGCTTTACCTGTCTACACTGCTTAGGCTCTAGGTTCTTCTGCCAGGAACTGTCTGAGTCCACCCCTGGGTTGTATGCACTTCCCAGGTCTAAGTCGCTCAGGTTCAGGTAACTGGGTACTCCACAAAGGTGTAGACTCAGTTGGGCCTGCGTTTTGTGCCCTTCCCAGGTCCGAGCAGCTCAGGTGACCAGGTGCTTGGCGAGTGTGGTTGCTGTGACTTATCACCTCCCCCGTCCCTGCCACTTGGTTTTCTGGGTGCACAACTGGCGTGCCTTCTCAGGTGTGCCATGTGTCTCTTCTGGGGAGCTTATCTCTGGCTGCGACCCTCCTGGAGGATGTCAACCATCCAGAATCCCAAGAAGTCTTGGTTAGCAATGAAGCCTGCTTGCAGTTTGGTAGATGATGCCTCTCTGGGGCCACGATTGCCCCCTTCTGGCTCTGGCCGACCTCGCCTGCCTGTCTCTGGTTGGGGATGGGCTGGTCCGCAGCCAGCTACCTCTGCTCAGTTCTTTGTTCTGTGAGAGGGCCTGGCAGTGTCTTAGGTTAGGGCTTTTTGTGGGATAGCTATCTCACAGTCTGGTTTTCTATCTCAAGTTAGTTCCCTCAGATTGCCTTTGGGGCATTCAGGCTCGGCCCTTACTCTAAGCAATGCAGCCCATGCCTCTCTGCTCAGTCCCCGCTTGCTAGTGGTGGGCATCTGCACTGCTTCTCCACTGGGAGTTACCACAGGGCACATAATCTGTGGCTTTTAATTATTTTTCCTCCTGGTTATGTTGCCCTCTGAGGTTCCAAGGCTCACCACAGACTCACCAGTGAGA
Organism: Bos taurus; assembly: GCF_002263795.3. Lineage (NCBI taxonomy): Eukaryota > Metazoa > Chordata > Mammalia > Artiodactyla > Bovidae > Bos > Bos taurus. The sequence goes on from NC_037357.1 coordinate 91,289,013, forward strand.
GTGTTTCCTGGTGTTTGGATACTTCTCTCTTTTTTAATACTCCCTTCCTGGGACGGATCTCCATCCCTACCTCTTTTGTCTCTCTTTTTATCTTTTATATTTTTCCCTACCTCCTTTCAAAGACAATGGGCTACTTTTCTGGGTGTCTGATGTCCTTTGCCAGCATTCAGAAGTTGTTTTGTGGAATTTACTCAGCGTTCAAATGTTCTTTTGATGAATTTGTGGGGGAGAAAGTGGTCTCCGTGTCCTATTCCTCCGCCATCTTAGGACCGCCTCCTTAAAATTTTAAAAAATAGAAATAGCATAAGTACATTATTTAGAAACATGTTCATTCAGTTAAAAATCCTTTCAGCTACAAGTAACAAAAAACCCGACTGAGAGTGGCTTAAACAAATACAGCATTATTTATTTATTTTTTATATTTTCATTTATTTATTTGGTTGTGCTGCATCTTGTGACCTGTGGGATCTTTGATCTTCCTTGTAGAATGTGGGATCTTTAGCTATGGCATGTGAACTCTTAGTTGAGATGTATCTAGTTTCTGGGCCAGGGCCTTCTGCATTGGGAGTGAAGAGTTTTAGCCACTGGACCACCAGGGAAGTCCCTATTTATTTATTTTACAAGAAGTCAGTTTATTATTAACAGAAGTGCCATGCCACGGTTCAGCTGTTCAATGATACCATCAAGGATCTAGGTTCTTTCTAACATTTTCTTCCTTAATGTGTGGTGTCTACATCCTCATGTTCATCCCTTCATGATCACAAGATTGCTGTCATGGCTCCAAGCAGTAGAATTATATTTAAGGCAGAAAAAAAAGGAAGGTTACATTGTGTGTCTTAGGAAAACAAAGCCTTTCAAAAGGCCACCAGCAAATATATCATGGCCATAACTGGAACACATGGCCATCTCTCTAGATGCAAGCGAAGCCAAGAAAGTATCTGGTTCTTCAGTTTCAGAAAGGGAGATGACAAGGGAGAAGGGGGGGTTTGGAGTAGTAAATGCCAGAAGAAAAAGCCAAAGAATGGTAAAATAAAGCAGTTGCCTCTAGAAAGCAGTAGGAAGGAGTCAGACAGGATATCACTGGGGTTTGTTATGAGATCTTTAGCATTATTTTTTTAACTATGTAAAGTATTAATATTACTTTGATGAAAATAAAAACTTAGAAATAAAATATTATGGTTTCTATGAAAGAAAAACTTTTGAAAAAAGCTGGTAGTTGCTGTCTCCAGAGAAAAGGACATCAATTAGCCTTAGAAGCTAACTAACCAGAATTGGCTCTTTATTGGACTAAGGTATCTTGGGTGTCTACCCACTGATCTGACAGAAAATTGTGCCATCACTATTAACCTAAATGGGACTGCTGGAAACCAGTACAGCACTGTGTAGCAGTTACATGGGTTAACTGTGGTTAGACAGTCGTGGTGCAATTTCCTGTCTGCCATTTATTAGCTTTGTGACCCTGTGCAATGGACACCTAGGAACCTCACTTTCATTCTTTATGAAATGAAGGTAACTCAAGGGCCTGGTACTGAATAAGCACTTGGCAAATGTTATCCTCTGTGATACAAATGTTAAACTTTCTGAGCAGTGACATAATTTGGGTGTATTTTAACAGTATTATATTTCTACTGAGTTAGTTTTTCATCATATTCATGGGCTTCGACTGGACTGTCCCTGAAAATTATTATTTGTTCCTGAGAGATGTATGTGCATAGCCTTTGCTCACAGAAGACATTTAATATGAACCACCAAGAAATGTTCAGGCTTGGATTGCTGCTGGCTCCTGTTGGAAGAAAGATGGCAAAAAGGAACTAATCTGGATTATTATTTCCACTACCAAGAACTTCCAGATGTACAAGCTGGATTTGGCAAAGGCAGAGGACCCAGAGATCAAATTGTCAACATCCGTTGGATCATAGAAAAAGCAAGGGAATTTCAGAAAGACATTACTTCTCCTTCTTTGACTACACTAAAGCCTTTGACTATGTGGATCACAACAAACTGTGGAAAATTCTTAAAGAGATGGGAATACCAGACCACCTTATCTGCCTCTTGAGAAACCTGTATGCAAGTCAAGAAGCAGCAGTTAGAACCAGACATGAAACAATAGACAGATTCCAAATCGGGAAAGGAGTAGTCAAGGCTGTATATTGTCACCCTGCTAATTTGATATGCTAATTTGATATGCAGAGTACATCATGCAAAATGCTGGGCTGGATGAATCACAAGCTGGAATCAAGACTACCAGGAGAAATATCAACAACCTCAGATATGCAGATGATACTACCCTAATGGCAGAAAGTGAAGAGGAACTAAAGAGTCTCTTGATGAAGGTGAAAGAGAAGAGTGAAAAAGCTGGCTTAAAACTCAGCCTTCAGAAAACTAAAATCATGGCATCTGGTCCCATCACTTCATGGCAAATTAGTGGGGAAACCCTGGAAACAGTGACAGACTTTATTTTTTGGGGCTCCAAAATCACTACAGATGGTGACTGCAGCCATGAAATTAAAAGATGCTTCCTTCTTGAAAGAAAAGCAATGACAAACCTAGACAGCATATTAAAAAGCAGAGACATCATCTTGTTGACAAAGGTCTGTATAGTCAAAGCTATGGTTTTTCCAGTTCAGCTCAGTTCAGTCGCTCAGTCGTGTCTGACTTTTTGCGACCCCATGAATTGCAGCACGCCAGGCCTCCCTGTCCATCACCAACTCCCGGAGTTCACTCAAACTCACGTCCATCGAGTCAGTGATGCCATCCAGCCATCTCATCCTCTGTCGTCCCCTTCTCCTCCTGCCCCCAATCCCTCCCAGCATCAGAGTCTTTTCCAGTGAGTCAACTCTTTGCATGAGGTGGGCAAGGTACTGGAGTTTCAGCTTTAGTATCATTCCTTCCAAAGAAATCCCAGGGCTGATCTTCAGAATGGACTGGTTGGATCTCCTTGCAGTCCAAGGGACTCTCAAGAGTCTTCTCCAACACCACAGTTCAAAAGCATCAATTCTTCGGCACTCAGCCTTCTTCACAGTCCAACTCTCACATCCATACATGACCACAGGAAAAACCATAGCCTTGACTAGATGGACCTTTGTTGGCAAAGTAATGTCTCTGCTTTTGAATATGCTATCTAGGTTGGTCATAACTTTCCTTCCAAGGAGTAAGCGTCTTAAATTCATGGCTGCAGTCACCATCTGCAGTGATTTTGGAGCCCCAAAAAATAAAGTCTAACACTGTTTCCCCATCTACTTCCAGTAGTCATGTACAAATGTGAGAGTTAGATCAGAAAGAAGGCTGAGTGTCAAATAATTGATGTTTTTGAACTGTGGTGCTAGAGAAGACTCATGAGAGTCTCTTGGATAGCAAGGAGGTCAAAACAATAAATCCTAAAGGAAATCAACCCTGAATATTCATTGGAAGTACTGATGCTGAGAAGTTTCAACAGTTTGGCCTCCTGATGCAAAGAGTTCAATCATTGGAAAAGCCCCTGATTCTGGGAAAGATTCAGGGCAGGAGGAGAATGGAGGGACAGAGGATGAGATGGTTAGATGGCATCCATTCAATGGACATGAGTTTGGGCAAACTCAGGGAGATAATGAAGGACAGGGAGGCCTGGTGTGCTGCAGTCCATGGAATCGCAAAAAGTTGGACACAACTCAGTGACTGAACAACAACAACAACATATATTGTTATTTAACATTAAAAACAATCCACTCTGTGAAATGTGCTGCTGACTACCGCAATTGCCTTGTGTAGGTCACATGGATCAGGTCACCACTGTGGGAAGTAGGTGTGAGAATGTTCCAGAAAGAAAAAGGATATGGGGAGTGCTATGCTGGTGCAGGAAGTACAGTTCATCTGGGAGTGGCAAAAAGAACAATGACCTGCTCTGTGATATCAAGGTGAGAGCTGGAGATCTGGACTCCAGCTAGGGAGCATATGGCCAAAAACCATCCAGTTAGTGGATAATAATAATCTTTGCCACACATGATACCAGACTAGAGGGCTAAAAAGAGTGATAGCCAGTAAGTGGGCCTCTTCAGAGGAACACGGCTGACATTCTTGTGGATGGTATCTGGTATCCATTTAAATTTTTTATTTCTGGCCTCGTAATTTTCTTCTGTTATCCTTAAAGTTCCAGTAAAGTTTTGTTAAGCACACATACAGAGAAGAAAAGCATGCTATGGAAAAAGTACCTTTGAAGAATAAAGAAGGGTGCTTAGAAATTTAAAACAATTCCTAAAATCATAAACTTTATAGAGGGTAATGTCAAGAAAATGTTTCAGAATGTATAATAAAAAACAAACAAAAAAATGGTATACTTTCAGTTTCTGGTCTGTCATGTAAGGAGATTGAAAGTTGTCACTCCATACAAGAAAAAGGCTGAAGAAAGCGAAAATTAACAACTCTTTTTAGATCTATAACAGAACTGTGGCCATAGGGAAAATGTCTACCTCCCAAATTGAGGAGATACCCCAACAAGTAAAGAAAATCACAGCTTACTGGAGCACAAGCCAAGAGCAAAAATCTCCATAAGAAATAGTGCCAGGGTGGGAAAACCCAAAGAGTAATTGATGAATTACTAGAGGTTTAGAGTGGAAAAATTTGAAAAATTAAAAGTTCCAAGGAAGCCTATAGTTGGTGGTCTCCGGCACTTTCCTGAGTTTCACTTCCAGGCACTCTACCAGATTCTCATAGTGAAAACTGAGGAAAAATCATCTCCTGCATCTGGTAGGGAGAGTGGATTAATGGTCATTTAAAATAAGCCCAAAGTGTTGTGTTCTAAATAAGGCCTGCTTTTCTTAATTTAAAATTTTTAATTGGAGTATAGTTGCTTTACAATGTTGTACTAATTTCTACTGGGCAGCAAAGTGAATCAGTTATATATATATATGCATGAGTGTGTGTGTGTGCACACTCTTTTTTAGATTTACTTATCATTTAGGTCACAGAGCATTTAGTAGTTTTCTGTTATACAGTAAGTTCTCGTTAGTTATCCATTTTATATATAGTGGTGTACATATATAAATCCCAATCTCCCAAGACTTCCATAGCAGTCCAGTGGTTAAGACACTATGCTTCCACTGCAGGGGGTGTGGGTTCTATCCGTGGTGAGAGAACTAAGATCTTGCATGCTGTATGGCATAACCAATTCCAGCTCCACACGCGAAAACAAAAAAAAAGGTCTGCTCTTAAAGTGAACCATTTTACCACAGTCTAAGTGATTAGAGTTTTATCAGACAGTAACTGAACTGGAGGAATAAAAATACCCACTTCCAGGCTTTTCTAGCCCCTTCTATCACCTAATAGGGGAAAAAACAGTGAGAAGCACGTTTCAAATTCACAGTCTAGGGGCTCAGTTGACCAACATAGAGGTTTCATTATAGGACTATAGAACAATTCTTCTCCCCTGACACCTTAGCCCAGCAGGGCTTCTATATAATAACAGAGTAATAAAACATAAAGAATTGTGTATATCAGATGTATTTTAAGAAGAGATCTCAAGGGAAACCCAAAGACAAAATGGGAGACAAAAACAAGGACTGTAGAGGAAATTTTAGCTTTTGACATGTATAGCTACAGGAAACCCTATAAGCATAGTTTGATTCTAGCCAGATAAACACAATACCTCACATTAAAGGCTTATGTATCTCAGTTAATTTTACACAGTGCATTATGTCTGGCTTTCAGACATAAAAATTAAAAGGCATACTAAGAGACAAAAACACATTTTGAAGAGGCAGAGCAAACATCAGAACCAGAATCAGATATAACAGATGTGTTATTATCAGAATGAAATTTTTCAACTGAAACTTTTAATATTTTTATTACATTTAATACTTGATGTAGATGTGATTTTTAATTCAATAAGTACCTATTGAGCTTTTGCTGTATGCACACCACTGTTAAAGTCCTCCTTATTTTTAAAAAATATTTTTAAAGTATATTCTTGTTGGTTATGTGCACATGTAAATCCCAAACCCCCAATCTATCCCTTCCTCCCACCCCCTGGTAACCATAAGTTCCTTATCTAAGTCTGTGAGTCTGTTTATTTTATAAATAAGTTCATTTATATAATTTTTTTGATTCCACATATAAGCAGTATCATGTGATATTTGTCTTTCTCTGACTTTCTTTGTTTGGTATGATTATCTCCAGGTCCATCCACTTTACTGCAAATAACATTATTTCATTCTTTTTATTTATCATTTTTAACTTTCTTTTTAAAATGTTATTATTGGAGTATAATTGCTTTACAATGTTGTATTAAATTCTGCTGTAAAACAAAGTGAATCATCTATATGTATGTGTATATATATGTATATCTCTTCCTTCTTGAACCTACCTTCCACCCCCTTTCCACACTCTAAATGGTCAGAGAGCATGGAGTTGAGCTCCCTGTGTTATAAAGCAGCTTCCCACTGCTGCTGCTACTGCTGCTAAGTCACTTCAGTCGTGTCCGACTCTGTGCGACCCCACAGACGGCAGCCCACGAGGCTCCCCCGTCCCTGGGATTCCCCAGGCAAGAACACTGGAGTGGGTTGCCATTTCCTTCTCCAAAGCATGAAAGTGAAAAGTGAAAGTGAAGTCACTCAGTCGTGCCTGACTCTTAGCGACCCCATGGACTGCAGCCTACCAGGCTCCTCTGTCCATGAGATTTTCCAGGCAAGAATACTGGAGTGGGTTGCCATTGCCTTCTCTGACAGCTTCCCAATAGCTATCTATTTTACACATGGTGGTATATATATGTCAATGCTTCTCTCTCAATTCGTTCCATCCTCTCCTTCTCCTGCAATGTCCAGAAGTCTATTCTCTATATCTGTGTCTTTATTCCTGGCCTGTAAATAGGTTTATCTGTAGCATTTTCCTAGATTCCATATATATGTGTTAATATATGAAATTTATCTCTTTCTGACTTAATTCACTCTGTATGACAGGCTCTAGGTTGATTCACCTCACTACAACTAACTCAAATGTGTTCTTTTTTATGGCTAAGTAATAGTTTATTGTATATTTGTTCCACAATTTCTTTATCCTTTCATCTGTCAATGGGCATCTAAGTTGCTTCCATGTCCTAGCTACTGTAAATCTTGCTGTAACAAACGTTGAGGCACATGTGTCTTTTTCTTTTTCTTTTTTTCTATGTCTTTTGATTGGAGTATTTAATACATTTACATTTATGGTAATTATTGATATATATGTTCCTATTGGCATTTTCTTAACTGTTTTAGGTTGTTTTCATAGATCTTTTCCTTCTCTTGTGTTTCCTACCTAGAGAAGTTCCTTTAACATTTGTCATAAAGTTGGCTTGGTGGTGCTGAGTTCTCTGCTTTTGCTTTTGATTCCTCTGCCAAATCTTTTTTTTATTTTATTTATTTTTTTTGCATACTATATTTTTATTTGTCAAATATGGCAATTCACAGACGGTTAAATATGGTTTCAGCACAATTTCAATCAATATTTTTTTTTTCAACCACTGAAATTATATTTAAAGAACCAAATAATGTTTTCTCTTTTCAGTTCTACGTATAAATGTCTTGTGATTTCTTGCTGCGATTTCTTATGATAAAACAAATGAACTTTGAATCCAATAGGATTATTTTTAAGTCGATTATTTCCAAATAATGAGAAGTCCTAATGTACATTTTTTTTTCTGTTTTTTTTTTTCCATGTGCGCTTGAGAAAAAGGTGAAATTCATTGTTTTGGGATGAAATGTCCTATAGCTATCAATTATGTCTAACTGGTCTATTGTATCGTTTAAAGTTTGTGTTTCCTTGTTAATTTTCTGTTTAGTTGATCTATCCATAGGTGTGAGTGGGGTATTAAAGTCTCCCACATTTATTGTGTTATTGTTAATTTCTCCTTTCATACTTGTTAGCATTTGTCTTACATACTGCGGTGCTCCCATGTTGGGTGCATATATATTTATAATTGTTATATCTTCTTCTTGGATTGATCCTTTGATCATTATGTAGTGACCTTCTTTGTCTCTTTTCACAGCCTTTGTTTTAAAGTCTAATTTATCTGATACGAGTATTGTGACTCCTGCTTTCTTTTGGTCCCTATTTGCATGGAAAATCTTTTTCCAGCCCTTCACTTTCAGTCTGTATGTGTCCCCTGTTTTGAGGTGGGTCTCTTGTAGACAACATATGTAGGGGTCTTGTTTTTGTATCCATTCAGCCAGTCTTTGTCTTTTGGTTGGGGCATTCAACCCATTTACGTTTAAGGTAATTACTGATAAGTATGATCCCGTTGCCATTTACTTTATTGTTTTGGGTTCGAGTTTATACACCATTTTTGTGTTTCCTGTCTAGAGAATATCCTTTAGTATTTGTTGGAGAGCTGGTCTTTTTCAATTATGGTTTTCTCCAGATATATGCCCAGGAGTGGGATTCCTGCACCACATAGTAGCTCTATTTTTAGTGTTTTAGGGAATCTGCATACTGTTCTCCAACGTGGCTGTAACAATTTACATTGCCATTGTGTAGGGGAGGGCTTACTTTTCTCCACACCCTCTCCAGAGTTTATCATTTGTAGATTTTTTGATGATGGCCATTCCAAATGGTGTGAGGTGATATCTCATTGTAGTTTTGATTTGCATTTCTCTAATAATTAGTGATGTTGAGTATCTTTTCATGTGCCTCTTGTCCACTTGTATGTCTTCTCTGGAGCAATGTCTATTTATATCTTCTGCCTATTTATTGATTGGGCTGTTTGTATTTTGGATATTAAGCCACATGAGCTGTTTATACATTTTGGAGACTAATTGTCAGCCACATCATTTGAGAATATACTATTTCTCCCACTCTGTGGGTCGTCTTTTAGTTTTGTTTGTTGTTTCCTTTTTGTGCAAAAGCTTTTGAGTTTAATTAGGTCCCATTTATTTATTTTTGTCTTTATTTCCTTTAGGAGAAAAATTAAAAAGATACTGCCATGATTTATGTCAAAGTGTCTTCTGCCTATACTTTCTGTTAAATTTTTATGGTACCAGTCTTACATTTAGAACTTTAATCCATTTTGAGTTTATTTTTGTGTTAGGTGTTAAAGAATGTTCTAGTTTCATTTTTTACATGTAGTTGTCCAGTTTTCCAAACGCCCTTTGTTGAAGATACTGTCTTTTTTCCATTGCATATTCTTCCCTCTTTTGTTGTAGACAAATTGACCATAGATGTGTCGGTTTTTTCTGGGCTTTCTATCCTGTTCCATTGATCTATATTTCTGTTTTTGTGCCAGTACCATGTTTTGGTGTCATCAAAACCAATCATGTTTTGATGACTATAGCTTTGAAGTATAGTCGTAAGTCAGGGACCCTGATTCCTTCAGCTTAGTTTTCCTTTCTCAAGATTATTTTGGTTATTTGGGGTCTTCTATTTCTCCATACAAGCTTTAAGATTTTTTGATCTAGTTTGGTGAAAAATTACCTTGGTAATTTGATAGGGGTTTCATTGAATATGTAGATTTCCTTGGGTAGTATAGTCATTTTAGCAATATTGACTCTTCCAATTGAAGAACATGGTATGTCTTTCCACCTGTTTTGTGCCTTCTTTGATTTCTTTCATCAGTATCTTATGGTTTTCAGAGTACAGATCTTTTGTAGGTTTATTCCTAGGTATTTTATTTTTTTGATATGATGGTAAATGGGATTGTTTCTTGAATTTCTCTTTCTGATCTTCAGATTTCTGCCTAAGAATTTTGCATCTTGCAGATTTACTTCAGCAATTGAGATATCAATTTTTTATTGGTTTGTCTTTATATTTTGAAGTTTCTTGTTATGGTGATATGCATTTCTATTGATAATCTTTTTTAGTTATCTTTTTTATTACCACTTTTAGAACTTAAAATCTGATATTCTGGTGAGCTCTGTTTCGTTATTTTGTCTTTCAGGATATTTTTCTTGATCTTTTAACTGGGAGTAGTTCCTCTGGCTTTTCATTTTATTTAACCTTCTCTGTGTCTATGAATTCTGGAGAAATATGTATCTACCCTCTTCTTTTTTAAATTGGAATACAGTTGATTTACAATCTTGTGTTAGTTTCTGTTGTACAGAAAAGTGAATCAGTTATATATATCCACTTTTTAAAAAAAAGATTGTCTGCCCATATAGGCATATTGCAGAGTATTGAGGGGAAGTGCTATAGAGTAGGTCCTTATTAGTTATCTATTTTATATATAGCAGTGTGTATATGTCAACTCCAATATTCCAATTTATTCCTTCACTTGCCCCCAGGTAACCACACGTTTGTTTTTTATATCTGTGATTCTATTTATGTTTTGCAAATAAGTTCATTTGTATCTTTTTTTTTTAGAATCCACATGTGAGCGATATCATATGATATTTGTCTCTCTCTATCTGACTTCTTCATCAGTATGACAATATCTAGGTTCATTCATGGAGAAGGCAATGGCACCCCACTCCAGTACTCTTGCCTGGAAAATACCATGGGTGGAGGAGCCTGGTAAGCTCCAGTCCATGGGGTTGCTAAGAGTAGGGCACGACTGAGCGACTTCACTTTCACTGTTCACTTTCATGCATTGGAGAAGGAAATGGCAACCCACTTCACTATTCTTGCCTGGAGAATCCTGGGGACAGAGGAGCCTAGTGGGCTGCCATCTATGGGGTCTCACAGAGTCGGACACGACTGAAGCGACTTAGCAGCAGCAGCAACAGGTCCATTCGTGTTGCTACAAATGGCATTATTTCATTCTTTTTTGTGGCTCAGTAATATTAAATTAATATTTTGCTAATAATACTTACCTTCTTTTGAGAAAGCTGGCTTGAAACTCAACATCAAAAAAATTTCAGATCATGGCATCCAGTCCCATTGCTTCATGGCAAATAGAAAGGGGGAAAGTGGAAGCATGATAGATTTTATTTTCTTTGTTCCAAAATCACTGCAGACAGTGACTACAGCCATGAAATTAAAAGACACCTGGTCCTTGGAAGGAAAGTTATGACAAACATAGACAGCGTATTAAAAAGCATAGACATCATTTTGCCAACAAAGGTCTGTATAGTCAAAGCTATGGTTTTTCCAGTAGTCATGCCTGGATGTGAGAGTTGGACCATAAAGAAGGCCAGCCCTGAAGAATTGATGCTTTCAAACTGTGGTGCTAGAGAAGACTCTTGAGAGTCCTCTGGACTACAAGGAGATCAAACCAGTCAACCCTAAAGGAAATCAACCCTGAATATTCATTGGAAGAATTGATGCTGAAGCTGAAGCTCCAATACTCTGGTTAGGTTGTGTGAAGAACTGCCTCATTGGAAAAGCCCCTGATGCTGGGAAAGATTGAAGGCATAAGGAGAATGGGGTAGCAGAGAGTGAGATGGTCAGATAGCATCACCAACTCAATGCACATGAATTTGAGCAAACTCTGGTAGATAGTGGAGACAAAGGAGCCTGGTGTGCCACAGTCTATGGGGTCACATAGAGTCAGACATTACTTAGAAACTGAATACCATCAACAACAACATTTCATTGTAGATAAGTACATTTTCTTTATCTGCTCAACTGTCATGGTCATCTAGGTTGCTTCCATTTCTTCAATATTGTAAACAGTGCTGTTATGAACAGTGGGGTGCATGTATCCTTTCAAATTTTGGTTTTCTCTGGTGTAGTATTGCTGGATCATATAGTAGTTCTATTTTTAGTGTTTTAAGGAAATTTCATACTATTCTCCATACTGGCTGAAGAAATTTACATTCCCAACAGCAATGTAGGATGACTCCCTTTTCTCCACACTCTCTCCAGAATTTATTGATTGTAGACTTTTTAAATTAAACTTTTTATTTTGTATTGGAGTATAGCCAATTAACAATGTTGTGATAGTTTCAGGTGAACAGCGAAGAGACTCAGGCATACATATATATGTATCCATTCTGCCCCAAACACCCTCTCAACCAGACTTCCACATATTATTTAGCAGAATTCCCTGTGCTATAGAGTAGCCCTTTGTTGGTTATATTTTAAATACAGCAGTGTGCACCTGTCTATCCCAAACTCCCTAACTATCCCTTCCCACCATGCTTCCCTGCAGCAACCAAGAGTTCATTCTCTAAGTCTGTGAGTTTGTTTCTGTTTTGTAAATAAGTTCATTTGTATCATGTCTTTTATATTTTGCGTATAAGGGATGTCATATGATGTTTCTGCTCCTCTGTTTGACTTACTTCACTCAGTATGACAGTGTCTAGGTCCATGGGTCCATCTTCTTTATCTGTTTCTCTGTTTATGGACATTTAGGTTGCTTCTGTGTTGTGGCTATTGTAAACAGTACTACAGTGATTACTGAGGTGCATGTATCCTTTCGGGCCTATTTTTCTCCAGATATATGCCCAGAAGTGGCATTGCAAGGTTATGCGGTAGCTCTATTTTCAGTTTTTAAGGAACATCCATACTGCTCTCCATAGTGGCTGTACCAATGTATATTTCCACCCACCAACAGTGTAGGAGGGTTCCCTTCTCTCCACCATTTATTGTTTGTGAATTTTTTGATGATAGCCATTTTGACTGGTGTGAAGTGATATCTCATTATAGTTTTGATTTGCATTTCTCTTGTAATTACAGATGTGGAGCAACTTTTCATGTGCCTCTTAGCCTTCTGTATGTCTTCTTTGAAGAAAAGTCTACTTCAGTCTTCTGCTCAGTTATGGACTGGGTTTTTGTTTTGATGGTGTTGAGCTTCATGAGCTGTTTGTAGATTTTGTAGAATAATCCCTTTTTGGTCACATCATTTGCAAATATTTTCTCCCAGTCTGTGGGTTGTCTTTTAGTTTTGTTTATTGTTCCCTTGCTGTAAAACTTTCGAGTTTAAGTATGTCCCATTTGCTTATTTTTCTTTTTATATCCATTATTCGAGGAGATAAATAAAAAAATTTATCTTTGCAATTTATGTCAAAGAGTGTTCTGCCTATGTTTTCCTCTAGGAGTTTTATAGTGTCTGGTCTCACATTTAGATTTTTAATTCATTTGAGTTTATTTATGTGTATGGTGTTAAAAAATTATCTAATATCATTTTTTTTACATGTAGGCTGTCTAGTTTTACCAGGACCATTTGTTGAAAAGATTGTCTTTGCAACATTGTGTAGTCTTGCCTCCTTTGTCATAGTTTGACCATAGTTGAATGGGATTATTATTTCTGGGATTTCTATCCTGTTCTATTGATCTAGGTTTCTATTTTTGTTTAAGTAACATGCTGTTTTGATGACTATAGCTTTGTAGTACAGTCTGAAGTCTGAATTCCTCCAGCTCCATTTTTCTTTCTCGAGATTACTTTCATTATTCAGGGTATTTTGTGTTTCCATACAAATTTTATTAATAAGATTTTTTGTTTTAGTTCTGTGAAAATGCACTTGGTAGTTTGATAGAGATTCCATGGAATATGTAGATTTCCTTGAATAGTATTATCATTTTGACAATATTGATTCTTCTGATCCATGAACATAGTATGGCCATCTCATGCGAAGAGTTGACTCACTGGAAAAGACTCTGATGCTGGGAGGGATGGGGGCAGGAGGAGAAGGGGACGACAGAGGATGAGATGGCTGGATGGCATCACTGACTCAATGGACGTGAGTCTGAGTGAACTACGGGAGTTGGTGATGGATAGAGAGGCCTGGCGTGCTGCGATTCATGGGGTTGCAAAGAGTAGGACACGACTGAGCGACTGATCTGATCTGATCTGATGTCTTTCCATCTTTTTGTGTCTTCTTTGATTTTTCATCAGTGTCTTATAGTTTTCAGAGTACAGGTCTTTTGTCTCCTTGCTGTGCTAAGTTGCTTCAGTCATGTCCAGTTCCTCATGACCCTTGGACTGTAGTCTGCTAGACTTCTCTGTCCTGGGATTCTCCAGGCAAGAACACTGGAGTGGTTTGCCATTTCCTCCTCCAGGGGATCTTCCAGACCCAGGGATTGATCCCACATCTCTTAAGTCTCCAGCGTTGGTAGCCGGGTTATCATTAATGCCACCTTTGTCTCCTTAGGTAGATTTATTCCTTTTTTATTTTTTGATGCAATGATAAATGGAATTGTTTCTTGAGTTTCTATTTCTGATCTTGTGTTGTAAGTGTATAGGAATGTAACCGATTTCTGTGTGTTAATTTTGTAACCTGCAACCTTACCAAATTCATTGATGAGCTCTACTAGTTTACTGGTAGCATCTTTAGGATTTTCTAGTATAGTATCATATTATCTGCAAGCAGTGACAATTTAACTTCTTTTCCAGTTTTCCCAGTTCTTCTTTTCCATTGCAGAAACTGCCTGCAAGAGACATGGGTTTGATCCTTGTGTCAGGAAGATCCCCTGGAGAAGGGAATGGCAATCCACTCCAGTATTCTTGCCTGAAGAATTCCATGGACAGAGAAGCCTGGTGGGCTACAGTCCATAGGGTTGCAAAGAGTCAGACACAACTGAGCCACTAACACTTTCACTCTCCAGTTTGGATTCCCCCGCCTTTTTTTTTCTTCTCTAATTGCTGTAGCTAGGACTTCCAAAACTGTGTTGAATAAAAGTGATGAGAGTGGACATCCTTGTCTTGTTCCTGATCTTAGAGGAAATATTTTCAGCTTTTCATCATTGAGTATGATGTTAGCTGTAGGTTTGTCATATATGGCCTTTATTATGTTGAAGTATATTCCCTCTATGTCCACTTTCTGAAGAGGTTTTTTTTTTAATCATAAATTGGTGTTGAGTTTTACCAAAAGATTTTTCTGCATACATTGAGATGATCATATGGTTTTTGTTCTTCAATTTGTTGATGTGGTATATCACACTGATTGATTTGTTGTTATTGAAAAATCCTTGCATCTCTGGGATAAATCCCAATTAATCATGGTGTGTGATCCTTTTAACATACTGTTGGATTCTAATTTCTAGCATTTTGTTGAGAATTTTGTGTCTATGTTCATCAGTGATATGGGCCTATAATTTTCTTTTTTGTAGTATCTTTGTCTGGTTGTGGTATCAAGGTAATGTTGGCCTCATAGAATGAGTTTGAGAGTATTCCTTCTTCTGCAGTTTTTGGGAAGAGTTTCACAAGGATAGGTGTTTTAGCTTTTCTCTAAATGTTTGATAGAATTTGCCTGTTAAGCCATCAGGTCCTAAACTTTTGTTTGTTTGAAATTTTTAGATCACAGTCTCAATTTCAGTGCTTGTTATTGGTCTGTTCATATTTTCTATTTCTTCCTGGTTAAGTCTTGGGAGATTATACCTTTCTAAGAATTTGTCTATTTCTTCTAGAATGTCCATTTTATTGGCATACAGTTGCTTGTAGTGATCTGTTATGGTCATTTGTATTTCTGTGGTGTCAGTTGTAATTTTTCCTTTTTCATTTCTAATTTTATTGGTTTGAGTCCTCTGTCTTTTTTCTTGATGTGTCTGGCTAAAAGGTTTATCATTTTTTAAATCATTACAAAGAAACAATTTTTAGTTTAATTGGTCTTTGCTATTGTTTTTGTATTTCATTTATTTCTACTCAGTTCTTTATGATTTCTTTCCTTCTACTAACTTTAGGTTTTGTTTGTTCTTCTTTCTCTTATTGTCTTAGGCATAAGGTTAGGTTTTTAGTTGTGATTTTTCTTGTTTCCTGAGGTAAGATTGTATTGCTATAAACTTCCCTATTAAAACCGCTTTACTGCATCTCATAGGTTTTGGATCATTGTCCTTTCATTTTAATTTGTCTCTAGGTGTTTCTTGATATCCTCTTTGATTTCTTCAGTGATCCATTGGTTGTTTAGTAGCATATTGTTTAGCTGCTATGTTTGTGATTTTTAAATAGTTTTCTCTTGTATTTTATTTTTAAACTCATATTATAATCAGAAAAGTGCTTGATATGATTTCAGTTTTCTTGAATTTACCAAGGGTTTCTTTGTGGCCCAGCAGGTGGTCAATTCTGAAGAATGTTCGATGTGCATTTAAGAGGATGTAGCCTGATGCTTTTGGATGGAATGCTCCATAAATATCAATTAAGTCCATCTGGTCTAAAGTGTCATATAAGGCCTGCATTTTCTTATTAGTTTTCTGTCTGAATGAGCAGTCCATTGGTGAATGTGAGATGTTAAAATCTCTCACCATTATTGTGTTACTGTTGATTTCTGCCTTTATGGCTGTTAGTATTCCTTACATATTTAGTAGTTCCTATATTGGGGGTATGTATATATATATATATATATATACACATATATATATACACACACACACACACACACACACATACAATGCTATATATTCTTTGATTGATCCCTTGATCATTATGTAGTGTCCTACATTGTCACTTAGTCTTTGTTTTAAAGTCTACTTTGTCGGATATGAGTATTGCTACTCTGGCTTTCTTTTGATTTTCATTTGCATGAAATACCTTCTTCTATCCCCTCACTTTTGGAGAATGGCATGGCAACCCACTCCAGTATTCTTGCCTGGAGAATCCCATAGACGGAAGAGCCTGGAGGGCTAGAGTTTACTGAGTTGCAAAAAGTCAGACATTACCGAAGTAACTTAGCATGCATGCATGCATCCCCTCACTTTTAATCTGTATGTGTTCCTAGGACTGAGGTGGGTTTCCTGTAGATAGCATACGTACAGCTTTGTTTTTCAGCCACTCAGCCAGTCTATTTCTTTTGGTTGGTGCATTTTATCCATTTACTTTAAAGGTAATTATCAATATGGATGTTTCTATTACTATTTTCCTAATTGTTTGTGTTTGCTTTTGCATGTCTTTTCCTTCTCTTGTGTTTCCTGCCTAGAGAAGTTCTTTAGCAATTATCAAAAGGCTTGTTTGAAGTGAAGTGAAGTGACGTTGCTCAGTTGTGTCTGACTCTTTGTGATCCCATGGACTGTAGCCTACCAGGCTCCTCTGTCCATGGGATTTTCCAGGCAAGAGTACCGGGGTGGGTTGTCATTTCCTTCTCCAGGGGGATCTTCTCAATCCAGGGGTTGAACCCAGGTCTCCCGCATTGCAGGCAGATGCTTTTACGAGGGAAGCACAAGGCTTGTTTGGTTGTGCTGAATTCTCTTAACCTTTGCTTGTCTGTAAAGCTTTTGACTTCTCCAGCAAATCTGAATTGGTTGTAGTTTTTTCTCTTTCATCACTTTAAATATATTGTGCCATTCCCTTCTAGCTTGCAGATTTTCTGCTGAGAAATCAGCTGATAACCTTTTGGGAGTTCCCTTGTACATTATTTGTTGTTTTCCCCTTGTTGCTTTTAATAATTTTTCTTTCTCTTTAATTTTTGTCAATTTATTACTATGTGTCTTGGCAGGTTCTTCCTTGGGTTTATCTTGGTTGGGACTTTCTGAACTTCCTGGACTTGGTTGAGTGTTTCCCTTCCCATGTTAGGGAAGTTTTCAGCTATTATCTCTTCAAATATATTCTCAAGCCCTTTGTCTCTCTCTTCTCCTCCTGGACCTTCTATAATGTGGATGTCAGTACATTTAATGTTGTCTCTTAGGCTGTTTTCATTTCTTTTCATTCCTTTTTCTTTATTTTATTATGCAGCAGTGAAATCTACCTTTTTGTATTCCAGGTCACTTATTCATTCTTCTGCCTCAATTATTCTACTATTGATTCCTTCTAGTGTATTTTTTCATTTCAGTTATTGTATTGTTCATCTCTGTTTGTTTTTTCATTCTTCTAAGTCTTTATTAAACATCTCTTTCATCTTCTCCATCTTTGCCTCCATCTTTCTCTAAGATTTTGGATCAGCTTCATTATCATTATCTTGAATCTTTTTTCTGGTAGATTGACTATCACCACTTCATTTAGTTGTTTTTCTGGGGTTTTATCTTTTTCCTTCAACTGAGACATAATACTCTGCCTTTTTATTTTGATTAACTTTCTGCAATTGTGGGTTTTGTATTGGAGGCTTCAGGAATGTAGTTCTTCTTGCTTCTGCTGTCTACCCTTTGGTGGATGAGCCTATATAAGAGCTTGTACTTCCTGATGGAAGGGGCTGGTGGTGGGTAGGGCTGTGGCCAGTAAAACTTTAATCCACTTGTTCACTGATGAGTGGGGCTGTGCTCCCTCCCTGTTAGTTGTTTCACTTGAGGCAACCCAGCTCTCGATTCTCCAGGCTCTATGGTAGGACTAATGGCAACAACTTCCAGGAGAACTCAGGTGCTTTCTAGGACTGGTGCTGCCAGTGCCTTTGTCCCTGCAGTGATCCACTGCCAACCCACACATCTACAGGGGATCCTCCAACACTAACAAGCAGGCCTAGTTCAGTTTTCTGTGGGGCCACTGCTCCTTTCCCCTGGGACCTGGTGCACACAAGATTTTGTATGCGTCCTCCAAGAGTGGAGCCTCTCTTTTCCCATGTCCTGTGGAAGTCCTGCAATCAAATCTCGCTGTCATTCAAAGTCAAATTCCCTGGGGATTCCTACTCTCTCAGCCAAATTTCCCAGGCTGGGAAGCCTAGTGTGGGGCTTAGAACCATCACAACAGTGGGAGAACCTCTGTGATATAGTTGTTCTCCAGTTTGTGCATCCCTCACCTGGCAAGAATGGGATTTGATTTTATCATGGTTGTGCTTCTCCTACTGTCTTGTTATGGCTTCTCCTTTGTCTTTGGACATGGGGTATCACTTTTGGTGGGTTCCAGTGTCCTCCTGTCAACAGCTGTTGAGCAGTTAGTTGTCATTTTGGTTTTCTTGCAGGAGAAGGTGAGCACACATCCTTCTATTCCACCAACTTGAACCAATTTCCTTTTGTAGACTTTTTGATGATGGCCATTCTTGGGTGATACCTGATTGTAGTTTTGTTTTTTAAGTTTTATTTTGTATTGGGAACTAGCTGATTAGGGATCCACTTGCTAATGCAGGAGATGCACCACATGCAAGTTCAATCCCTGGGTTGAGGAGATCCCCTGAAGGAGGAAATGGCAACCCACTCTAATATTCTTGCCTGGAAAATCTCATGGATGGAAGAGCCTGGAAGGCTACAGTCCTTAAAAGTCAGACACAATTGAGCAACTGAGCATACCAAAGGGTAAACACTTTTAAAATTTTTTAGAGTTTTACTTCTTTTCCAATTTGGATTCCTTTTATTTCTTTTTCTGCTCTGATTGCTGTGGCCAAAACTTTCAAAACTATGTTGAATAGTAGTGGAGTAAGTGGGCACCCTTGTCTTGTTCCTGACTTTAGGGGACATGCTTTCAATTTTTCACCATTGAGGATAATGTTTGCTGTGGGTTTGTCATATATAGTGTTTATTATGTTGAAGTATGTTCCTTTTATTCCTGCTTTCTGGAGAGTTTTTATCATAAATGGATGTTGAATTTTGTCAAAGGCTTTCTCTGCATCTATTGAGATAACCATATGGCTTTTATTTTTCAATTTGTTAATGTGGTGTATTACATTGATTGATTTGCAGATATTGAAGAATCCTTGCATCCCTGGGATAAAGCCCACTTGGTCATGGTGTACGATCTTTTTAATGTGTTGTTGGATTCTGATTGCTAGAACTTTGTTAAGGATTTTTGCATCTATATTCATCAGTGATATTGGCGTGTAGTTTTCTTTTTTGTGGCATCTTTGTCAGGTTTTGGTATTAGGGGGATGGTGGCCTCATAGAATGAGTTTGGAAGTTTACCTTCCTCTGCAATTTTCTGGAAGAGTTTGAGCAGGATAGGTGTTAGCTCTTCTCTAAATTTTTGGTAGAATTCAGCTGTGAAGCTATCTGGACCTGGGCTTTTGTTTGCTGGAACATTTCTGATTACAGTTTCAATTTCCATGCTTGTGATGGGTCTGTTAAGGTTTTCTATGTCTTCCCGGTTCAGTTTTGGAAAGTTGTACTTTTCTAAGAATTTGTCCATTTCTTCCAAGTTGTCCATTTTATTGGCATATAATTGCTGATAGTAGTCTGTTATGATCCTTTGTATTTCTGTGTTGTCTGTTATGATCTTTCCATTTTTATTTCTAATTTTATTGATTTGATTTTTCTCCCTTTGTTTCTTGATGAGTCTGGCTAATGGTTTGTCAATTTTATTTATGTTCTCAAAGAACCAGCTTTTGGCTTTGTTGATTTTTGCTATGTCTCTTTTGTTTATTTTGCATTTATTTCTGCCCTAATTTTTAAGATTTCTTTTCTTCTACTAACCCTCGGGTTCTTCATTCCTTCCTTTTCTAGTTGCTTTAGGCAACTCCTGCAGCTCAATTCCAGAAAAATAAATGACCCAATCAAAAAATGCCCCAAAGAACTAAATAGACATTTCTCCAAAGAAGACATACAGATGGCTAACAAACACATGAAAAGATGCTCAACATCACTCATTATCAGAGAAATGTAAATCAAAACCACAATGAGGTACCATTTCACGCCAGTCAGAATCCAAAAGTCTACAAGCAATAAATGCTGGAGAGGGTGTGGAGAAAAGGGAACCCTCTTACACTGTTGGTGGGAATGCAAACTAGTACAGCCACTATGGAGAACCGTGTGGAGATTGCTTAAAAAACTGGAAGTAGAACTGCCTTATGATCCAGCAATCCCAGTGCGGGGCATACACACCAAGGAAACCAAAATTGAAAGAGACACATGTACCCTGATGTTCATTGCAGCACTGTTTATAATAGCCAGGACATGGAAGCAACCTAGATGTCCATCAGCAGATGAATGGATAAGAAAGTCGTGGTACATGTACACAATGGAGTATTACTCAGCCATTAAAAAGAATACATTTGAATCAGTTCTAATGAGGTGGATATAACTGGAGCCGATTATACAGAGTGAAGTAAGCCAGAAAGAAAAACACCAATACAGTATACTAACGCATATATATGGAATTTAGAAAGATGGTAACGACAACCCTGTATGCGAGACAGCAAGAGACACAGATGTATAGAACAGTCTTTTGGACTCTGTGGGAGAGGGAGAGGGTGGGATGATTTGGGAGAAGGGCATTAAAACATGTATAATATAATATAAGAAACGAATTGCCAGTCCAGGTTCAATGCAGTTTAGAGGATGCTTGGGGCTGGTGCGCTGGGATGACCCAGAGGGATGGTACGGGGAGGGAGGTGGGAGGGGGGTTCAGGATGGGGGACACGTGTACACCTGTGGCAGATTCATGTTGATGTATGGCAAAGCCAATACAATATTGTTAAGTAATCAGCTTCTAATTAAAATAAATAAATTTAAATTAAAAAATATTTTAGAAAAGAAGTATAATTGACATTCTGAGAGGAGAAAAAGATGGAATCATAAAATCTCAAAACCAGGGAACTCATAAAAATGAGGACAATAAAAAAGAAAAAAAGCACATGAGCAACAACTGAAAAACAGTAACACAGTAGTTATTAATACAATTATATCAATAATTAAACCTGAATGGTCTACATTTACCTGTTAAAAAAAACAGATTCCAAATGTGGACCAAAACCAGGACATAACAGTTAACTACAAGAAAACCAGTTTAATTATATAAGACACAGAGTAAAAGTAAAGGCATGTTTTTTCATTTCTTCCAGGTGGTCCATTTTATTGGCATATAGTTGCTCATAGTAGTCTCTTATGATCCTTTGTATTTCTGTGGAGTCAGTTGTAATGTCTTTTTCATCTCTAATTTTATTGATTTGAGTCCTCTCATTTTTTTGATGAGTGTGGCTAAGGGCTTATCAATTTTGTTTATCTTTTCAAAGAATCAGCTTTTAGTCTTATTGATCTTTGCAATTGTTTTCTTTGTCTCTATTTATTTCTTCCCTGATCTTTATGATTTCTTTCCTTCTACTAACTTTAGGTTTTGTTTGTTCTTTCCCTAGTTGTTTTAGGTGTAAGATTAGGTTTTTTTACTTGAGATTTTCTTGTTTCTTGAGGTAAGATTGTACTGCTATAAAATTCCCTCTTAGAACTACTTTTGCTACATCCCATAGGTTTTGGACCTTTGTGCTTTTGTTTTCACTTGTCTTTAGGTATATTTTGATTTCCTCTTTGATTTCTTCAGTGGTCCATTGGTTGTTTAATAGCATATTGTTTAGCAGCCATGTGTTTGTGTTTCTTATAATTTTTTTTCTTGTAGTATATATCTAATCTCATAGCATTGTGATCAGAAATGACGCTTGATATGATTTCAACTTTCTTAAATTTACCAAGGCTCGCCTTGTGGCCCAGCATGTGGTCAACCCTAGAGAATGTCCATGTGCACTTGAGAAGAATATGTAGTCTGTGGAGTTTGGGTGGACTGCTTTATACATATTAAATCCAACTGATCTAAAGTGTCATTTAAGGCCTGTGTTTTCTTATTAATTTTCTGTCTGAATGATCTGTCCATTGATGAATGTAGAGTGTTAAATCCCCCCACAATTATTGCTTTACTGTTGATTTTTCCCTTTATGGTTTTTAGTATTTGCCTTACATATTTAGTTGCTTCTATATTGAGTGTGTGTATATATACATATATATATATATATTTTTTTTTTTTTTTCTTGGAGAGATCCCTTGATCATTATTTAGCGTCCTTCTTTGTCTCTTTCAGCCTGATTTGAAGGGAGTTTGGGGGAGAATGGATACATGTATATTTATGGTTGAGTCCCTTCACTGTTCACCTAAAACTATCATAAAATTGTTAATCAGCTATACCCCAATACAAAGTTTAAAGTTTTTTCCCTAAAAAGTAAAGGAATGGATTGCTAAGTCATCTGGTAGCCCTGTTTTTAGTTTTTTTTAAGGAACCTCCATACTGTTCTCCATCACAGCTATATCAATTTACATTCCCACCATCACAGAAACAACCTAAATGTCCATCAACAGAAGAATGGATAAAGAAGATGAAGCACATATATACAATGGAATGTTTGTTGTTATTGTCTTTGTTGTTCAGTCACTAAGTCGTGTCCTACTTTTTGTGACCCCATACACTGCAGCACACCAGGCTCCCCTGTCCTTCACTATCTCCCAGGGTTTGCTCTAATTCATTTTCATTGCATTGGTGATGATATCTAACAATCTCATCCTCTTCAATCCCTTTCTCCTTTTGCCTTCAATCTTTCTCAGTATCAGGATCTTTTCCAGTGAAGTGTCTCTTCACATCAGGTGCCAAAGTATTGGAGCTTCAGCGTCGATATCAATCCTTCCAATGAATTTTCAGGGTTGATTTCCTTTAGGGTTGACTGGTTTGATCTCCTTCATACGAAGTCCTCTCAAGAGTCTTCTCAAACACTACAATTCAAAAGCATCAGTTTTTCAGCATTCAGCTTTCTTTATGGATTAACTCTCACATCTTTGTATGACTACTGGAAAAATCATAACTGTGATTATCTGGACCTTTGTTAGCAAAGTAATGCCTCTGCTTTTGAATAGTGCTGTCTAGGTTTGCATAGCTTTTCTTCCAAAGAGCAAGTGTCTTTTCATTTCACGGTTGCAGTCACTGTCCATGAAATTTTGGATGGTGATTTTGAAGCCCAAGAAAATAAAATCTGTCACTGCTCCCACTCTTCCCCCTTTTATTTGCCATGAAGTGATGGGACTGGATGCCATGATCTTAGTTTTTGAATGCTGAGTTTTAAGCCAACATTTTCACCCCCCTCTTTCACCTCCATCAAGAGGCTCTTTATTTTATTTTTTTGATTTTTATTTATATTTATTATTATTTACTTTACAATACTGTATTGGATTTGTCATACATCAACATGCGTCTGCCACGGGTGTACACGTGTTTCCCATCCTGAACCCCCCTCCCACCTCCCTCCCCATACCATCCCTCTGGGTCATCCCAGTGCACCAGTCCCAAGCTTCCTGTATCCTACATCGAACCTGGACTGGCGATTCGTTTCTTATATGATATTATACATGTTTTAATGCCATTCTCCCGAATATTCCCAACCCTCCCTCTCCCACAGAGTCCAAAAAACTGTTCTATACATCTGTGTCTTTTTTGCTGTCTCGCATACAGGGTTATCATGACCATCTTTCTAAATTCCATATGTATGCGTTAGTATACTGTATTGGTGTTTTTCTTTCTGGCTTACTTCACTCTGTATAATCGGCTCCAGCTTCATCCACCTCATTAGAACTGATTCAAATGTATTCTTTTTAATGGCTGAGTAATACTCCATTGTGTACATGTACCACAGCTTTCTTATCCATTCATCTGCTGATGGACATCTAGGTTGCTTCCATGTCCTGGCTATTATAAACAGTGCTGTGATGAACTTTGGGGTACACGTGTCTCTTTCAATTCTGGTTTCCTTGGTGTGTATGCCCAGCAGTGGGATTGCTGGGTCGTATGGCGGTCCTATTTCCAGTTTTTTAGGGAATCTCCACACTGTTCTCTATAGTGGCTGTACTAGTTTGCATTCCCACCAACAGTGTAAGAGGGTTCCCTTTTCTCCACATCCTCTCCAGCATTTATTGCTTGTAGACTTTTGGATCGCAGCCATTCTGACTGGCGTGAAATGGTACCTCATTGTGGTTTTGATTTGCATTTCTCTGATAATGAGTGATGTTGAGCATCTTTTCATGTGTTTGTTAGCCATCTGTATGTCTTCTTTGGAGAAATGTCTATTTAGTTCTTTGGCACATTTTTTGATTGGGTCATTTATTTTTCTGGAAATGAGCTACAGGAGTTGCTTGTATATTTTTGAGATTAGTTGTTTGTCAGTTGCTTCATTTGCTATTATTTTCTCCCATTCTGAAGGCTGTCTTTTCACCTTGCTTATAGTTTCTTTTGTTGTGCAGAAGCTTTTAATTTTAATTAGATCCCATTTGTTTATGTTTGCTTTTATTTCCAGTATTCTGGGAGGTGGGTCATAGAGGATCCTGCTGTGATTTATGTCGGAGACTGTTTTGCCTATGTTCTCCTCTAAGAGTTTTATAGTTTTTGGTCTTATGTTTAGATCTTTAATCCATTTTGAGTTTATTTTTGTGTATGGTGTTAGAAAGTGTTCTAGTTTCATTCTTTTGCAAGTGCTTGACCAGTTTTCCCAGCACCACTTGTTAAAGAGATTGTCTTTTCTCCACTGTATATTCTTGCCTCCTTCGTCAAAGATAAGGTGTCCATAGGTGTGTGTGTTTATCTCTGGGCTTTCTGTTTTGTTCCATTGATCTATATTTCTGTCTTTGTGTCAGTAGTTCCTCTTCACTTTATGCCATTAGGAGGTATCATCTGCATATCTGAGATTATTGATATTTCTCCTGGAAATCTTGATTCCAGCTTGAGCTTTATTCAGCCTGGAATTTCACATAATGTGCTCCGCATATAAATTAAATAGGCAGGGTGACAATATACAGCTTTGTCATTCTCCTTTCCCAACTTTGACCTAATCCATTGTTCCATGTCCAATTCTAACTGTTGCTTCTTGACCCACATATAAATTTCTCAGGAGACAGGTAAGTTTCATACTCCCATCTCTTAAAAAATTTCCCACAGCTTGCTGCAATCCACACAAAGGCTTTAGTGTTGTCAATGAATCAGACGTAGATGTTTTCATGGAATTCCCTTGCTTTCTCTATGGTCCAACGAATGTTAGCAATTTGATCTCTGATTCCTCTGCTTCTTTGAAATACAACTTGTACATCTGGGAGTTTTTGGTCACGCACTGCTGAAGCCTAGTTTGAAGGATTTTGAGCATAATCTTACTAGCATGTGAAATGAGCTCAATTATATGGTAGTCTAAACATTCTTTGGTATTACCTTCTTTGAGATTGGGATGAAAATTAACCTTTTCTGGTCCTGTGGCCACTGCTGAGTTTTCCAAATTTGCTAAAATATTGAGTGCAGCACTTAACAGCATCATCTTTAAAGATTTTAAATAGCTCAGCTGCAATTCCATCACCTCCACTAGCTTTGTTCATAGTGATGCTTCCTAAGGCCCACTTGACTTCACACTCCAGGTTGTCTAGCTCTAGATAAGTGACCATACCATCAGGGTTATTTTGGTTGTTGAAATCTTTCTTGTATAGTTCTTTTGTATATTCTTGCTACCTCTTCTTAATCTCTCCTGCTTCTTTTGGGTCCTTACCATTTCTGTCCTTAACAGACATAGGGTCCTAACTCTTACTTCTTCTGTTCTTTCGTGTCCATCCTTGAATGAAATATTCCCTTGATATCTCCAATTTTATTGAAGAGATCTATAGTCCTTCCTCAGAGAAGGCAATGGCACCCCACTCCAGTACTCTTGCCTGGAAAATCCCATGGACGGAGGAGCCTGGTAGGCTGCAGTCCATAGGGTCGCGAAGAGTTAGACATGACTGAGCGACTTCACTTTCACTTTTCACTTTCATGCATTGGAAAAGGAAATGGCAACCCACTCCAGTGTTCTTGCCTGGAGAATCCCAGGGATGGGGGAGCCTGGTGGGCTGCCGTCTATGGGGTCGCACAGAATCGGACACGACTGAAGTGACTTAGCAGCAGCAGCATAGTCTTTCCTATTCTATTGTTTTCCTCTTATTTCTTTGCATTGTTCATTTAAGAAAGCCTTCTTATCTCTCCTTGCTATTCTCTGGAACTCTGCATTCAGGTGTGTATATCTTTTCCTTTCTCCTTTTCTTTTCCCTTCTTTTCTCAACTAGTTGTAAGGCCTCCTCAGACAATCACTTTGCCTTGTTTCATTTCTTTTTCTTGGGGATGATTTTGGTCACCGCCTCCTGTACAGTGTTATGAACTTCCATCCATGGTTCTTCCATGAAGGGGAATGGAATATTCCTCATCCATGAAAAAATGATATATTACCATTTGCAGCAACATAATTGCACCTAGAGGTTTTCATACTCAATGAAGCAAATTAGACAAAGATGAATATTATATGATATCACTTAAAAGTGGAATCTAGGAATAATACAAATGAATCTATATACAAAACAGAGATAGACTCACAGCTATAGAAAACAAACTTATGCTTACCCAAAGGGAAAGGGATTAGGGAGGGATAAAATAGGTTGGGAGGGATAAAATAGGAGGTTGGGATTAATAGATACACACTACTGTATATAAAATAGATAAGCTAGAAGGGTTCACTGTGTAGCATAGGGAGCTATATTCAATGTTTTGTAATATCTATAATGGAAAACAATCTGAAAAATACACACATATATATAACTGAATCACTTTGTTGCACATCTGAAACTAATGCAAAATTGTAAATCAGCTATGCTTCAATATAACAAATGGCCAAATGGAGTGACATCAGCAAAATGCTGAACTGAATAATTCCAGGCCCTAATCCCTCATGGAGACACTGAATGTAGAACAATCAGTTCAGTTCAGTTCAGTCGCCCAGTCGTGTCCGACTCTTTGCAACCCCATGAATCGCAGCACGCCAGGCCTCCCTGTCCATCACCAACTCCCGGAGTTCACCCAAACTTATGTCCATTGAGTCAGTGATGCCATCCAGCCATCTCATCCTCTGTCGTCCCCTTCTCCTCCTGCCCCCAATCCCTCCCAGCTTCAGAGTCTTTTCCAATGAATCAACTCTTTGCATGAGGTGGCCAAAGTATTGGAGTTTCAGCTTTAGCATCAGTCCTTCCAAAGAACACCCAGGACTGATCTCCTTTAGAATGGACTGGTTGGATCTCCTTGCAGTCCAAGGGACTCTCAAGAGTCTTCTCCAACACCACAGTTCAAAAGCATCAATTCTTCGGCACTCAGCTTTCTTCACAGTCCAACTCTCACATCCATACATGACCACTGGAAAAATCATAGCCTTGACTAGACGGACCTTTGTTAACAAAGTAATGTCTCTGCTTTTGAATATGTTATCTAGGTTGGTCATAACTTTCCTTCCAAGGAGTAAGTGTGTTTTAATTTCATGGCTGCAGTCACCATCTGCAGTGGTTTTGGAGCCCGCCCAAAAATAAAGTCTTACACTGTTTCCACTGTTTCCCCATCTATTTCCCATGAAGTGATGGGATCAGATGCCATGATCTTAGTTTTCTGAATATTGAGCTTTAAGTCAACTTTTTCACTCTCCTCTTTCACTTTCATCAAGAGGCTTTTTAGTTCCTCTTCTTTCTGCCATAAGGGTGGTGTCATCTGCATATCTGAGGTTATTGATATTTCTCCTGGCAATTTTGATTCCAGCTTGTGCTTCTTCCAGTCCAGTGTTTCTCATGATGTACTCTGCAAAGAAGTTAAATAAACAGGGAGACAATATACAGACTTGACGTTCTCCTTTTCCTATTTGGAACCAGTCTGTTGTTCCATGTCCAGTTCTAATTGTTGCTTCCTGACCTGCATACAGGTTTCTCAAGAGGTAGGTCAGGTGTTCTGGTATTCCCATCTCTTTCAGAATTTTCCATAGTTTATTGTGATCCACACAGTCAAAGGCTTTGGCATAGTCAATAAAGCAGAAGTAGATGTTTTTCTGGAACTCTCTTTGTTTTTCGATGATCCAGCGGATGTTCGCAATTTGACCTCTGGTTCCTCTGCCTTTTCTAAAACCAGCTTGAACATCTGGAAGTTCACGATTCATGTATTGCTGAAGCCTGGCTTGGAGAATTTTGAGCATTACTTTATTAGTGTGTGAGATGAGTGCAATTGTGCGGTAGTTTGTCTTCTTAGGTAGGTTTATTTCTAGATATTTTATTCTTTTTGATGCAATTGTAAAACAAACAGCTTGTGATGCTTAATAGCTTAAAAACAATGAACCCACTCAAAATGGGCAGAAGACCTGAATAGACATTTCTCCAAAGAGGACGTACAGATGGCCAATAGGCACATGAAAAGATGTTCAACATTTCTAGCTATTAGGGAAATACAAATCAAAACTACAATTAGATATCACTTCACACCTGTCAGAATGGGTAACATCAAAAAAATCCACAAACAACAAATGCTGGAGAGGATGTGGAAAGAAGGGAACCCTTCTATACTGTTGGTGGGAATGTAAATTGGTACAGCCTCTATGGAGAACAGTATGTAAGTTCCTTAAAAAACTAAAAATAGAGCTGTCATATGACCCTGCAATCCCACTCCTGGACATATATCTAGGGAAAAACATGATCCAAAAGGATACATGCACCCCAGTGTTCATTGCAGCACTGTTTACAATAGCCAAGATATGGAAGAAACTTAAATATCCATTTACAGGAGAACAAATAAAAAAGATGTGGTACAAGTATACAATGGAATATTATTCAACCATTTAAAAGAATGAAATAATGTCATTTGCAGCAACATGGATGGACTTAGTGTCATATTGAGTGAAATCAGATAGAAAGGGAGAAATACCATATGACATAACCCTTATGTAGAATATCTACATATCCTTATATGTAGAATCTAAAAATAAATGATACAAATTAACTTACAAAACAGAAAGTGACTCACAAATTTAGAAAATGAGTTTATGGTTGCCGGGGGAAAGGATAGTTAGGGATTTGGGGAAGGTAATATACACATTGCTATATTTAAAATGGATAACCAACAAGGACCTATTGTATAGCATATGGAACTCTGCTCAATGTTATGTACCAGACTGGATGGGAGGAGGGTTTGGGGGAGAATTGATACATGTATATGTATGGATGAGTCCCTTTGCTGCTCACCTGGAATTACTGCAACATTGTTAATTGGTTATGCTGCTGCTAAGTCACTTCAGTCGTGTCCGACTCTGTGCGACCCCATAGACGGCAGCCCACCAGGCTCCCCTGTCCCTGGGATTCTCCAGGCAAGAACACTGGAGTGGGTTGCCATTTTCTTCTCCAATGCATGAAAGTGGAAAGTGAAAGTGAAGTCGCTCAGTCATGTCCAACTCTTCGTGACCCCATGGACCGCAGCCTACCAGGCTCCTCCGTCCATGGGATTTTCCAGGCATGAGTACTGGAGTGGTGTGCCATTGCCTTCTCCGAACTGGCTATACTCCTATACAAAATAAAAAATTTACATTTGGGGGAAAAAAAAAAAACATTCACATGGAAAAGCCAAACTAAAGAAACAAGTTGGAACGTTGTTCACTCCTAAATCTACCTATGATATTGACAATTTTAATATTTTCAAGTCAACTGCCAAAATGTTGTTAA
This sequence comes from Bos taurus, assembly GCF_002263795.3. Taxonomy (NCBI): domain Eukaryota; kingdom Metazoa; phylum Chordata; class Mammalia; order Artiodactyla; family Bovidae; genus Bos; species Bos taurus. The sequence goes on from NC_037357.1 coordinate 91,318,941, forward strand.
TAATACTAAATTTAGTAAAAGAATATAATAGATTTCAACTGAAATCTTTACTTGATAACAAAATTAATCAATAGCCTCACGTATCCAAACTGATTTAAACAGACACTGACAACATATATGAATACTTCAAAGCCTTTAAAAGGGACAGAGTGGAAGAGAAATGTGAAGATCAAAGTCGACTTGGGCCTAAGTTTGCAAAAGAGCAATGATATTCTCCAGAAACGGATATCAACCAAAACTTCAATGAAAATTATACTCCAACAACACAAGAGATGACACTACATACACATGGACATCTCCAGATGATCAATACTGAAATCAGATTGATTATATTCTTTACAGCCAAAGATGGAGAAACTCTATACAGTCAGCAAAAAATAGACCAGGAGCTGACTGTGGCTCACATCATGAACTCCTTATTGCAAAATTCAAACTTACATTGAAGAAAATAGGGAAAACCACTAGACCATTCAGGTATGCCCAAAATCCCTTACAATTATAGAGTGGAAGTGACAAATAGATTCAAGGGATTAGATATGATAGAGTTCCTGAAGATCTATGGACAGGGTTCATGACAGGAAGCAGTGATCAAGACTGTCCTCAAGAAAAAGAAATGCAAAAAGGCAAAACGTTTGTCTGAGGAGGCCTTACAAATAGCTGAGAAAAGAAGGTAAGCTAAAGGCAAAGGAGAAAAGGAAAGATACACCCATCTGAATGCAGAGTTCCAAAGAATAGCAAGGAAAATAAGCAAGCCTTCTTAAGTGATCAGTGCAAAGAAATAGAGAAAAACAACAGAAGGAGAACGAGAAGAGATCTCCTTAAGAAAATTAGAGATGCCAAAGGAATATTTCATGCAAAGATGGGCACAATAAAGGACATAAATGGTATGGACCTAACAGAAGCAGAAGATATTAAGAAAAGGTGACAAGAACACACAGAAGAACTATACAAAAAAGTTCTTAATGACCCAGATAAACACGATGGTGTGATCACTCACCTAGAGCCAGACATCCTGGAGTCTGAAGTCAAGTGGGCCTTAGGAAGCATCACGACGAATAAAGCTAGTGGAGGTGATGGAATTCAAGCTGAGCTATTTCAAGTCCTAAAAGATGGTAGTGTGAAAGTGCTACACTCAATATGCCAGCAAATTTGGGAAACTCAGCAGTGGCCACAGGACTGGAAAAGGGTAGTTTTCATTCCAATCCCAAAGAAAGGCAATAATGCCAAAGAATGTTCAGACTACTGCACAGTTGCACTCATCTCACATGCTAGCGAAGTAATGCTCAGAATTCTCCAAGAGAGGCTTCAACAGTACATTAACTGAGAACTTCCAGATGTTCAAGCTGGATTTAGAAAAGGCAGAAGAACCAGAGATCAAATTGCCAACATCCATTGGATCATAGAAAAACCAAGAGTTCCAGAAAAACATCTACTTTTGCTTTATTGACTTTGCCAAAGCCTTTGACTATGTGGATCATAACAAACTGTGGAAAATTTTTTAAGAGATGGGAATACTGAACCACCTTACCTGCCTCCTGAGAAATCTGTATGCAGGTCAAGAAGTAACACTTAGAACTGGACATGGAAAAACGGACTGGTTCCAGATTGGGAAAGGAGTATGTCAAGGCTGTATATTGTCACCCTGCTTATTTAACTTACATGCAGAGTACATCATGGAAATGCTAGACCAGATGAAGCACAAGCTGGAATCAAGACTGCTGGGAGAAATAGCGATAACCTCAGATACACAGATGACATCACCCTTATAGCAAAAAGTGAAGAGGAACTGAAGAGCCTCTTGATGAAAATGAAAGAGGAGAGTGAAAAAGCTGGCTTAAAACTCAATATTCAGAAAACTAAGATTATGGCATCCAGTCCCATCACCCCATGGCAAACAGATGGGGAAACAATGGAAACAGTGACAAACTTTATTTTTTGGGACCCCCCAAATCACTGCAGATGGTGACTGCAGCCATGAAATGAAAAGAAGCCTGCTCTTTGGAAGAAAAGCTGTCAACCTAGACAGCATATTAAAAAGCAGAGACAAACAAAGATCTGTCTAGTCAAAGCTATGGTTTTTACAGTAGTCGAATATGGATGTGAGAGTTGGACCATAAAGAAAGCTGAGCAGCAAAAAATTGATGCTTTTGAACTGTGGTGTTGGAGAAGACTCTTGAGAGTTCCTTGGACTGCAAAGATATCCAGGCAGTCCGTCCTAAAGGAAATCTGTCTTGAATATTCATAGGAAGGACTGATGCTGAAGCTGAAGCTCCAGTACTTTGGCCACCTGGTGTGAAGAACTGACTCATTGGAAAAGACCCTGATGTTGGGCAAGATTGAAGGCAGGAGGAGAAGGGGACGACAGAGGATGAAATGGTTGATATCATCACTGGCTTGATGGACAGGAGTTTGAGCAAGCTCTGGGAGTTGGTGATGGACAGGAAAGCCTGGCGTGCTTCATTCCATGTGGTTGCAAAGAGCCAGACACGACTAAACGACTGAACTGACTGAACTGAATATTCCTCAAGATCGTGGCATTTCCTACTCTGGCTTCCCAACAAATCAGTCTTCAAATTTCCCATAAACTCATGTGAATACATAGAAGGCATTTGGGACAGTGCTTGTTAAACAATATATACCCTTGAAATGTTAGTTGTTCAGTCGTATCTGACTCTTTGCGACCCCATGGACTGTGCCTGCCAGGCTCCTCTATTCATGGAGATTCTCCAGACATGAATACTGGAGTGGGTAGCTGTTCCCTTCTCCAGGGGATCCTCCTGACACAGGTGTTGAACCCAGGTCTTCTGCATTACATGCAGATTCTTTAATATCTGAGCCACCAGAAAGGCCCTTGATAATGTTAAGTGTTATGTAATATAACAGGAAAATATGACTTCCGTCAGCAATAGGCTTACAATAAATGTAGACTGTACTTAAAAAAAAAAAAGACTCTGCCTTCAATTATTTTGGTTATATACTCAAAGTGGAATTACTGGATCATATGGTAATTCTCTCCATACATGTATTAACTAGGTATAAAACTGTATATAAATAAATGCAAAAATCTTAGTACATGTAGAAGTAAAAATATGTACATACATAGATGTATACATCTATATATGTGTAGATGTGAAAATCTCTATACATAAAAATGTAAATACCTCTATACACATAGATATTAAAATCTCTGTACCTGTAGATGTAAAAACCTGTACACATATAAATACATCTATACATATACATGTTAAAATCTCTACACATAACAGAAAAATACCACTATACTTATAGATGTGTATATCTCCATACAGGTATGTGTATACCTCTATACATATAAATATAAAAATCTCTATATATGTAGATATAAATACTTCCATACATATATTAAAATATCTTTCTACATGTAGATGTAAATATCTATAACATATAGATGTGAATACTTCTATATGTTAGTGTAATAATATATATATAATATAGCTATAAATCTGTGTGGCTGAAGGCTTAATAGTAAAGAATCTGTCTACCAATGCAGGAGACATTAGCTTGATCTCTGGTCTGGGAAGATCCCACGTGCTGTGTGGCAACTAAGCCTGTGGGCCATGACTACTGAGCCTGTGCTCTAGAGCCTGTGCTCCACAACAAGAGAAGCCACTGCACTGAGAAGCCCACATACCACAACTAAGAGTAGCTCCTGCTCACCACAGCTAGAGAAATCCCATGCACAGCAACAAAGACCCAGCACAGCATAAATAAATAAATAAACATACAATAAATAAATGAATTAAAAAATTTTTAATGAGCAAATGAATTGAGTGGACGTTTTTCCAAAGAATATGTTAAAATGACTAACAAGCATAAGAAAAGATGTCCAACATCAGTAATCATTTGAAAAAATGCAAATTAAAATCACAATGAGATATCACCTCATAACCATTAGGACTGCTACTATAAAATTACTTTTTGGCAAAGATGTGGAGAAAGTGGAACTCTTGTGCACTGCTGCTGGGAATATAAGATGGTAGCCACTAGAGAAAACTGTATGATGGTTCTTCAAAAAGCTAAAACTGAAATTACCATATAATCCAACAATTTCACTTTGAGTATACACTCAAAAGAATTGAAAACAGGGTCTTAAAGAGATAGTTTTATCTTGTTCACAGCTGCATTAATCACAATAGCCTAGAGGTGGAATTAACACTAGTGTCCATCAACAGATGAGTAGATAAACAAAAAGTGATATATACATACAATGGAATATTATTTGTCCTTAAAAATGAAGGAAATTCTTATACATGTTGCAACATGCATAGATCCAGAGGACATTATGCTAAGAGAAATGAGCCAATCACAAAAAGATAGATACTGTATGATTCTAAATATTCCAAATACTGTATGATTCTACCTCATTCTTATATGAAGTACCTTGAATAATCAAATTCATAGATATAGAAAGGAGAATGGTGGTTGCCAGGAGCTGAGGGTAAGGGTAAATGAGAACTGTTGTTTAATAAGTACAGATATTCAATTTTGCAAGAAGAAAAACTTCTTGAGACTGTTTGCGCAACAATGTGAATATACTTAATGCTATAGGACTGTACACTTACAAATGGTTAAAATGGAAAAAAATTTAAAAATGGTTGAAGTGTAAGTATCAGGTTATGTGTATTTTGCCACAAATTAAAAACCAATACAATTTGGCCTTGGAATATGGAATGAAGCAGGGCAAAGACTAATAGAGTTTTGCCAAGAAAATGCACTGGTCATAACAAACACCCTCTTCCAACAACACAAGAGAAGACTCTATACATGGACATCACCAGATGGTCAACACCGAAATCAGATTGATTATATTCTTTGCAGCCAAAGATGGAGAAGCTCTATACAGTCAGCAAAAACAAGACCAGGAGCTGACTGTGGCTCAGACCATGAACTCCTTAGTGCCAAATTCAGACTTAAATTGAAGAAAGTAGGGAAAACCACTAGACCATTCAGGTATGACCTAAATCAAATCCCTTATGATTATACAGTGGAAGTGAGAAATAGATTTAAGGGCCTAGGTCTGATAGATAGAGTGCCTGATGAACTATGGACTGAGGTTCGTGACATTGTACAGGAGACAGGGATCAATACCATCCCCATGGAAAAGAAATGCAAAAAAGCAAAATGGCTGTCTCGGGAGGCCTTACAAATAGCTGTGAAAAGAAGAGAAGTGAAAAGCAAAGGAGAAAAGGAAAGATATAAACATCTGAATGTAGAGTTCCAAAGAACAGCAAGAAGAGATAAGAAAGCCTTCTTCAGCGATCAATGCAAAGAAATAGAGGAAAACAACAGAATGGGAAAGACTAGAGATCTCTTCAAGAAAATCAGAGATACCAAAGGAACATTTCCTGCAAAGATGGGCTCAATAAAGGACAGAAATGGTATGGAGCTAACAGAAGCAGAAGATATTAAGAAGAGATGGCAAGAATACACAAAAGATCTTCACAACCCAGATAATCACGAAGGTGTGATCACTGACCTAGAGCCAGACATCCTGGAATGTGAAGTCAAGTGGGCCTTAGAAAGCATCACTATGAACAAAGCTAGTGGAGGTGATAGAATTCCAGTTGAGCTATTCCAAATCCTGAATGATGATGCTGTTAAAGTGCTGCACTCAATATGCCAGCAAATTTGGAAAACTCAGCAGTGGCCACAGGACTGGAAAAGGTCAGTTTTCATTCCAATCCCAAAGAAAGGCAATGTCAAATAATGCTCAAACTACCGCACAATTGCACTCATCTCACACGCTAGTAAAGTAATGCTCAAAATTCTCCAAGCCAGGCTTCAGCAATATGTGAACCGTGAACTTCCTGATGTTCAAGCTGGTTTTAGAAAAGGCAGAGGAACCAGAGACCAACTTGCCAACATCCGCTGGATCATGGAAAAAGCAAGAGAGTTCCAGAAAAACACCTATTTCTGCTTTATTGACTATGCCAAAGCTTTTGACTGTGTGCATCACAATAAACTGTGGAAAATTCTGAAAGAGATGGGAATACCAGACTACCTGATCTGCCTCTTGAGACATTTGTATGCAGGTCAGGAAGCAACAGTTAGAACTGGACATGGAACAACAGACTGGTTCCAAATAGGAAAAGTAGTACGTCAAGGCTGTATATTGTCACCCTGTTTATTTAACTTATATGCAGAGTACATCATGAGAAATGCTGGGCTGGAAGAAACACAAGCTGGAATCAAGATTGCCGGGAGAAATATCAATAACCTCAGATATGCAGATGACACCACCCTTATGGCAGAAAGTGAAGAGGAACTCAAAAGCCTCTTGGAGAGTGAAAAAGTTGGCTTAAAGCTCAACATTCAGAAAACGAAGATCATGGCATCCGGTCCCATCACTTCATGGGAAATAGATGGGGAAACATTGGAAACAGTGTCAGACTATTTTTCTGGGCTCCAAGATCACTGAAGATGGTGACTGCAGCCATGAAATTAAAAGACACTTACTCCTTGGAAGGAAAGTTATGACCAACCTAGATAGCATATTCAAAAGCAGAGACATTACTTTGCCAACAAAGGTTCATCTAGTCAAGGCTATGGTTTTTCCTGTGATCATGTATGGATGTGAGAGTTGGACTGTGAAGAAGGCTGAGCGCTGAAGAATTGATGCTTTTGAACTGTGGTGTTGGAGAAGACTCTTGAGAGTCCCTTGGACTGCAAGGAGATCCAACCAGTCCATTCTGAAGGAGATCAGCCCTGGGATTTCTTTGGAAGGAAGGATGCTAAAGCTGAAACTCCAGTACTTTGGCCACCTCATGCGAAGAGATGACTCATTGGAAAAGACTCTGATGCTGGGAGGGATTGGGGGCAAAAGGAGAAGGGGACGACAGAGGATGAGATGGCTGGATGGCATCACTGACTCGATGGACGTGAGTCTCAGTGAACTCTGGGAGTTGGCGATGGACAGGGAGGCCTGGCGTGCTGTGATTCATGGGGTTGCAAAGAGTCGGACACAACAGAGCAACTGATCTGATCTGATCTGATCTGAAAGTAAAAAAAAAAAAATTATACAAGCTTAAAAAAAATAAAAATAAAACTGTCAAAAAATAAAAATTAAAAAAAAATAAAAGCCCAAAGTATGCAGACAATTTAAAAAATTGGTGGTCAATAGGTATTTGAGAAGGTGGAAGGGAAGTGGAGCAAAGAAAATTTTTAGGGTAGCAACAAATCACATAATACTATAGTGGTGAGCATATGTCATTATACAACTTGTCAAAATCTAATGTAAATATGGATTTTAGTTAATAATAGTATATTAATATCCACTCATGAATTGTAGCAAATGTACCACACGAATGCAAGATGTTAGTAATAAGGAAAATTGGGGGAAGGTTGAGGAGGTATATGAGAACTCTATGTACTTTTCACTCAATTTTTTGTAAACATAAAACTGCTTTCAAAATAAAATACAGTAATTTTTAAAATATTCTAGTTGTGATATCATATTAAGGTTTTGTAAAATATTATCATTGAGGAGACCAGGCAAAATATATTATTTCTAAAAACTGAATGTGAATCTACAATTATACCAATCAAAAAACTTTTAAAACCCCACAAAAACATGGAAAATATGAGAGAAAATAAAATACAAAGATAATCATCTAGTATACAGAGTGAAGTAAGCCAGATAGAAAAACACCAATACAGTATGCTGCTAAGCTGCTAAGTCACTTCAGTCGTGTCCGATTCTGTGCGACCCCATAGACAGCAGCCCACCAGGGCTCCCCCATACTTGGGATTCTCCAGGCAAGAACACTTGCCTGGAGAGTGGGTTGCCATTTCCTTCTCCAATGCATGAAAGTGAAAAGTGAAAGTGAAGTCCCTCAGTCGTGTCCGACCCTCAGCGACCCCATGGACTGCAGCCTTTCAGGCTCCTCCATCCATGGGATTTTCCAGGCAAGAGCACTGGAGTGGGGTGCCATTGCCTTCTCCGACCAATACAGTATACTAACGCATATATATGAAATTTAGAAAGATGGTAATGATAACCCTGTATGCGAGACAGCAAAAGAGACACAGATGTATAGAACAGTCTTTTGGACTTGGTGAGAGAGGGCGAGGGCAGGATGATATGGGAGAAGGGCATTGAAACATGTAAATTATCATATGTGAAGTGAATCGCCAGTCCAGGTTCAATCCATGATACAGGGTGCTCCGTGCTGGTGCACTGGGATGACCCAGAGGGATGGATGGGGAGGGAGGTGGGAGGGGGTTCCAGGATGGGGAACACGTGTACACCCATGGCGGATTCATGTTGATGTATGGCAAAACCAATACAATATTGTAAAGTAAAATAAATAAACAGAAAAAAATAAAAAATAAAAGATAACTGAGACAATATAGACAATGTGAATCCATATTTGGGCTAGCTCTTCTCACCAGATAGGAGAATAGCAATAGGGTTCAATGTTCAACAGTTTAACAATGCTTATAAAATTGCGTATTTCACTAAACTAAAACTATTGTAAGTGTATAAAATTATATGAAATAAAACGTGTAAACTAGCAAAAATAAAAAGATAATCATCTAGGAAATACATCCAAATAATAGGAATTCTAGAGGAGAGAGAGTAGAGAAAATGAAGGGGAGGAAATTAATAAACAAAACACTGATTTCTCAGAGTAGAGGAATGTGAGTCATCAGATTAAAAGGGTCTATTCACCAAGTGTCTAGCAGAACAGATGGGGGATAAAACACCACACTTCTGGGTTGATCATTGTAACATTTTAAAACAGCAAGCACAGATTTTAATAATTTAGAGAAAAAATTAATATAGAATTTTAAAGTCAAACTATCATTTAAATATATAAGTCAAATAATGCTACATTTTTAAGTACAAAAAATTACCTTTATTAAGAAATAACTTGAGAATGTCCTCCAAGAAAATATGTGACATATCAGTCAGGATTGTTGGGTGCAAGTGACAGAAACTGACTCTAATTAACTTAAGCAGAAGAGGAACTTATTGCAAGGTCACTTTTGTAGCTCACAAAAGTCTGGAGAATCGGGCAGGAGAAGCCACAGCTAAGGCCACCCTGTGGGGACAACTGGATCCAAATGCTGCTGTGGGCACTGCAAACCCCGCTGCTCTGACCCCTGGACATCATCTTATCATCATGTGCCACTGAAGACAAACCCTAATCATCTTTCTGTCTACTCTCACTTACTTGTGGTCAACTTCAAGACTGTGTTAATCATGTTCTTCAGTTCATGGCATATTATTTTCATCAGTCCATTCAAGGCCTCTCTTTTGCTTGATTTCATTATTTTCATTATTTTTCCCTGTCACTTTCCACCCCAAGCCCCACTTTCCTGCCCACCTAGTGAGTGACTCTAGTGTATGCCATGTATACATACTTCCAACCCATCTTCCATAGATCTATTTACATATATGCACATCCAGGATATTATAATGTTTTTTTACATTTACAAAAATGGTAAATTTGTGCTTTAAATCTCATTCTCTTTTTTTACCTTTTCCATTCAACTCTAGTTTTTGGAGACCTATCTATGTGGCTAAACATAAATTCAGCTATACTTTTTAAATTAAATTTATTTATTTTAATTAGAGGCTGATTACTTTACAATATTGTATTGGTTTTGCCATACATCAACATGAATCTGCCACGGGTGTACACGTGTTCCCCATCCTGAACCCCCCTTCCACCTCCCTCCCCATACCATCCCTCTGGGTCATCAGGTGCACCAGTCCCAAGCTTCCTATATCCTGCATTGAACCTGGACTGGCGATTTGTTTCTTATATGATATTAGACATGTTTCAATGCCATTCTCTCAAAATCATCCCCCGCCTCCCTATCCCACAGAGTCCCAAAGACTGTTCTATACATCTGTGTCTCTTTTGCTGTCTCGCATACAGGGTTATCGTTACCATCTTTCTAAATTCCATATATATGCGTTAGTATACTGTATTGGTGTTTTTCTTTCTGGCTTACTTCACTCTGTATAATCGGCTCAAGTTTCATCCACCTCATTAGAACTGATTCAAATGTGTTCTTTTTAATGGCTGAGTAATACTCCATTGTGTACATGTACCACAGCTTTCTTATCCATTCCTCTGCTGATGGACATCTAGGTTGCTTCCATGTCCTGGCTATTATAAACAGTGCTGCGATGAACATCGGGGTACACGTGTCTCTTTAAATTCTGGTTTCCTTGGTGTGTATGCCCAGCAGTGGGATTGCTGGGTCGTATGGCAGTTCTATTTCCAGTTTTTAAAGGAATCTCCACACTGTTCTCCATAGTGGCTGTACTAGTTTGCATTCCCACCAACAGTGTAAGAGGGTTCCCTCTTCTCCACATCCTCTCCAGCATTTATTGCTTGTAGACTTTTGGATCGCAGCCATTCTGACTGGCGTGAAATGGTACCTCATTGTGGTTTTGATTTGCATTTCTCTGATAATGAGTGATGTTGAGCATCTTTTCATGTGTTTGTTAGCCATCTGTATGTCTTCTTTGGAGAAATGTCTATTTAGTTCTTTGGCGCATTTTTTGATTGGGTCATTTATTTTTCTGGAATTGAGCTACAGGAGTTGCTTGTATATTTTTGAGATTAGTTGTTTGTCAGTTGCTTCATTTGCTATTATTTTCTCCCATTCTGAAGGCTGTCTTTTCACCTTGCTTATAGTTTCTTTTGTTGTGCAGAGGCTTTTAATTTTAATTAGATCCCATTTAAAATTTTTTTTTTTATTAATTTTATTTTATTTTTAAACTTTACATAATTGTATTAGTTTTGCCAAATATCAAAATGAATCCACCACAGGTATACATGTGTTCCCCATCCTGAACCCTCCTCCCTCCTCCCTCCCCATACCATCCCTCTGGGTCGTCCCAGTGCACTAGCCCCAAGCATCCAGTATTGTGCATTGAACCTGGACTGGCATCTCGTTTCATACATGATGTTTTACATGTTTCAATGCCATTCTCCCAAATCTTCCCACCCTCTCCCTCTCCCACAAAGTCCATAAGACTGTTCTATACGTCAGTGTCTCTTTTGCTGTCTCGTATACAGGGTTATCGTTACCATCTTTCTAAATTCCATATATATGCGTTAGTATACTGTATTGGTGTTTTTCCTTCTGGCTTACTTCACTCTGTATAATAGGCTCCAGTTTCATCCACCTCATTAGAACTGATTCAAATGTATTCTTTTTAATGGCTGAGTAATACTCCATTGTGTATATGTACCACAGCTTTCTTATCCATTCATCTGCTGATGGACATCTAGGTTGCTTCCATGTCCTGGCTATTATAAACAATGCTGTGATGAACATTGGGGTACACGTGTCTCTTTCCATTTTTTTATGTTTGCTTTTATTTCCAGTATTCTGGGAGGTGGGTCATAGAGGATCCTGCTGTGATTTATGTCGGAGAGTGTTTTGCCTATGTTCTCCTCTAAGAGTTTTATAGTTTTTGGTCTTATGTTTAGATCTTTAATCCATTTTGAGTTTATTTTTGTGTATGGTGTTAGAAAGTGTTCTAGTTTCATTCTTTTACAAGTGGTTGACCAGTTTTCCCAGCACCACTTGTTAAAAAGATTGTCTTTTCTCCATTGTATATTCTTGCCTCCTTTGTCAAAGATAAGGTGTCCATAGGTGCATGGATTTATCTCTGGGCTTTCTATTTTGTTCCATTGATCTATATTTCTGTCTTTGTGCCAGTACCATACTGTCTTATCATTTTATGTATTCCGTCCTATAAATGTGTCACAGTTTGATCATCCAGTCCCATGGTGGATAAGCATGCTTCCAGTTCTTCACTACCATAAACAATGCTGGCTTCCCTGATGGCTCAGTGATAAAAATTAGCCTGCAATGCAGAAGACACAGGAGACACAAGTCCAATCCTGTACCATTTTACACTCCACCCACAGTTTTCTTTTCCTCTCATCATCATCAGCACTTTGATGATATCTGACTTTCCCCATGTTGCTATTCTTATATTGATTTCTCAGTGTTATTTTAATTTTCATTTCTCTAATTATTTGCAGAGTTGAAAATCTCTTAATGTATTCAAGTTTCCTCTTGTGTTAATTCAAGCTTTTCCCCCTGTTAGTTACTCATTTCCTTTTCCCATTTTCCTACTGGATTTACTTTTTTTACTTATTAATCTTTCATCAGTCTTGTACATTACAAATATATTCTCCTAATCTGTCATCTACCTGTTAATCTTGTATAATCCTGTCTCCTTTGTGTTTCTCACTCTGGATTCAAAACCATGAACAGAGTATTCAGCCCTTGCCACCTGGTGGACAGGGAAAGGAAGTCTGACCATCTTCAGTTACCTTAGAGGAAGTGGGGTCCTCTGTCTCATTGAGATTAACATGAAGGGGAATCCTCCCAAACAGGATGGAGATTTAGATACTAGGTAGCCAATAGAGTTCACTCCTTTGGTTGTCCAAGATCCACATATACCCTTCTTTCCAGACTTATTCTAAAAATAAGCTTTCACATATAACAAAAAAGTGCACTCATTCCTTCTCTAAAAAGAGACAGCAACAAGTATAACTTATAGTGCTTTCATGCTCAAGCAATATAAAACCCAACTCAAACTGGCTTAAATAATAAATGCAATTTATTGGCTCACTTAACTGACAAGTCCATAGGCAGGGAAGATTTCAGGCCTGGTATGATCAGGAGTATGGTTCGTTTCTCTGTAATTCTCTTGGCTCTGCCTTCTCCATTTGTCAGCCCCATTCTCAGGTAGACTTTCCACATGTTCACAAGATGGCTAACAGCAATGACCAGGCTACATGCTTCCTTGTTCATGTTCAAGGGAAGACAGGCTACCTCTTCCCTTAAAATCTGAACAAAAGCTAGTTTCCACTATCAGAGGGCAGATAGAAGAAGCAAGAAGAACCACAGTCCCACAGTGACCAAAACAAAAAACACATTACAGAAAATTAATCAGCATGAAAAAGCAGAAAGTTATGTCCCATATGAAGGGACAAGATAATACCCCATAAAAACAACTAAATGAAATGGAGATAAGCAACCTTCCAGAAAAAGAATTCAGAAAAATGATAGTGAAGATGATTCAGCATCTCAGAAAAATAATGGAGCCAAAGATTGAGAAGATGCAAGAAATGTTTACCAAAGATGTACAAGAACTAAAGGGCAAACAAACAGAGATGAATAATACATTGGAAGGAATTGATAGCAGAATAATTGAGGCAGAAGAACGGATAAATGACCTGGAAGACAGAATGGTGGAAATCACTGCCACAGAACAGAATATAGAAAAAAGAATAAAAAGAAATGAAGACAGCCTAAGAGACCTCTGGGACAACAGTAAATGCACCAACATTCACATTATAGGGGTCCCAGAAGAAGAAGAGAGAGAAAAGATCTGAGAAAATATTTGAAGAAATAATAGCTAAAAACTTCCCTAACATGGGAGAGGAAATAGTTGACCAAGTCCAGGAAGCACAGAGAGTCTCGGAAAGGATAAACCCAAGGAAGAACGCACTGAGACACATAGTAATCAAGCTGACAAAAATTAAAAACAGAGATAAAATATTAAAAGCAAGAAAAGAAAAACGGCAAATAAAATACCAGGGAACTCCCATCAGGCTATCAGCTGATTTCTCAACAGAAACTCTACAAGCCAGAAGGGAATGGCATGATATATTTTAAGTGATTAAAGGGAAGAACATACAACCAAGAATATTCTACTCAGCAAGACTCTCCTTCAGAAATGATGGAGAAATCAAAAACTTTCCAGACAGGCAAAAATTAAGAGAAATCATCACCACCAAATCAGCTTTACAACAAATGCTAAAGGAACTTCTCTAGGCAGGAAACATGAGAAGGAAAAGACCTACTACAGAAAATAAAGTGAAAGTAGCTCAGTCATATACAACTCTTTGTGACCCCATGGAATTCTCCAGGCCAGAATATTGGAGTGGGAAGCCATTTCCTTCTCCAGGGGATCTTCCCAACTCAGGAATTGAACCTGTCTCTCACATTGCAGGTGGATTCTTTACCATCTGAGCCACCAGCAAATCCCACAGAAAGTAAAGCCCAAACAATTAAGAAAATTGTAATAGGATCACACATATTGATAATTAGCTTAAATGTAAATAGATTAAATGCACCAACCAAAAGACAGATGGCTGAGCAGATGAAAACATGTGCATGTATGCACTTCCACTTACCACATCACTCGGCTTGACCCCCCCCAAATTGTATGTAATTATTTTATATTGTTAGGTTAACCATGTTCCTATTATGGCTTGTAAAAATTATCTTTTTTTTTTGTCTAGTTATTGACCATGAAAACTGACAAACATCTTTTACTATTGTGATTATGTAACTATTACTCAATACAATTGTATCATGATTAGTGAACAGAAAAACAATAGAATTCTATATCGCCAAAACTACCATTCAGTAATAGAATTCTATATCACCACAACTACCATTTGATAGAAAAACTTGTAATCACCTTTTAAAATCCAGATGCATATCAGAATTATGCTGGATTTCTTTGAAAAGTACAAATGCCCAGGTATTGCTTTTCCCCCCAGAGCTCCAGATATATTTCTAATGAGCAGCCATGATTAAAAACAACTGGACTATATGAGGATCTTTAACTTTTATCTAGTTTGTTTCACTTTTTATTTCATATTCAGTGCTCCCATTTCATTTAGTTTGTGCTTAGTCACTCAGTCGTGTCTGATTCTCTGGGGCCCCATGGACTGCAGTCTGCCAGGCTCCTCTGTCCATGGATATTCTCCAGGCAAGAATACTGGAGTAGGTTTCCATGCCCTCTTCCTGGTGATCTTCCCAACCCAGGGATCAAACCCAGGTCTCCCAAATTGCAGGTGGATTGTCTACCATCTGAGCCACCAGGGAAGCCCAAGAATACTGGAATGGGTAGCCTATCTGTTCTCCAGGGGATCTTACTCACCCAGGAATTAAACTGGGGTCTCCTGCACTGCAGGCGGATTCTTTACCAGCTGAACTACCAGGGAATGTTTTCCAATTTCTCCATCTCTTCTTCAAAAATATTCTTTCTCAAGCTCTTATTAAGTATGGTAGAAAAGACTTTGTATACACATATATAAATAATATATATAATACATATATTTTAGAAAGCATGAATTTTTCCCTAGCTAAAAAGTTTATGACATTTTTATTCAAATTCTACTTGTTTGACTTAGTATGAATAGAATGCTAGATTTCTAATATGAAAAAATAGATTTGCAACAAGCAACAAAAATTTACTGTATAGCACAGGGAACTATAGTCAATGCCTTATAATAACCTATAATGGAAAATAATTTCAAAAATAATATATGTGTATATGTATAACTGAATCACACAAGAAAAACAATTTTACTTTTTGAAATTTAGTAATGTTTATCTTTTTGCCAGTTTTTCTAAATGTCTTTTGGACATCTAATAGCAATGTATGAGACAGAAAATTTTAAATATATTTGTGTAGGATACAAGATTAATATAAATTAATATAGATATAAATCTATTATATTTAAATTATTGATAACATAATTCAAGGTGTTTTTATTCTTATTTTTTCTGCACTTGATAAAATATTCTCAAAAAATGTTAATATGCCTCACTATGATTATGTATTTTTTTTCCCTTGTATTTCTTCGATTTTTGTTTTATGTATCTTTGTTTCTTTGTTGTTAGGTGTCTAATGGTTTGTGATGTCTATCTTCTTTGTGAATTGTACCTTTTATCATTAAAAATATTCATCTTTGTTTCATTTTTTTTTAATTTTTAAAAAATCTGAACAAAACCTTTAGTGATTGGATCATCTCTGAACTAATCATCATTGTGGCAAAGAGGGGGGGTTACTCAGATTGGTTTATATGAATAAAGTTCTATACCTAGAGTTGGTAATTCCACTCAAATTGCATAGTCGTTATACAGTAGGGGAGGAAAGGAATGGATGTTGGAGAATAACTACAAAGGTCACTACAAAGGAGTATACTAGGAAAGAGGAAAATATGGGGTCCAGAAAAGATTGGGTCCAACCCAGAAGAGTAATGAAGGAATGTCCAGGATGACAGTTGTGCCTGCAGAGCCAAATTGGAGCAGGAAGACAGAGGGCTTCCAGGAGGGAGGTATCTGAGGAAAAGGAGGATTCAAACCATTTTATACTTTAAGAATTTGTAACAACTTAAGAAGGAGATAAAGTCAGGCAACACAAGGAAAATAGAAAGGCAATTAGAAACTCCAGGAAAAAAACTGTATGAGAAAAGAAATGTAATCCTAGGACACTGACTGGAGCATTAGGAACAACATTTACATAATCATAACAACATAACTTTTCACTTCCATGCATTTGAGAAGGAAATGGCAACCCACTCCAGTGTTCTTGCCTGGAGAATCCCAGGGACGGGGGAGCCTGGTGGGCTGCCGTCTATGGGGTTGCACAGAGCCGGACACGACTGAAGCGATGCAGCAACAACATAAACACTTTATTGACTTTAAACTTTAGAATGACCTTTTGGCAAAGTATGAATGATTTAATTTTGGTTATAGAACAGAATGCAAATATTAATAACTTTGTTAATATAAAAGTATAAGTGACAAAAGTTGAGAGATTGAAAGAGGGAGTGTAAGTCTGTTACTTAAAGGTATAAAG
This sequence comes from Bos taurus, assembly GCF_002263795.3. Taxonomy (NCBI): domain Eukaryota; kingdom Metazoa; phylum Chordata; class Mammalia; order Artiodactyla; family Bovidae; genus Bos; species Bos taurus. The sequence continues at coordinate 91,335,625 of NC_037357.1, forward strand.
GTAAGAAACAGAGGACATATAATTAATGACATGTTTATATATTGGGGGCATGAGAGGAGGGCAGTTGGGTTGTATTAATAACAGGAAGTCAACAGATAATGTCTAAAAGTGATAAGTTGATAAATATTTAAAGATATGAAGATTTCTATCAGAAAAGTAAAAAACAATTAAAAGTAGACTAGTAGATTTTTAGGACAAGATAGCAGATTTACCACATGTTTATCTCCACTCCCACCTGAAACCTTGCTAAAATGATAGTAAAGGAATTTTAAAAAGTATAGAAACACAATGATGAAAAGAATGTCCATCAGGAGCAGATCCATTAGTGAAAGAGAGGTTAAAATAAATGTCTGGAAGATAGGAAGTAAATGGAGGAATGATGACTGATGAAACATAGGAGAGAAAGCCACAGCCTGGAGTATGCATGGAGGTGATGCCACTGAGGGGGAGTTGATCTTTCTGTGCAGTAGCCTGGAGTGTCTTGGGTCTTAACAATGCCAGATATGATATAGAGTACGAGTGAGATGTGGGTCTGAAAACAGGGAGATAAATTGGGAAGCTGTATATCGAACTGTTAACCCACTCCTCTGTACAATTCACAGCAGCCAGGTGTCTACCCATTAGGTGAAACCAGACTTTTCTTATCTAAGGAAACTGAACAAACTCAGAGAAAGATCTTTGCATTTTGGTGCAGCATAGCAGTCAGCTAATTTCCAATCATTCTAAAGGTAAGCCACCAGTCACCTAGCCCTGTACCCCATACACAGAGCTTTGAATTCAATTTTATTTCTGAATTCATAGACTTAATATATAGTTGAGCAAACAACTATAGATTACCAGGCATTTGAGAAAAGACTACAAATTGAAAGAGACCAAAATAAGCAAATGAGGGAAAAACAAATCCCAAAGGAAATAAATACTTCAAAGAACACAATGAAATATAAAAATACCTCTATTATTCCCAGAAAGATTCAAGTTAATAGTGCATCCATGAAATAAGTACAGGATGCTATAAGAAAGGAAAAGATAACATGAATGGATATTTGGAAATTTTAAAATGTGATTGGCAAAATGAAGAGAAATGTAGAGTTTTCCTGGTGGTCCAGTTGTTAAGAATCTGCCTGCCAATGCAGGGGGCATGGGTTCCATCTCTAGTCCAGGAAGATCCCACATGCCACGTGGCAACTAAGCCTATGTGCCAAAATTGCTAAGTCTGTTCTTTAGAGCCACAACTACTGAAGCCCACGTGCCTAGAGAAGCCTGCACATGGCAACTAGAGAGTAGGCCCAACTCCCAACAACTAGAGGAAGCCCATGTGGGACAAAAAAGACTCAGTGAATGACAGAAGAAATAAAGAAAGAAAAGAAGAAAGGAAGTAAGGAAGAAGGAAAGAAAAGAAATGCAAGAGAAGAGTTGGAAAATAAAGTTAAATCTTCTTCCAGAAAGTAAACAAAAACAAAGGGAGAGAGAAAACTAGGAATGGAGGTAAGAAGTGTGGCAGCAGTAGAGAGAACTGAATTGAAATACAAATTCAATTTGTATTGAATTCAGAAGGTCTAACATTCCACTTTAATGAGTTCTAGAAGAGAATAATATGAAAAACAGAAAAGAGGAACATATCAAAGAAATAATATAACAGAATTTCTCAGAATTAAAGAACTTCAAAAAGAAGAGGCCTAACCAATGACCAATGCAATGAATGACAAATCCCCAAACTTAAACACATAATTTAGGAAATTTTAAAATACCATGAATACAATTTTCAATAAATAACTATTTAGAGGGGGGAAGTATATGGAGTAGAAGTACTTTTCCCTATTCCTCTCCTCAAGGATTGCTAAAATCCTGGGACATTACATATAATCATACGAAGACTGAGAGGTGGAGAAAAGAAGGCAAACCTGCTGAGGACCTCAGTAGCAGAGGAGCAACATGGTGGTGATTTCCCTTGGTTTCTTTTTTGCCTCGCATAGCCTAGACTTGGTGCTGGATAAGATGGCAATTAGATAATAACCACTCTACTCCAGCCAAACACCACAGGAAAAACTGTGGCTCCACCAGCAAAGGCCAAGCAGGGAGTTTAGACTTCTACCTTTGCTGGCTATAAAGAGTAACTCTTCTGCTCCTCACTGGGGTAGTGTTTGGGAAGGCTGAGTAGGGAACCAGAACTCCCACCCTCACCCAAGAATAATGAGGAAACCCTCCCTCTAGGGTATGAACAGACACTGTGCGGGGATCCTGGACTTCCATGCCCATCTGATAGTAACAAGTAAGTGTCTCCTCTTTCACTGCTGGAACAGTGTCTGAGGAGGCAAGGTAAAACAAGATATTTAAATAATCCTCATATTTAGCACAGGACTTCCCTGGTGGCTCAGACGGTAAAGCATCTGTCTACAATGCGGGAGACCTGGGTTCGATCCCTGGGTCGGGATCTTCTGGAGAAGGAAATGGCAATACACTCCAGTACTATTGCCTGGAAGATCCCATGGACAGAGGAGCTTGGTAGGCTACAGTCCATGGGGTAGCAAAGAGTCGGACACGACTGAGCGACTTCACTTTCACTTTCATATTTAACACAATACCTAAAACCCCCAGGTTTCAATAGAAAATCACTCATCATACCAAGAACCAAGAAAATCTCAATTTGAATGAAAAAAGACATTCAATAGACTTCCAACACCATGATGACAGTGATGTTAAAAACCATCTGACAAGGGTTTTATAAAGAGCCCAATCAGCTCAGACAGTAAAGAATCCTCTTGCAGTGCCAGAGACCTGGGTTTTATTCTAGTTTGGGAAGACCCCCTGGAGAAGGGAATGGCTACCCACTCCAGTATTCTTGCCTGGAGAATTCCACGGACAGAGGAGCCTGGTGGGCTACAGTCCATGGGATTGCAAAGAATCTGACATAACTGAGCAACTTTCATTTTCATCATTAAAATGCCTCAATGCACAATTAAGAATATGCTTAAGTGAAAAAATACAAACTGTTTGTAAAGAAATAGAAGATATAAAGAAGAATCAAATGGAAATTTTAGAACTGAAAAATACAATAACCCAAACAAAAACCTCAATGGATGAGCTAACAGCAAAAAGGAGGGGACAGAGGAAAGAATCAGTTAATTGGAATATAGAACAATAGCAATTACCCAAACTGGAAAACAGAGAAAACAGACTAGGAAAAAAGTGAACAGAGCTTCAGGGACCTGTGACATTATAAGGAAAAATCTAACATTCATGTCATTGAGATCACAGAGAGAAGGAATAGATGGGTAAATTAACAAAAATGCAATGAGACTTCAAAGTTCTGTGGGAAAATGATGCTGAATCTCAAACTTTAGGGGACATCCCTGGCTCTCCAGTGGTTAAGACTCCATGTTTCTACTGCAGGGGGCATGAGTTACATCCCTGTTCAGGGAACTAATATTCTGCCCATGCCTCAAGGTACGGCCAAAAAAAAACCCCACAAAAAACAAACAAAAAAACCCCCAAAGAAATCAAATTTTATAGCCAAGTATAAGAATGGAATACAGCATTTTCAGATATGCAAAGACCAATAAATCTACCTCCTACATAACCTTTCTGAGAACGTTACTTGAGGATGTACACTATCAAAACAGTGGAAAAAACAGACACAACAAAAACCCTAGGAACCACCAGTAAATAGTCATATAACCAAGGAATGCTGTGAAGAAAAGTCCCAAAATGATAGTCATGCATCAGGCCTGGAGATCAACTAGTTCAGATTTGAGAAAGGGATAGAGGGCTCCAAAAAGAAGGTCTTTTTTGTTTGGGAGGTGGTAGGCTGATGTACCTAATGTAATAGAGATTTTTGAAAAGAGAAAATGGAATATATGAAAAAATAAAACAGTGAAATAGAGACAGAATTAGAAACCTCAGAAAAAAATGAAAAAATTGCTACAAGGAAAAAATTATAAAAGTCATTGATTGGCTTTGTAATGAACAATATTTATAGTCATATTAATGTAATAACTGTTTATTGCTTTTAAACTTTTAGGATCAAACTATAGACAAAACACACAGGAAAAGCCTTAATCATGATTACAGGACAGAATTAAATGTTACCAACTTTGACATAAAAGACCAGATGACAGAATTTATCATCTGGTAAATGATGATAAATTTCATCATCATTTCTTCCCCCACCGGGAAAGAAGGCAAAAAGCAAAGTATCATCTAACAAAATTCTGGTCCAGAAAAATTGTCTCTAGATCATGGAACAAGGAATCACAGTGTTGCTTAAATTCAGAAAGTTATCTAATAGAGAAACTAAATTATATTAGAAGCAGGAAGGACAAGAGATGAATTTGGTGTAAATTATCTAAATATCTGTCATTGCAGGACATAAAAGACACATCATATGGCATATTATTTAGAAGTAGATATAACAATCAGAAGAAATAACTAAAAGTGATTGCCAGTAATTAAAAGATGGTAGAGTAGGGATGGGGGCCTGTGGGTCAGTATGCTTTTCATTTCTTTTTATACTGATTTGAGTTTATTTGTTTGTTTTCTGAACAATGTGTATGTATTACTTCTATTTTAAAATGAACATGTACTTAAAATTAATTTTAAAAAAACAGAAAAAGGACATTCCTGCCCACCACTGATTCCCTCCCTCCAAGTCCCCTTGTTTCTGCAGACCTAATGGCAGCAGAATATAAAAATCTTTGAGAAACCTTGCAGTCTCCCTTCCTACCTCTCCCTTAAATACAGCTCTGCTGCTGCTGCTGCTAAGTCGCTGCAGTTGTGTCTGACTCTATGCGACCCCATAGATGGCAGCCCACCAGGCTGCCCCATCCCTGGGATTCTCCAGGCAAGAACACTGGAGTGGGTTGCCATTTCCTTCTCCAGTGCATGAAAGTGAAAAGTGAAAGTGAAGTCGCTCAGTCATGTCTGACTCTTAACGACCCCATGGACGCAGCCTACCAGGCTCCTCTGTCCTTGGGATTTTCCAGGCAAGAGTACTGGAGTGGGGTGCCATTGCCTTCTCCAAATACAGCTCTACTGCAGTCAAACTGGAATATTTGTTAACCCAAACTTCCCGTACTTACATTCATCTCCTTGCTTGGAAAAAATATTACTCCTTATCTCCAAGTTGGGATTTTCTCTATTGTTCAAGGCTTAGCTCAAATCCCACCTCCTCCAAAAAGTCTTCCTTAGTCCACTGGTAGAACTTCCTCCCTTCTCAGTGACTCTCGAGTCTACATTCATGCCTCTAATTATAACACTTACATGTTCTTTCTTCAATGTTGTTTAGGTCAGTGTTTCATGCCCCCAACCATCCTTCACACCTGCTATCAGAGTCATCTTCCTAAAATGCCAATCTGACTCTGTCACTTTCCTGCTTCAAACCCTTCTATGGTTTCCTATTGACCACAAAAATCAAAGCTAAGCTTGATTGCCTGGCTTCCACACTTCTTCCACTGCTCCCTGCCAAAAATCTATGTGCTTTCACACTATATATCTTTGTCTAGGCAGTTCTTCTGCTAGCAATATTCTTTCCCCCTTTTTCAACATAGTAAACAGAAACTCTTCCTTCAAGATTTTGTGCCCCCTTCTCTATTAAGACTTTTCTGAATTCTCCCTCCATTCCACCCCATCCCAGGAAAAATCATCTAATGGTCTTATTTTCTCTACTCTGCTTCATCTACACTTGTTAGATCATTTGTCACAGTTGGTTCACTTATCTGCTTACTTATGTGAGCCCCCAGGTAAACTGTGAATTCCTGGAGTTTAGGGAGTATATCATATCTCCAGAATCAAGCACAGGGCCTGACATGCAGCAGGAGCTCAATGTATGTTTGCTGAATGAATGGATGGCAAAGTGATGACCAAGTGAATACTGGAAAGAACAAATGAGCAAATGCTTATATTACTGCATGAATGATAAGTTAATAAGTGAATGAATGAGTCATCCAGAAATAAGTGAGTAAATGAATGGCTGGATGAGTGAATGAGGAAAAATAAGCCAATAAGTAAGTGAATGAAAAGTGCCTGTGCCAGTGAGGGCGAGAGAAGAATGAATGAATTCCCACTCGTGTTTTGGTTCAAACCTACCTGTAAGACCTTCTGCCCTATTCTCCACCCATTGAAAGTGCACACCACAGTGTTAACCTCTTTTAGATTACAAAGAACAGATACACTTAGCTTAGAGATGGAGATTTATTGAAGCATGCACAGATAAATAAGGAAGACAAAAATAGCTCTACACAGTCAGCAAAAACAAGACCAGGAGCTGACTGTGGCTCAGATCATGAACTCCTTACTGCAAAATTCAGATTTAAATTGAAGAAAGTAGGGAAAACCACTAGACCATTCAGGTATGACCAAAATAAAATCCCTTATGATTATATAGTGGAAGTGACAAATAGATTCAAGGCATTAGATCTGATAGAGTGCCTGAAGAACTATAGATGGAGATTTGTAACATTATTCAGGAGGCAGTGATCAATGCCATCTCCAAGAAAAAGAAATGCAAAATGGTTGTCTGAGGAGGCCTTACAAATAGCTGAGAAAAGAAGAGAAGCAAAAAGCAAAGGAGAAAAGGAATGATATATCCATCTGAATGCAGAGTTCCAAAGAATAGCAAGGAGAGATAAGCAAGCCTTCCTAAGTGATCAATGCAAAGAAATAGAGGAAAATAATAGAATGGAAAATACTAGAGATGACTTCAAGAAAATTAGAGATACCAAGGGAACATTTCATGCAAAGATGGGCACAATAAAGGGCAGTAATGGCAGAAACAGAAGAGATGAAGAAGAGGTGGCAAGAATACACAGAAGAACTATACAAAAAGATCTTAATGACTTAGATAATCATGGTGTGGTCACTTACCTAGAACCAGACATCCTGAATTGTGAAGTCAAGTGGGCCTTAGGAAGCATCACCAGGAACAAAGCTAGTGGAGGTGATAGAATTCCAGTTGAGCTATTTCAAATCCTAAAAGATGATGCTGTGAAACTGCTGCACTCAATATGCCAGCAAATTTGGAAAACTCAGCAGTTGCGACAGGACTGGAAAAGATCAGTTTTCATTCCAATCCCCCAAAAGAGCAATGCCAAAGAATGTTCAAACTACCGCTATGAACATAGTGTATATATCTTTTCAAATTATAGTTTTGTCTGGGTATATGCCCAGGAGTAGAATTGTTGGATCATATGACAACTCTATTTTTAGTTTTTTGAGGAACCTCCATCCTGTTTTCCATAGTGGCTGCACCAATTTACATTCCCACCAACAGTGTAAGAGGGTTCCCTTTTTTCCACTCCCTCTCCAGCATTTCTTATTCTTTTTCATAAATAGTGCTGGGGAAACCAGATATTCACATGCCAAGGAATGAGATTGGACTCCTATCTTACACTAATCAAAAATAAACTTGAAATGAATTAAAGACTTAAATATCTGACCTGAAAGTGTAAAGCTCCTAGAAGAAAATATGAGGAAATAAATCCTTAACATTGATCTTGCCAATGATTTTTTGGATATGACAACAAAAGTAAAAATAAACAAGTGGGACTACATCAACTTAAAGGCTCTGCACAGCAAAAAAATAATCAGCAAAATAAAAAGGCAACCTATGGAATGGGAGAAAATATTTGCAAATCATCTATCTGATAAGCGTTTACTATCCAAAATAGAAAAAAAAAAAAAAAACACTCATATGACTCAATAATAAAAAACCTCCAAGTGATTGAATTTTTTAATGGGCAGGGGAATTTTAGTAGACATTTTCCCAAAGATGACATACACACGATCAACGGGTACATAAAAAGATGTTCAACATCACTAATCCTCAAGTAACTGCAAATTAAAACCATAACGAGATACTACCTCACTTCTTTTAGATTGTCTATTATCAAAAAGACAAGAGACACGTGTTATGGAGGATGTGGAGAAAAAGGAACCACTGGGCATTGTTGGGAATGCAAACTGGCACAACCATTATGGGAAATAATATGGAGTTTCCTCAAAAAAATTAAAATTAGCACTACCATATATATGATCCAGAAATTCCACTTCTGGGTATTTATCCAAAGGAAATCACTATCTTGAAGAGATATCTGCACTCCCATATTTACTGAAGCATTATTCATGATAGTCAAGACATGGAAATAGCTTGTCCACCATTGGCTAAACAGATAAAGAAAATGTGGTACATATACAATGGAATGATATTTAGTCTTAAAAAGAAGCCAATTCTTCCATTTGTGACAATGTGGATGGATCTTGAGGGCATTACACTAAGTGAAATAAGTCAGAGAAACACACAAACTATATAATTTCACTTATATATGGAATCTAAAAACACAGAACTCAAAGAAACAGAGTAGAAGGGAGGTTTCCAGGGGCTGAAGGTTGAGGGAAAGGAGGAGATTTTGGTCAAAGGTACAAACTTTCCATTATAAGATGAATAAGTTTTGATAACCATAGTTAGAAATACTGTTCTATACACTTTAAAGTTGTTATGAGAGTAGAGCTTTTATGTTCTCACCAAAAACAACAGTAAAATGGCAATTATGTGAGGTAAAGTATGTGTTACCTATCCTTATCATGGTAAACATTTCACAATATATACATGTGAAATCACATAGTACATCACATTGTACACCTTAAACTTACACAATGTTATATGTCAATTATATCTTTTTTTAAAATTTTATTTTATTTTTAAACTTTACAATATTGTATTAGTTTTGCCAAATATCGAAATGAATCCACCACAGATATACCTGTGTTCCCCATCCTGAACCCTCCTCCCTCTTCCCTCCCCATACCCTCCCTCTGGGTCGTCACAGTGCACCAGCCCCAAGCATCCAGTATCATGCATCGAACCTGGACTGGCAACTCGTTTCATACATGATATTATACATGTGTCAATGCCATTCTCCCAAATCTCCCCACCCTCTCCCTCTCCCACAGAGTCCATAAGACTGATCTATACATCAGTGTCTCTTTTGCTGTCTCGTACACAGGGTTATTGTTACCATCTTTCTAAATTCCACATATATGCGTTAGTATACTGTATTGGTGTTTTTCTTTCTGGCTTACTTCACTCTGTATAATAGGTTCCAGTTTCACCCATCTCATTAGAACTGATTCAAATGTATTCTTTTTAATAGCTGAGTAATACTCCATTGTGTATATGTACCACAGCTTTCTTATCCATTCCTCTGCTGATGGACATCTAGGTTGCTTCCATGTCCTGGCTATTATAAACAGTGCTGCGATGAACATTGGGGTACACGTGTCTCTTTCCCTTCTGGTTTCCTCAGTGTGTATGCCCAGCAGTGGGATTGCTGGATCATAAGGCAGTTCTATTTCCAGTTTTTTGAGGAATCTCCACACTGTTCTCCATAGTGGCTCTACTAGTTTGCATTCCCACCAACAGTGTAAGAGGGTTCCCTTTTCTCCACACCCTCTCCAGCATTTATTGCTTGTAGACTTTTGGATCACAGCCATTCTGACTGGTGTGAAATGGTACCTCATAGTGGTTTTGATTTGCGTTTCTCTGATAATGAGTGATGTTGAGCATCTTTTCATGAGTTTGTTAGCCATCTGTATGTCTTTTTGGAGAAATGTCTTTTTAGTTCTTTGGCCCATTTTTTGATTGGGTCATTTATTTTTCTGGAGTTGAGCTACAGGAGTCGCTTGTATATTTTTGAGATTAATTCTTTGTCAGTTGCTTCATTTGCTATTATTTTCTCCCATTCTGAAGGCTGCCTTTTCACCTTGTAATAGTTTCCTTTGTTGTGCAGAAGCTTTTAAGTTTAATTAGGTCCCATTTGTTTATTTTTGCTTTTATTTCCAATATTCTGGGAGGTGGGTCATAGAGGATCCTGCTGTGATGTATGTCCGAGAGTGTTTTGCCTATGTTCTCCTCTAAGAGTTTTATAGTTTCTGGTCTTACGTTGAGATCTTTAATCCATTTTGAGTTTATTTTTGTGTATGGTGTTAGAAAGTGTTCTAGTTTCATTCTTTTACAAGTGGTTGACCAGTTTTCCCAGTACCACTTGTTAAAGAGATTGTCTTCAATCCATTGTATATTCTTGCCTCCTTTGTCAAAGATAAGGTGTCCATATGTGCATGGATTTATCTCTGGGCTTTCTATTTTGTTCCATTGATCAATATTTCTGTCTTTGTGCCAGTACCATACTGTCTTGATAACTGTGGCTTTGTAATAGAGCCTGAAGTCAGGTAGGTTGATTCCTCCAGTTCCATTCTTCTTTCTCAAGATAGCTTTGGCTATTCGAGGTTTTTTGTATTTCCATACAAATTGTGAAATTATTTGTTCTAGCTCTGTGAAGAATACCATTGGTAGCTTGATAGGGATGGCATTGAATCTATAAATTGCTTTGGGTAGTATACTCATTTTCACTATATTGGCTCTTCCAATCATGAACATGGTATATTTCTCCATCTATTAGTGTCCTCTTTGATTTCTTTCACCAGTGTTTTATCGTTTTCTATATACAGGTCTTTAGTTTCTTTAGGTAGATATATTCCTAAGTATTTTATTCTTTCTGTTGCAATGGTGAATGGAATTGTTTCCTTAATTTCTCTTTCTGTTTTCTTATTGTTAGTGTATAGGAATGCAAGGGATTTCTGTGTGTTGATTTTATATCCTGCAACTTTACTATAATCATTGATTAGTTCTAGTAATTTTCTGGTGGAGTCTTTAGGGTTTTCTATGTAAAGGATCATGTCATCTGCAAATAGTGAGAGTTTTACTTCTTCTTTTCCAATTTGTATTCCTTTTATTTCTTTTTCTGCTCTGATTGCTGTGGCCAAAACTTCCAAAACTATGTTGAATAGTAATGGTGAAAGTGGGCACCCTTGTCTTGTTCCTGACTTTAGAGGAAATGCTTTCAATTTTTCACCATTGAGGATAATGTTTGCTGTGGGTTTGTCATATATAGTGTTTATTATGTTGAAGTATGTTCCTTCTATTCCTGCTTTCTGGAGAGTTCTTATCATAAATGGATGTTGAATTTTGTCAAAGGCTTTCTCTGCATCTATTGAGATAATCATATGGTTTTTATTTTTCAATTTGTTAATGTGGTGTATTACATTGATTGATTTGTGGATATTGAAGAATCCTTGCATCCCTGGGATAAAGCCCACTTGGTCATTGTGTATGATCTTTTTAATGTGTTGTTGGATTCTGGTTGCTAGAATTTTGTTACGAATTTTTGCATCTATGTTCATCAGTGATATTGGCCTGTAGTTTTCCTTTTTTGTGGGATCTTTGTCAGGTTTTGGTATTAGGGTGATGGTGGCCTCATAGAATGAGTTTGGAAGTTTACCTTCCTCTGCAATTTTCTGGAAGAGTTTGAGCAGGATAGGTGTTAGCTCTTCTCTAAATTTTTGGTAGAATTCAGCTGTGAAGCCGTCTGGACCTGGGCTTTTGTTTGCTGGAAGATTTTTGATTACAGTTTCAATTTCCATGCTTGTGATGGGTCTGTTAAGATTTTCTATTTCTTCCTGGTCCAGTTTTGGAAAGTTGTACTTTTCTAAGAATTTGTCCATTTCTTCCACTTTGTCCATTTTATTGGCATATAATTGTTGATAGTAGTCTCTTATGATCCTTTGTATTTCTGTGTTGTCTGTTGTGATCTCTCCATTTTCATTTCTAATTTTATTGATTTGATTTTTCTCCCTTTGTTTCTTTTTTTTAAATTTTTTTAAAATTTTATTTTATTTTTAAACTTTACATAATTGTATTAGTTTTGCCAAATATCAAAATGAATCCACCACGGGTATACATGTGTTCCCCATCCTGAACCCTTCTCCCTCCTCCCTCCCCATACCATCCTTCTGGGCCGTCCCAGTGTACTAGCCCCAAGTATCCAGTATGGTGCATCGAACCTGGACTGGCATCTCGTTTCATACATGATATTTCACATGTTTCAATGCCATTCTCCCAAATCTTCCCACCCTGTCCCTCTCCCACAGAGTCCATAAGACTGATCTATACATCAGTGTCTCTTTTGCTGTCTCGTACACAGGGTTATTGTTACCATCTTTCTAAATTCCATATATATGCGTTATTATACTGTATTGATGTTTTTCCTTCTGGCTTACTTCACTCTGTATAATAGGCTCCCTAATGGTTTGTCAATTTTATTTATCCTTTCAAAGAACCAGCTTTTGGCTCTGTTGATTTTTGCTATGGTCTCTTTTGTTTCTTTTGCATTTATTTCTGCCCTAATTTTTAAGATTTTTTTCCTTCTACTAACCCTGGGGTTCTTCATTTCTTCCTTTTCTAGTTGCTTTAGGTGTAGGGTTAGGTTATTTATTTGACTTTTTTCTTGTTTCTTGAGGTATGCCTGTATTGCTATGAACTTTCCCCTTAGGACTGCTTTTAAAGTGTCCCACAGGTTTTGGGTTGTGTTTTCATTTTCATTAGTTTCTATGCAAATTTTGATTTCTTTTTTGATTTCTTCTGTGATTTGTTGGTTATTCAGCAGCGTGTTGTTCAGCCTCCATATGTTGGAATTTTTAATAGTTTTTCTACTGTAATTGAGATCTAATCTTACTGCATTGTGGTCAGAAAAGATGCTTGGAATGATTTCTATTTTTTTGAATTTACCAAGGCTAGCTTTATGGCCTAGGATGTGATCTATCCTGGAGAAGGTTCCATGTGCACTTGAGAAAAAGGTGAAATTCATTGTTTTGGGATGAAATGTCCTATAGATATCAATTAGGTCTAACTGGTCTATTGTATCGTTTAACGTTTGTGTTTCCTTGTTAATCTTCTGTTTAGTTGATCTATCCATAGGTGTGAGTTGGGTATTAAAGTCTCCCATTATTATTGTGTTATTGTTAATTTCTCCTTTTATACTTGTTAGCATTTGTCTTACATATTGCGGTGCTCCCGTGTTGGGTGCATATATATTTATAATTGTTATATCTTCTTCTTGGATTGATCCTTTGATCATTATGTAGTGACCATCTTTGTCTCTTTTCACAGCCTTTGTTTTAAAGTCTATTTTATCTGATATAAGTATTGCGACTCCTGCTTTCTTTTGGTCCCTATTTGCATGGAAAATCTTTTTCCAGCCCTTCACTTTCAGTCTGTATGTGTTCCCTGTTTTGAGGTGGGTCTCTTGTAGACAACATATGTAGGGGTCTTGTTTTTGTATCCATTCAGCCAGTCTTTGTCTTTTGGTTGGGGCATTCAACCCATTTACGTTTAAGGTAATTACTGATAAGTATGATCCCGTTGCCATTTACTTTATTGTTTTGGGTTCAAGTTTATACACCGTTTTTGTGTTTCCTGTCTAGAGAATATCCTTTAGTATTTGTTGGAGAGCTGGTTTGGTGGTGCTGAATTCTCTCAGCTTTTGCTTGTCTGAGAAGCTTTTGATTTCTCCTTCATATTTGAATGAGATCCTTGCTGGGTACAATAATCTGGGCTGTAGGTTATTTTCTTTCATCACTTTAAGTATGTCTTGCCATTCCCTCCTGGCTTGAAGAGTTTCTATTGAAAGATCAGCTGTTATCCTTATGGGAATTCCCTTGTGTGTTATTTGCTGTTTTTCCCTTGCTGCTTTTAATATTTGTTCTTTGTGTTTGATCTTTGTTAATTTGATTAATATGTGTCTTGGGGTGTTTCACCTTGGGTTTATCCTGTTTGGGACTCTCTGGGTTTCTTGGACTTGGGTGATTATTTCCTTCCCCATTTTAGGGAAGTTTTCAACTATTATTTCTTCAAGTATTTTCTCATGGTCTTTCTTTTTGTCTTCTTCTTCTGGGACCCCTATGATTTGAATGTTGTAGCATTTAATATTGTCCTGGAGGTCTCTGAGATTGTCCTCATTTCTTTTAATTCGTTTTTCTTTTATCCTCTCTGATTCATTTATTTCTACCATTCTATCTTCTAATTCACTAATCCTATCTTCTGCCTCTGTTATTCTACTATTTGTTGCCTCCAGAGTGTTTTTAATTTCATTTATTGCATTATTCATTATATATTGACTCTCTTTTATTTCTTATAGGTCCTTGTTAAACCTTTCTTGCATCTTCTCAATCTTTGTCTCCAGGCTATTTATCTGTGATTCCATTTTGATTTCAAGATTTTGGATCAATTTCACTATCATTATTTGAAATTCTTTATCAGGTAGATTCCCTATCTCTTCCTCTTTTGTTTGGTTTGGTGGGCATTTATCCTGTTCCTTTATCTGCTGGGTATTCCTCTGTCTCTTCATCTTGTTTAAATTGTTGAGTTTGGGGTGTCCTTTCTGTATTCTGGCAGTTTGTGGAGTTCTCTTTATTGTGGCATTTCCTCGCTGTGTGTGGGTTTGTACAGGTGGCTTGTCAAGGTTTCTTGGTTAGGGAAGCTTGTGTCGGTGTTCTGGTGGGTGGAGCTGTATTTCTTCTCTCTGGAGTGCAATGAAATGTCCAGTAATGAGTTATGGGATGTCTATGGTTTTGGGGTGACTTTGGGCTGCCTGTATCTTGGAGCTCAGGGCTGTGTTCCTTGCTGCTGGAGAGTTTGCTTGGTATGTCTTGCGCTGAAACTTGTTTCACCCAGAGAGGTTTACAGCATTATATGGAGAAGAAAAGAGTGAGGAGGGAGTTAGAGGTGACCCGAATGAGATGAGGTGGAATCAATAGAGGAGATAGTGGGCTATTCAGTAATCTCTTCCTTATGTGCACTCCACAACTGGACCGCTCAGAGTTGTTCACAGAGTTATACAGAGAAGAGAAGAAGGAGGAAGGTGGAAGAGGTGGCCAGGAGGATAAATGGGGGGAATGAAAAGGAGGGAGACAGATCCGGCCATTAATCAGTTCCCTAAGTGTTCTCCACCATCTGGAACACACAGAAATTCACAGAGTTGGGTAGAGTAGAGAGGGGTTAGGGAGGAGACACAGGTGACCTGGTGGAGAAAAAGGAGAGTCCAAAGGGAGAGAGAGCAATTAAGCCAGTAATCTCGCTCCCTAGTGAAAAATGGGTACTGAAGATTGGGTTCTTAAAGGTACAAAATTGGTAACAAATACATAAAAGCAAAAATTAAAAATCTAGAGTAGAGTTTGGAATTTCAAAAATACGATGTTAAAGAAAAGAAGAAGGAAAAGAAAGAGAAAAAACAAACAAACAAAAACAAACAAGGTCGCGAAAATTATAAAGAAAATATAGGTACAAAATTGATAACTAATACCAAAAAAGCAAAAGTTAAAAATCTAGAGTAGAGTTTGGAATTTCAAAAATACAATGTTAAAAAAAGAAGAAGAAAAAGAGGAAAAAAAAAAAAAACAAAGAAGAAAAAACAAAGTCGCACAAATTATTAAAAAAAATACAGGTACAAAATTGATAACAAATACCAAAAAGCTAAAATTAAAAATCTAGAGTAGAGTTTGGAATTTCAAAAATATAATGTTAAAGAAAAGAAGGGGAAAAAAAAGGTCAAAAAATTATAAAAAATATATATATATATGAAGTTTGCTTTAAAAAGAAATAGGGTCTTCTTTTTTTTTTTTTTTTGCAAAGTAATCGGTTATGAAAGTGGAAATTAAAGGAATAATAGAGGACTTAAAAAATTTTTTTTAATTAAAAAAAAAAGAAAGAAAGAATGATCGTACAAATAGTAAAAATATATCTAGGACTTTCTCCGGTTTTGTTGTGAGTATTGTGGGTTCAGTTCATTTTTGGCTAGTTCCTTCGTCCGACTTATATTTCTCAAGATCTATAGGCCCCTTCCTATGTAGTTGGTAGTAACCACAGGGTTTTAATCTATTGCCTGTAGCTTCCAAGTCGGTTCCCTCTGTTATAGCTTCTTCTGTTTGCTGGTCTCTTCAGTGTCTGTTTTCCACCCTGACACAAAGGGGACGATGGAGGACACTTTTTTTTTTTTAGGCTCACTTGTTCAGTCGTGCTGAGGGGAGGTAGGGAGGGATGCTGCAAACAAATAACACTGGCGTGTGCTCGCAGTGCCTCAGCCACACTGGGTCTGCCCTCCATTCACAGCGCGTGTAGCCTCTCTGCCCACGCTGCTCAGGTTCTAGGTTGCTCCGCCGGGAACCATCCGTGGCCGGCCCTGGGCTGCCTGTACTTCCCAGGTCCAAGCCGCTCAGGTTCAGGCACTCGGGTAGTCCTCAGAGGCGCAGACTCTCGGTTGGGCCTGCGTTTTGTGCCGTTCCCAGATCCGAGCAGCTCAGGTGATGAGGTGTTTGGCGCGCGCGATTGCTGCAACTTATCGCCTCCCCACCGCTCGGTTATCTAGGTGTGCACCATCACACCTTCTCAGGCAGATGTTGACCGTCCAGACCCCCAAGAAGTTTTAGTTAGCAAAGAAGCCTGCTTGCAGTTTTATAGATAATGTCTCTCTGGGGCTGCAATTGTCCCCTTCAGGCTCTGGCTGCCTATCACTGGAGGGGGATGGTCTGCCGCCGGCTATCTCTGTTCAGTCCTTTGTTCCGTGTGTGGGCCTGGCGGTGTCATAGGTTAGAGCTGGCTTTTTGCGTGGTAGATATCCCACAGTCTGGTTTGCTAGCCCAAATTATTTCTCTCAGATAGTGCTCGGGGTATTCAGGCCTGATTCTTGCGATGCAGCCTGCGCCGCGCCTCCCTGCCCAGCCCCCGCTTGCTAATGGCGGATGCAGGCGTCTGCGCTGCTTCTCCGCTGGGGGAGTTACCATAGGGCTCGCAATGTGTGGGTTTTAATTTTTTATTTATTTTTCCTCCCTGTTATGTTGCCCTCTGTGTTTCCAAGGCTCGGCACAGATTCGGCAGTGAGAAGGTTTCCTGGTGTTTGGAAACTTCTCTCGTTTTAAGACTCCCTTCCCAGGATGGAACTCCGTCCCTCCCTCTTTTGTCCCTTTTTTTGTCTTTTATATTTTTTCCTACCTCCTTTTGAAGACTTGGTTTGCTTTTCTGGGTGCCTGATGTCCTCTGCTGGCATTCAGAAGTTGTTTTGTGGAATTTACTCAGCGTTTAAATGTTCTTTTGATGAATTTTTGGGGAGAAAGTGTTCTCCCCGTCCTACTCCTCCGCCATCTTAGCTCCTCTCTGTCAATTATATCTTGATGAAGTTAGAAAAATTATTTATCAACTCATAGGTAGCACTCTGCCATTGATCCCCTTTCTATACTCAATTAGTATTGTTTTTTAAAAAAATTTTTATTTATTTATTTAGCTATTGGGTCTTAGCTGTGGCATGCAGGATCTTTCTTACAGTATGCGGGGTCTTTTGTAGCAGAGTGTGGGCTCTTCTCTTTTGGTGCATGGGCTTCTATCTAGTTGTGGTGCAGGGTCTAGAGAATGCAGGCTCAGTAGCTGTAGTATGTGGGCTTAGTTGTCCCTGGGCATATGGAAGCTTAGTTCCCCAACCAGGGATCCAACCCATGTCCCCTGCATTGGAAGATGGATTCTTAACCACTGGACCACCAGGGAAGTCCCATATACTCAGTTATTTTATAGCAAAGCAATACGTATATTGTTTCAACCACAAATACTTCAACTACTTAACTGCTGCTGCTGCTAAGTCACTTCAGTCGTGTCTGACTCTGCGCGACCCCATAGACGGCAGCCCACCAGGCTCCCCCGTCCCTGGGATTCTCCAGGCAAGAACACTGGAGTGGGTTGCCATTTCCTTCTCCAATGCATGCAAGTGAAAAGTGAAAGTAAAGTCGCTCAGTCGTGTCCAACTCTTAGCGACCCCGTGGACTGCAGCCCACCAGGCTCCTCCATCCATGGGATTTTCCAGGCAAGAGTACTGGAGTGGGGTGCCATTGCCTTCAGTTTCCGAATCTTGGCACTATTGACTTCTTGGTTAGATGAATGGTTTCTGTGTTGTGCACTGTAGAATGCTTAGCAGCATCCCTCATGTTTAACCACTAGATGCTAGTACTGAACTCCACCCCAGTTCTGACAAAGAAACAGACTTGAGACATTGCCAAATGTCCTCTTGGGGGAAAAAAATCCTCTTCCCCTTCCAATTGAAAACCACTGTTGTAAAAGGTAGGGACTTTAGAAAGAAAAACCACAATAACATTTTCATATAAATAATATTAACAGCAAATCCTTAATATCATAAAATATCTGGTCAATGTTCAAATTGTCCTGATTGTTGCATAAAAATTTTTTTTACATTTTTTTTCTAATAAGGTTCCAAATAAGTTGCACACATTTCTTAATTCTCATTTACTGTATAATTTCCCTCTCTCTAATTTCTTTGCAAGGGATTCAAGTGATGCCTGTCATTCCAGTTGGCTGATTTGTCTTTCAATCTGTAACACTTTCCCTTCCTTCTTCTTAATTTTTTGTTTATTTATAGAAGAGACTAGGTCTCTTGTTCTTTAGAGTTTTCCATATTCTGGATTTGGCTATGAGCTTTTATTTGACATGTTCCTCTGGCATCAGTGGGTTTTTTAAAAAATAATTGCTGGCTATAGAATCTGTATCAGATCCATGTTTGAGTTTTTGGTAAGAATGCTTCATAAGTAATGTTGAACATTTGTCTATTTTAACATTACAGAGTAAGAGAACTGACATCAAGTGTCATCTGATGAGATACAAAAGGAAGTTTACAAGTACACAAGCACCACCTATGATATATTCTTGTCACAAATGAAAAACGAACCTATATCCAATGAAACCCTAGATTTAACTATCAGTTTACAGGAAATACAGGAGATGGAAGAACACATTAAATAGTATCATGGGACATAATCTTAAAGAGATAGGAATACCAGACCACCTTACCTGCCTCCTGAGAAATCTGTATGCAGATCAAGAAAATGAAAGTGACGTCACTCAGTCATGTCCGACTCTTTGTTACCCCATGGACTGTAGCCTACCAGACTTCTCCATCCATGGAATTTTCCAGGCAAGAATATTGGAGTGGGTTGCCCTTTCCTTCTTCAGGGTATCTTCCTGACCCAGGGATCGAACCTGGGTCTCCCACATTGTAGGCAGATAGATGCTTTACCATCTGAGCCACCAGGGAAGCTCATGCAGGTCAAGAAGCAAGAGTTAAAACAGAACATGGAACAATGGACTGGTTCCAAATTGGGAAAGGAGTACGTCAAGGCTGTATATTGTCACCTTGCTTATTTCACTTCTATGCAAAATACATCATGCAAAATGCCAGACTGAATGAAGCACAAGCTGGAATCAAGATTTCTGGGAGAAATATCAATAACTTCAGATATGCAGATGACACCACCCTTATTTCAGAAAGGAAAGAGGAACTGAAGAGCCTCTTGATGAAAGTGAAAGAGGAGAGTGAAAAACCTGGCTTGTAACTCAACATTCAAAAAACGAAGATCATGGCATCTGGTCCCATCACTTCATGGCAAATTGATGGGGAACCAATGGAAACAGTGACAAGACTTTATTTTCTTGGGCTCCAAAATCACTGCAGATGGTGACTGCAGCCATGAAATGAAAAGACGCTTGCTCCTTGGAAGAAAAGCTATGACAAACCTAGACAGCATTTTATTTATTTTTTAATCATTTATAATTTACTGATTATTATTATTATTTACTTTACAATATTGTATTGGTTTTGCCATATATCAACATGAATCCACCACGGGTGTACACATGTTCCCCATCCTGAACCCCCCTCCCATCTCCCTCCCCGTACCATCCCTCTGGATCATCCCAGTGCACCAGCCCCAAGCATCATGTATCCTGCATCGAATCTGGACTGGCGATTCATTTCTTATATGATATTAGACATGTTTCAATGCCATTCTCCCAAATCATCCCACCCTCTCCCTCTCCCACAGAGTCCAAAAGACTGTTCTATACATCTGTGTCTCTCTTGCTGTCTCACATACAGGGTTATCGTTCAGATCAGATCAGATCAGATCAGTCGCTCAGTCGTGTCCGACTCTTTGCAACCCCATGAATCACAGCACGCCAGGCCTCCCTGTCCATCACCAACTCCTGGAGTTCACTGAGACTCACATCCATCGAGTCAGTGATGCCATCCAGCCATCTCATCCTCTGTCGTCCCCTTCTCTTCTTGCCCCCAATCCCTCCCAGCATCAGAGTCTTTTCCAATGAGTCAGCTCTTCGCATGAGGTGGCCAAAGTACTGGAGTTTCAGCTTTAGCATCATTCCTTCCAAAGAAATCCCAGGGCTGATCTCCTTCAGAATGGACTGGTTGGATCTCCTTGCAGTCCAAGGGACTCTCAAGAGTCTTCTCCAACACCACAGTTTAAAAGCATCAATTCTTCGGCACTCAGCCTTCTTCACAGTCTAACTCTCACATCCATACATGACCACTGGAAAAACCATAGCCTTGACTAGACGGACCTTTGTTGGCAAAGTAATGTCTCTGCTTTTGAATATGCTGTCTAGGTTGGTCATAACTTTCCTTCCAAGGAGTAAGCATCTTTTAATTTCATGGCTGCAGTCGCCATCTGCAGTGATTTTGGAGCCCAGAAAAATAAAGTCTGACACTGTTTCCACTGTTTCCCCATCTATTTCCCATGAAGTGATTGTTACCGTCTTTCTAAATTCCATATATATGCATTAGTATACTGTATTGGTGTTTTGCTTTCTGGCTTACTTCACTCTGTATAACAGGCTCCAGTTTCATCCACCTCATTAGAATTGATTCATATGTATTCTTTTTAATGGCTGAGTAATACTCCATTGTGTATATATGGAATTTAGAAAGATGGTAGCAATGATACTATATGCAAGGCAGCAAAAGAGACACAGATATAAAGAACAGACTTTTGGACTATGTGGGAGAAGGCAAGGGTGGGATGATTTGAGAGAAGAGCATTGAAACATGTATATTCCCGTATGTAAAGTAGATGACCAGTGCAAGTTCAATGCATGAAGCAGAGCATTCAAGTTGGTGCCTGGGACAACTCAGAGTGATGGGGTGGGGAGGGAGGTGGTAGGGGGGTTCAGGATGGGAGGACACGTGTGCACTGTGGATGATACTTGTCGATGTATGGCAAAAACCACCACAATATTGTAAAGAAATTATCCTCCAATTAAAATAAATTAATTAATTAAAAAAAAGAAGGGAAGGCTTTCCCCCACTCCCGTTGAAGTGGAGTGGAATCTTCTCTCATTGTCCCCACCCTTTCTACTAGGCAATTTATTGGAATCTGTCTTCGGTGAGCTCTGCTTTTTACAAACCTCTATCACTATTCTGGATTCCTTTATCCTTTACCAAATTATTTTGTTGACCTCCCCTCAACTCCAATATACAAGTTTCCTGCTGTAGAAATGTTCAAAGTATAGGAAAGTATAAAGCAAGGCAGAAATTATAGATGGATTTACATAATTGAGACAAACTCAATATCTTGTTTAATGTTATTTCTGTAGTTTGACTGTGTCTCTTCCAAGTTTACATGTTAAAATCCTAACTCCTAAAGGTGATGGTCTTTGATGGTATTTAGAAGGTGATTAGGTTATGAGAGTGGAGCCTTCATGTGTGGAATTAGTGCCCTTATAAAAGAGACTCCACAAACATTTCTAACCCCTTCAGCCAACTGAGATTACAGTGAGAAGTCAGCAATCTGCAACTTGGAAGAGGGCTTTCACCAAAACCTAATCTAGCTTCCAGAACTGTGAGAAATAAATCTCGATTACAAATACTTTAAAATGTAGAAGTGGCTTTGGAACTAGGCGATGAGTAGAGACTGGAAGAGTTTGGAGGTGCAGACTAGAAGAAAAAGCCTGCATTGCTGTGAACAGACATGCAAAGGCAATTTCTACTGAATTGACCAGAAGGAAAAGATGAGGGCTGTATAGAAAGCCTCAATCTTCTTAGAGAATACCTAAGTGATCATGAATGGAATGTTGGTAGAAATATTGATGATAAAGGCCATTCTGACAAAGTTTCACATGAAATGAGGTGCTTGCTATGAACCAGGAAGAGGGATATTCCAGAATGCAACCATGCTGGAACTTGATTTTGGACTTGTCTAGGCTCTATAACTGTGAGAAATAAATTTCTGTTGTTTTAGATTGCTACAGACCTTCAAGAAGCAGGACATCAAATTGTCACTACCTAAATGTACCACACACATAAGATGGTGGAATAGAAGGATGTGCACTCATCTTCTCCTGCAAGAACACCAAGATGGCAACTAGCTGCTGAACAACCATCAACAGAAGGATGTTGGAGTCCATCAAAAAAATACACCCCGTTTAAAAAAAAAAAAAATATATATATATATATATATATACACCCCGTGTCCAGGGACAAAAGAGAAGCTGCAACGGGATTATAGGAGGGCCCCAATCATGTTAAATAGAAGCCCCATACCCACTGAGTGGGTGACACACAAACTGGAGAACAATAATACCAAAGAAGTTCTCTCACTGTTGTGAAGATTCTAGGCCCCAATTCAAACTTCCCAACCCGGGGATCTGGCAAAGTGACTAGGAATCCCCGGGAAATTAGACTTTGAAAGACAGAAGGATTTAGTTAAAGAACTCCCACAGGAAGGACTGGGGGAAATAGGCTTGGAGGGCACAAACAAAACCTTATACACACAGAACCCGGAGGACAGGAGCAATGACCCCACAAGAGACTGGGCCAGACCTGCCTGTGAGTATTTGGGAGTCTCCTGTGGAGGTGTGGGTCAGCAGTGGACTGTCATGGGGTCAGGGGCACTGGCAGCAGCAGTCCTGGAAGGCACGTGTTTGCTGGCCTAAGTCCTTTTGGAGGCAGCCTTTAGCCCTGCCATAGAGCCTGTAGACTCCAGGACTGGGCCACCTAAGACCAAACTACAGTGAGGGAGTATAGTCCCACTTGTCAGCAGAAAATTGGATTAAAGTTTTACTGAGCATGGCCCTGCCAACCAGAGTAAGACCCAGTTTTCCCCATAGACAGTTCCTGCCGTCAGAAAGCTTGCACAAGTCTCTTATCCTCATCCATCAGAAGGCAGACAGAAGAAGCAAGAACTATAATCCCCCAGCCTCCAGAACAAAAACCACAATCACAGAAAGCTAACCAAAATGACCACATGGATCACAGCCTTGTGTAACTCAATGAAGTTATGAACCATACCATGCTGGCTACCCAAGACAGATGGGTCTTGGTGGAGAGTTCTGACAAAATGTGGTCCACCTCAGTATTCTTGCCTCGAAAGTAAAAGTGAAAGTCACTCAGTCGTGTCTGACTCTTTGCGACCCCATGGACTATACAGTCCATGGAATTCTCCAGGCCAGAATGCTGGAGTGGGTAGCCTTTCCCTTCTCCAGGGGATCTTCCCAACCCAGAGACTGAACCAGGTCTCCTGCATTGCAGGCAGATTCTTTACCACCTGAGGCACAAGGAAAGCTCTTCTTCCCTCAAGAACCCCAAGAACAGTATGAAAAGGCAAAAAGATATGACACTGGAAGATGATCTCCCCAGGTCACTAGGTGTCCAATAAGCTGCTGGGGAAGAGCAGAGAAATAGGTCCAGAAAGAATGAAGACGCTGGGCCAAAGCAGAAATGACGCTCACCTGTAGATGTGTCTGGTAGTGAAAGTAAAGTGTGATGCGGTAAAGAACAATATTGAACTGGAACCTGGAATGTTAGGCCCATGAATAAAGGTAAACTGGAGATGGTTAAACAGGGGATGGCAAGAGTGAACATCAACATTTTAGGAATCATGAACTAGAGGGATGGGAATAGGCAAATTTAATTCAGATGACCATTATATCTACTGCTGTGGGCAAGAATCCCTTAGAAGAAATGGTGTAGCCCACATAGTCAACAAGAGTCCGAAATGCAGTACTTGGGTGCAATCTCAAAAACAATAGAATGACCCAGGTTCATTTCCAAGGCAAACGATTCAATATTACAGTAATCCAAGTTTATTCCCCAACCATTAATGCCAAAGAAGCTGAAGCTGAATGGTTCAAGAAGATCTACAAGACCTTCTAACACCAAAAGAAAATGTTCTCATCATAGGGGATTGAAATGCAAAAGTAGCAAGTCAAGAGATACCTGGAGTAATAGGCAAGTTTGGCCTTGGAGGACAAAATTAAGCAGTGCAAAGGTTAACAGAGTTTTGCCAAAAGAACACACTGATCATAGCAAACACTACCTTCCAACAACACAAGAGACAACTTTACACATGGACATCACTAGATGGTCAATGATGAAAACAAATTGATTATATTCTTTGCAGCTGAACATGGAGAGGCTCTGTACAGTCAGTAAAAAACAAGACTGGGTGTTGACTGGGGCTCAGATCATGAGTTCTTTTTTGCAAAATACAGTCTTAAATTGCAGAAAGTAGGGAAAACCACTAGACCATTCAGGTATAACCTAAATCAAGTCCCTTATGATTATAAGGTGGAGGTGACAAATAGATTCAATGGAGAGATCTGGTAGACAGAGTGCCTGAAGAACTATGGAAAGAGGTTTGTAACACTGTACAGGAGGCAGTGACCAAACTGTCCCTAAGAAAAAGAAATGCAATGAGGCAAAATGGTTGTCTGACGAGGTCTTACAAATAACTGAGAAAAGAAGAGAAGGGAAAGATAAAGGAGAAAGGGAATGATATACCCAACCAAATGCAGAGTTCCAGAGAATAGCAAGGAGAAATAAGAAAGCCTTCTTAAGTGAACAATGCAAAGAAATTGAAGAAAGCAATAGAATAGGAAAGACTAGAGATCACTTCAAGAAAATTAGAGATACCAAGGGAACATTTCATGCAAAAATGGGCACAATAAAGGACAGAAATGATATGGACTAACAGAAGCAAAAGAAACTAAGAAGAGATGGCAAGAATACACAGAAGAGCTATATAAAAAAGATCTTAATGACCCAGAGGATGATGATGGTATGAAAACTCACCTAGAGCCTGACATCCTGGAATGTGAAGTCAAGTGGGCCTTAGGAAGCATCACTACTAACAAAGCAAGTGGACGTGATGGAATTCCAGATAAGCTATTGCAAATCCTCAAATATGATGCTGTTAATGTGTTACATTCAATATGCCAGCAAATTTGGAAAACTCAGCAGTGGTCACGGAACTGGAAAAGGTCAGTTTTCATTTCAATCCAAAAGAAAGGCAATGACAAAGAATGTTCAAACTACCATACAATTTTGTTCATTTCACATGCTAGCAAGGTAATACTCAAAATCCAACCTAGACTTCAACATTGTATGAACCGAGAGCTTCCAGATGGACAAGCTGGATTTAGAAGAAGCAGAGGAACCAGAGACTAAATCGACAACATCCATTAGATCATAGAAAAAGCAAGAAAATTCCTGAAAAACATCTACTTCTGCTTCATTGACTACACTAAAGCCTTTGATTGTGTGTATTACAACAAACTGGAAAATTCTTAAGGAGATTGGAATACCAGATTACCTTACTTGCTTCCTGAGAAACCTGTATGCAGGATAAGAAGCAACAGCTAGAACCAGACATGGAACAAAAGACTGGTTCAAAATTGGGAAAGGAGTACGTAAAAGCTGTATATTGTCACTCTGCTTATTTAACTTATATTTAGAGTACATCATGTGAAATGCCAGGCTGGGTGAATCACAAGCTGAAATCAAGATTGCCAGGAGAAATATCAACATCAGATATGTAGATGATACCACCCTAATGGCAGAAAGTAAAAAAGAACTAAGGAGCTTCTTGATTAGAGTGAAAGAGGAGATTGAAAAAGCTGGCTTAAAACCCAGCATTCAAAAAACTGAGATCATGGCATCTTATCCTATCAGTTCAGTTCAATTCAGTCGCTCAGTTGTGTCTGACTCTTTGCGACCCCATGAATCGCAGCATGCCAGGCCTCCCTGTCCATCACCATCTCTCGGAGTTCACTCAAACTCATATCCATCGAGTTGGTGATGCCATCCAGCCATCTCATCCTCTGTCGTCCCCTTTTCCTCCTGCCCAGTCTTTTCCAATGAATCAACTCTTCGCATGAGGTGGCCAAAGTACTGGAGTTTCAACTTTAGCATCATTCCTTCCAAAGAAATCCCAGGGCTGATCTCCTTCAGAATGGACTGGTTGGATCTCCTTGCAGTCCAAGGGACTCTCAAGAGTCTTCTCCACTTCATGGTAAATAGATGGGGGAGAAAATGGAAACAGTGACAGACTTTATTTTCTTGGGCTCCAAAATCACTGCAGATGGTGACTGCAGCCATGAAACTAAAAGCCACTTGCTACTTGGAAGAAAAGCTATGACAAATCTAGAGAGGATATTAAAAAGCAGAGACATTATTTTGCCAACAAAAGTCCATATAGTCAAAGCTATGGTTTTTCCAATAGTCATGTATGGATGGGTAGTTGGACCATAAAGAAGTCTGAATGCCAAAGAATCAATGCTTTTTGAACTGTGGTGCTAGAGAAGACTCTTGAGAGTCCCCTGGACTGAAAGGAGATCAAACCTGTCAATCCTAAAGGAAACCAACCCTGAATACTCACTGGAAGGACTGATGCTGAAGCTGAAACTCCAATATTTTGGCCACCTGATGGGAAGAGTCAACTCATTGGAAAAGATCCTGATGCTGGGGAAAACTGAGAGTAGGAGGATAAGGGGGCAACAGAGGATGAGATGGCTGGATGGCATCAACAACTCAATGGACATGAGTTTGAGCAAACTCCAGGAGATAGTGAGGGATAAGGAAGCCTGGCATGCTGCAGTCCATGGAGTCATAAATAGTTGGACACAACTCAGCAATTGAACAACAAGTGTACCATGGATGATATTAGTCAGGGACAGGTGAATATTATGGCTGATGGTGGGTGTGGGCTGTGGAAAACATAACCAGAGTTAAGGAAATGAGTTTTCAGAGAAGGCTGGTGAGAGAGAGAGAAGGATGGTGGGCGGGGGTGGTGAGATACATAAAGAGGGATGCAGAGCAGATAAGACAGGGTCAGGTTGTGAGAGGGAAGTTGAATTGTGGCTGGGCTCCATGTCATTTGGCTTCCCTGGTGGCTCAGACTGTAAAAATTCGCCTGTGATGCAGGAGACCCAGGTTCAATCCCAGATTTCCTGGACAATGGAATGGGTACCCACTTCAGTATTCTTGCCTGGAGAATTCCATGGACAGAGGAGTCTGGCAGGCTATAGTCCATGGGTTTGCAAACAGTTGGATGCTACTGTATGGCTAACAACACTGCATGTCAGTAGGTGATGAGGAATTTTGTCAAGTGCTTTTTCTACATCTATTGACATGATCAATTTTCACATTTATTCTTTTCATCTGGTGAATTAATTATATGAGTTGATTTTCATGTTTTAAACTCACCTTCATTCCTGAGATAAATCCAAAGTTTTCATGGTATATAATCCTTTTTATATGCTTCTAGATTTGGTTTCCTAATATTCTATTGAGAATTTTTACATCTGTAATCATGAGGGATAATAGCTCTATCTATACTTCTTGTGATGCTTCTGTATCAAGATGTCAAGGTCATATTGGTCTCATAGAAGGAGTTGGAAGAAACTTTCTTTTTCCTATTTTCTGAATTTATTACAAATTGATGTTATTTCTTTTAAAAATATTTTATAGAATTAGTGAAACTCTGTGGGTTTGTGCTTGTCTTTTGGGGATGATTTCAAATATCAATTCAATTTCTTCACTTGTTTTAGGGTTATTCAAATTTTCTATTTTAAAAATTTTAATTATTTTAATTGGAATATAATTGCTTTACAATGTTGTGATAGTTTCTGTTGTACAGCAAAGTGAATCAGCCACACACATATGTATATATCCCCTCTTCCTTGGATTTTCTTCCCATTTAGGTCACCACAGAGCATCGAGTAGAGTTTCCTGTGCTATACAGTAGGTTCTCATTGGTTATCTATTTTATACATTGTACTGCATATATGTCAATCCCAGTCTCCCAGTCCATCCCATCCTCCCCTTTCCCTTCAGTATCAGTTCAGTCATTCAGTCATGTCCAATTCTTTGTGACCCCATGGACTGCAGCATGCCAGGCTTCTCTGTCCATCACCAACTCCTGGAGCTTGCTCAAACTCATGTCCATCGAGTTGGTGATGCCATCCAACCATCTCATCCAGGTCAGAATTTTGTATGATGTGCTCTGCATATAAGTTAAATAAGCAGGGTGACAATATACAGCCTTTGACTTATTCCTTTCCCAATTTTGAACCAGTTCGTTAGAATTTTCCAGTTTGTTGTGATCCACAGTCAAAGGCTTTAGCATACTCAACGAAGCAGACGTTTTTCTGGAATTCTCTTGCTTTTTCTATGATCCAACAAGATGTTGTCAATTTGATCTCTGGTTCTTCTGCCTTTTCTAAATCCAGCTTGTCCATCTGGAAGTTCTCAGTTCATGTACTGTTGAAGTCTAGCTTGAAGGACTCTGAGCATTACCTTGCTAGGATGTGAAATTAGCTCAATTGTTCAGTAGTTTAAACATTCTTTGGCATTGCTATTCTTTGGGATTGGAATGAAAACTGACCTTTTCCAGTCCTGTGGCCACTGCTGAGTTTTCCAAATTTGTTGGCATATTGAATGCAGCACTTTAATACCATCACCTCTTAGGATTTGAAATAGCTCAGCTGGAATTCCATCACCTCCACTAGCTTTATTTGTAGCACTTCTTCTTAAGATCCACTTGGCTTCACACTCCAGGATATCTGGCTCTAGATGAGTGATCACACCATCATGGTTATCTGGCTCATGAAGATACTACTTGTATAATTCTTCTATGTATTCCTGCCACCTCTTCTTAATATCTTCTGCTTCTGTTAAGTCCATACTGTTTCTGTCCTTTATTGTGCCCATCTTTGCATGAAATGTTCCCTTGGTATCTCTAATTTTCTTGAAGAGATCTCTAGTCTTTCCCATTCTATTGTTTTCCTCTATTTCTTTTCATTGTTCACTTAAGAAGGCTTTCTTATCTCTCCTTGCTATTCTTTGGAAATCTGCACTCAAATGGGTATATCTTTACTTTTCTTCTTTGCCTATTGCTTCTCTTCTTTTCTCAGCTGTTTGTATGAACTTTAGGGGTACATAATTCAGTCCATATCTGAGTGTCTTACACAAAAGAAACCTAGTTTCTCATAGTTCAGTGGGATATAAGTCTAAGATCAGTGTGCCAACAGGATTGGGTACTTCTGAGACCTCTCTCCTTGGCTTGCAGATGGTTACCCTCTTGCTGCCTCTTCACATGGCTGTCCTGTCCTGTGTATACTCCTTGTGTGTCTGGTGTGTTCAGATTACCTCTTCTTTAAAGGACCAACTCTAATGCCTCACTTTAATTTAGTCACTTCTCTAAAGATCCTGTCTCTGAATTCAGTCACATTCTGAGATATGGAGACCAGAGCTTCAACATGAATTTAGGGAAGACACACTCCCATAACAGTTTAATATCCAGAATATATAAATAAGTCCTATAGCTCAACAACAACAAAAACATCAACCTGATTTTTTAAATGGACAAAGGACTTGAATAGACATTTCTCCAAAGAAAATATACAAATGTCCAACAAACACATGAAAAGATGCTCATCAGTAGTAATTAGGGAAATGCAAATCAAAACCACTGTGAAATACTACCTCAAGGTCACTAGGATGACTTATTAAGAAAAAGAAAGAAAAGGAAAGACGTGTTGGCAAAGATGTAGAGAATTGGATTCTTGTATACTGTGCTGGGAATGTAAAATGGTGCAGCCACTATGGAAAACAGTATGGTGTTTCCTCAAAAAATTAAAAATAAAATTACCATACTGCCTACCAATTCCTACTTCTGGGTATATATCCAAAATAATTGAAATCAAAATCTTAAGGAGATATTTGTACACCCATGTTCATAGCAGCACTTTCTATAATATCCAAAATGTGGAAGCAACCCAAGCATCCACTGATGGATGAATGGATAAACAAAATGTGGTATACTCATACAATGGGGTATTGGTCAGTCTTAAACAAAAAAGGAAGGAAATTCTGACATACATTACAAAGTGGATGAACTTTGAAGACATTATGCTATGTAAAATATGTCAGTCACAAAAAGACAAATACTATATTATTCCGCTAATATGAGAAGTCTAAAGTAGTCAAATTCATAGAGATACAAAGCAGAATGATGGTTTCCAGGGCCTGGAGGAATTGGGCAATGGAGAGAATTTTAGTTTTAGTTTAGAGAGTTTTAGTTTTGCAAAATGAAAAAATTCTTGAGATTGGTTGTGTAACACTATAAATGTACTTAAATCTGCTGAACTGTATACTTAAGAATGGTAAGATAGTAAACTTTATGTTATGTATATTTTACCACAATTATTAAAAAATCAAAAAGTAAGGGATACTAAAAATAAGTTTATATTCATTTAATTTTACAGCTGAGCAGAAATAAGCCAGTTCTCAAAAACCACAAACTACCAAAACTTAGCCTAGAAGATAAAGACAACCTAAATATACATATTGATATAATCATTAAGGAAAAATATGTATTAAAAACTCTCCAAAAAAAAAAAAAAAAAAACCTTGACAAATAGGTGGTTTTACTCAACAATTTTACCAAACATTCAGAGAAAATAACATCAGTTTTACATAAACATGGAAGAATAGAGAAAACCTCACAATTCATTTTATGATGTCAGAATTACCCTGATACTAAATAAGAAAAAGACTGCATATAAAAATTTAACTATATATGAATATTATCCTGAATATAGATTCAAGAGTTCCCCTCAATTATGGCTGATTCATGCTGATATATGGCAGAAACCAACACAATATTGTAAGGCAATTATCCTCCAACCCCCCCAAAATTTTTTTTAATAATTCTCCAAAAATTTAGCAAATGGAATCCAATAATATATAAAAAGAATAATATGGCACAAACATGTAGGTTTTACTCCAAGTATGAAAGTCTGGTTCAATAGTCAAAAATCAGTCAGTGCAATCTAGCATATCAGCAGGAGAAAAAATAATAATAGTCATCACATGACCTTCTTTATCCTAATGATATATGGGATTGGCACATCAACTTGCACAGAAAAAGGATTCAACAAAATCCAAATCTATTCATGATTATAAGAAGAAAAACTTTTACTATACGAGGAACAGAGAGGAACTTCCTCAACCTGAAAAGATCTTTTTTAATAAAGAAAAACCCTACAGGTAACATCATACTTAATGGCATAAGGCTAAATTGTTGTTCAGTTGCTAAGTCAGGTCCAACTGTTTGCGACCTCATGGACTGCAGCATGCCAGATTTCCCTATCCCTCACCATCTCCCTTGAGTTCACCCAAGTTCATGTCCATTGAATCAGTGATACTATCCAACCATCTCATCCTCTGCCTCCTCTTCTCCTTTTGCCTTCAATCTTTCCCAGAATCAGAGTCTTTTCCAATGAGTCAGTTTTTCACATTAGGTGGCCAAAGTACTGGACCTTCAGCTTCAGCATCAGTCCTTTCAATGAGTATTCAGGGTAGACTGGCTTGATCCACTTGCAGTCCAAGGGATTCTCAAGAGTCTTCTCCAGCACCACAGTTTGAAAGCATCAGTTCTTTGGTGTTCAGCCTTCTTTTTGGCCCAACTCTCACATTCTTACATGACTACTGGAAATACCATAGCTTTGACTATATAGACCTTTGTTGCAGAACTGATGTCTTTGCTTTTTAATACACTGTCTAGGTTTGTCATAGGCTTCCTTCCAAGAAGTGTGTCTTCTAGTTTCATGGCTGCAGTCACTATCTGCAGTGATTTTGGAGCCCAAGAGGAGAAAATCTGTCATTACTTCCACTTTTCCTCCTTCCATTTGCCATGAAGTGATGGGACCAGATGCCATGATCTTCACTTTTTGAATGTTGAGTTTTAAGCCAGCTTTTTCACTCTCCTCCTTCACCCTCATCTAGAATCTCTTTAGTTCCTCTTCCCTTTCTGCCATTAAAATGATATCATCTGCATATCTGAGGTTGTTATTTCTCCCAGCAATCTTGATTCCACCTCATAACTCATCCAGCCCAGCATTTCTCATGATGTACTCTGCATAGAAGTTAAATAAACAGGGTGACAATATACAGCCTTGTCATATTCCTTTCCAATTTGGAACCAGTCCATTGTTCCATGTAAGGTTCTAACTGTTGCTTCTTTACCCACATACAGGTTTCTCAGGAGACAGGTAAGATGGCCTGTTATTCCCACCTCTTTAAGAATTTTCCATAGTTTTTTGTGATCCACAAGGTCAAAGGCTTTCACGTAGTCAGTGAAACAGGAGTAGATACTTGGAGAGTTCTGACAAAATGTGGTCTACTGGAGGAGGGAATGCCAAACCACTCCATTATTCTTGTTGGGAGAACCCTGTGAACAATATAGAAAGACAAAAAGATATGTCAATATAAGGCTAAATGCTCTGCCTCTAAGATTGAGGACAATGCAAAGGTATCTACTCTCATCACAGTAACAAGAGATCTAACCACTGCAATGAGGCAAGAAAAAGAAAAAAAGTAATACAAATTGAAAAGGAAGAAACAAAACTATCTCTATTCACAGACAAGATTGTCTATGTAGAAAATTAAAGGAACATACAAAAAAAAAAAACCTTAGATTAAAAAATGAGTTCAGTGACTTCACACAGTATAAGGTCAACACATAAAAATCATTCACATTTCTATAACCTATGAACAAGTGGAAAACAAAATGTAAAAAGGTAATACTGTTTACAATTGCTCCAAAAGAAATACGATATTTATGTATAAATCTAACAAAAATTGTACAAGATCTGTATGATGAAAATTATGTGTTGCTGATGAAAGAAATTAAAGAAGATATAAATGCCAAGAGCTGGGGGAGTAGCAGGCCAGACCAACTGCATCACCAACAGTCAACTAACACGAAAAAGGAAAGACAGAACCATGTAGCCCTTCCCTTACACATTAAAAGAACACACTATGTAATAGAAATTTTTGACCCAGAGAGTCCAATATTAAGATATAGTCTCACAAAATTACTGGGCCTTTTTTAAAAATGTGAAAATATTCTGGGCATTTTGGGAGAAAAAGAACTTGTGACCTACAAAGTGAACAAATTTAGATTACCATTAGGTTTTTCAACAGAAGCATTTTATACCAAAAGAAAACAGGGCCACATGTTTAATATGACAAAAGCAAGTTTTAGCTAAAGATCTTATATCCAACAAACCTGACTTAACAATGACACAGAGAAACTGTTAATCAATATGCAAGATTTAGAGACTATGATTCCCATGAGGAAGACTATGATTCTTCCTGAGGAAGAATCTACCAGAGAAGCAGCTCCAGATAACAAGATATGTGCTTAACCAGACATAAGGACTGGTTGTGAGCATTAAGTATATAATTATTGTAGGACTAAGAATCTATGTCCATTGAGTGGGACAAAGTGTTATATAGGATATAGAACAATATAAAAATGGTATGACTATTTTCAAAAATTGGTGGTGGAGGAAAATGAGCAGAATATGTGCCAAAAATGCTTTAATATCTTCAGTAATTGTATTGGTAGTAAATATTAGTATAAATATAAATGGTAAGGAAGTGGGAAAGATGCAAAAGGAATCTATAGATTTATGAGCAACATTAAATTATGTCTAGGGATTCACATTTGGGTGATAAAACTACAAAAAATTACAAGGAATTAATTACTATAAAAGTCAGGGTAGTGGTTTCCTATTGGGGACAGGACAGTCTGTGTGATGTGGCACATGGAAGGGATGTCTTAGGTGACTGGCAAAGTTCTATTTCACACCTGAGTGGTTTTAATCTTATAATAATTCATTAAGCCATACATTTGATTCATTTGGTTTTCATATCTATGTTTTATTTAACAATAAAAGATTATTTTTTAAAAAGGAGTCTCAGAAATAGATGCAGTTGTTCCTTCCCTCTATAGCCACAGAGTTACCATTTTTTATCCCAAATTATTTTAAAAATGTAATTTGATAAAGTGTTTTTAGGTTGAAAATATTCACAACAATGTAACTTTTGTTTCTTTGTATACGAGAGAGATTTCTGTGTATAGAATCGCTGTTATCAATTGTTATATTCTCTCTCCTTGTAAATTTAACCTTGGAAATATCATTTGTACAACAGAATCTTGTAAAATTCCAAAAACTTGAGAAATTGTTGCCAGGTACTGTGAAAATAGTCTCCAAGAGAAGCCTGAGATTCTGATTGGTTGTCTTTCTTGATAAATTTTTGCCTTTGTAATAATGTTGCGATTTATATCTCTGTGTTACTAAAGGTTTTAAATAATTATTTGTAAGGTCCTCTATCAAGTCAGAAGTCAGTCACTGGCACTTTCTTCCTCTCTCATATTAATGATTTTTAAAAGCCTCCTTACTTTGAAATTGTTCTCATTTTAACAAAAAAATGTGCATTACAAGATGGAAAACTCTGTAACAATGACAATAAATGAACTGCTGTTAGACACAACAGGATTGAATTTTATAGTATTTAGCAAAAGACGCTAGAGAAAAAAGACTGTCATACTATATAATTCCATTTACATAAAATTCAAAAACATGTAAAACTCATCTAATATGCTTAAAGTTAGGATAATAGCTAATATTTGGAGAGCCTTAGTGATCAGGAGGGAGCATGAGGGGGACCCTTAACAGGAGGAATAACTGGGGAACACTCTGTGGTACAAGAATAGGTGATACCAAGCTAGTATGCATTTAGTGTTCCATCTTATTTTTCATTTGTCATTTTACCCTGCATATGTTTCTCCACTTGTAACTTTATAGGGAGTGTTAACAGTGGTCTGGAGAAAGATTCCTTTATCCCTGGGTCCTCTGACAGTCATATCATCTTTTAAATTTTTTAAAGTAATTTTTATTGGAGTATAGTTACTTTACAATGTTGTGTTAGTTTCTACTGTACAGCAAAGTGAATCAGTCATACATATACATATTTTCACTCTTCATATCATCTTAAACACCATAAGAATTATACTAAATTAAACCAAATTCCTGAGAGAGAGACTCAGAAGATTGACTCATCAAAATGGTGGAAGAAAAATGGTGCAACCACGAAAAAACTTTAATTGAAAGAAAGAAAAGGAAGCAGGAAGGGAAGAAGGGAGGAAAGAAGGGGAAAAGAAAGAAAGAAAGAAAACCTTTAGTTCAGCTACATCTGTTCAGTGCATATATTGCACTCAGCAGGGCACATATGTGACAGAATCATGAATGTCATGGTCAGAAGTTGTTGGATTACATCCTTGGAAGGGAAACAAATCTTTTGTTATCAAATCTGGTTGCTCCAGTTTCTACCTCCTGGCAGATTTCCCCTGTCCTTGTCCTCAAGGGACAGCCCTGAGAAGAACACTGGGGATAACTGACCACAAGGAGCTGTTTGGTTACATCAGTGCATTTCTGTCTAGGCCTGGTATCTTTCTCAGGGAACCTGGGGGTTTCCAAAGGAGCTCTGATTCCCTGGCATGCTCAGTTAAGTTGTACACAAGTCCCTGTTTTTGAGGCTTGGGGTTTTTCTCGTGACTTAACTCCTGCTGTGACTTGCCAACTTTTATTTCGTTTTGAAGACTCTATTGTCCTTAGCCAATGCCAGAAATTGCTCCACTATTTTCTAACATTCAGATTTGGGAATGAAACCACTGATATTAGTTTGATACTCTTTCTTTAATAGGTATCCCTTTCTATCTGAAAAGTCAGGGCAATGGTTCAGAATTATGTAGATCTCCTTTTGTCAACCTTTTAAAAAACCTTTTTATTTTGAAATAATTTTGATTCACAAGAACAGATCTTATTTTGAATTTCAGCTCTTCCATTTTTCAGATGTGTCCTTGGCAAGTTATTTAAACTCTCTGAACCTACATTAACTCCTTTAAACATTTCCAGCACTGTACTTACCCCCAACATCCGACTCTCAGGACCATGGATTTGCCAAAACTGATCCCCATCCACAGAAGCACTCCATCAATTAGACAGTGTACCTGACCATACAGCATCCTCCTCACTACCCTAAACCCAGTATGCTAAGCTACAACACTGCATATACCCTTTCAGCATGAGGGTCCTTAAAGTTTCTGGGGCCAGAAACACATGGTCTATTATGCTGGCTTTGGAGCTTCTCTACCAGACTGCAACAGAATTCCGATGGTATTAGTGAACATTAACCTATAGTCAGAATTTACTGTCTTGACAATCTAGTGATCTAATTCTATCCTGCCTCTAATCCTGTATTCCTTGGTCACTGTCCAAATCAATGCATTTTCTCATTTTCCCTATATCCCTAATGTTCTGTCTTCTCTTTTTACATAATGCACTCTACCACCTCTCCTTGCTCTCTCAAATCCTTACAACATGCTCCCTGGAGATTCTGCACTATGATGCACAAACTCTCCTACATTCTC
Source organism: Bos taurus (assembly GCF_002263795.3). Lineage (NCBI taxonomy): Eukaryota > Metazoa > Chordata > Mammalia > Artiodactyla > Bovidae > Bos > Bos taurus. Next base: position 91,371,913 of record NC_037357.1, read on the forward strand.
AACTTCTCTGAATATTCTCCTCTTGCCTTCATTCCACCCAAGCCATACCCAGTCACCATACTTATACAGCAGCTCTCTGCAGTGCAAGCTGCTCATTCTCATATTCCCCACATGTAACAGAGTAGAGACATAAAGATGGTGACCTTATGATTTCACAATACTACTGCCAACCAATACCCTCTATCATGAATAACACTATGCTTCTTTGAGGCCATTTGTGTCTAAAACTCTTCATCACTGTCACCAGCAAACCTATTAGACACATCACTTCATACCTGTATAACCTTGGCAGTTGTCTCACAGTCCTCTTCATCTCAACTCATGCTACACCCCTGATAAATTCAGTATTCATTCTAGCCAACATCCTTTCCATGATCTCATCTCTAATGCCCTTTTCTCTCCACTCATCTCAGTTCCTTATGCCTACAATCACATTCTGGATTTTACCACAAACAAATTTATCCACCTCAGAAACATCCTATTAAACATCTTACTCTGACCAAAACCTTCTCTCCTTATAGTTTGATACTCCACTGCTTTCACTTCTTAGACTTCATCAAGATTGATAGAACTGACACATCTACTCTCTTGCATTCATTTTTCTCTCTCCTGTGTCCTTTTCCCCTTACCCAAACTAGAATCCATGGTTCATACTTTCAATGACTGTCTTGCAAATACCTGCCAATTCCATTTCTCCACTGACTTTTCTTTGCAAACGTTAGAAACATCACAATCACAGGTGACTGTGTTCTCTCCCTGCTTGCACTTGGCTCCCAAGAATAGCTGTAGAAAGTCATAAAATGTAGCACATTGCTACCACTCTAGATGAATGGTGACAAATGAGCCCTTTAAACTACCCAGTGAGTCTATCATACTTCTCTTGTGAATTTACACTTCCATAAATGTACATACACTATCACCCCACCACCTAATCCCTCACACTTAGCACATGAACTAGTCTTCTTCACAGACAAAATAGAAGCTCTCATCTGGAGAAACATGTTCTCCACCACCAAATCTATAAGGCTATCTCTATTTGCACCAAACCCTCCCTTATCTAAACTTGACCCACCACCTGTAGTTTCTTCATCTTTTCAGCATTCTGAGAATTTTGAAGTGTTGTAGCCCCTTGTGTTGTTGTATTTTCAATGTAAATATATTGGAAGAACAGTCTACATGACAGCATTCTCATTTCCTCATAAATCAAGAGCTTCCCTTGTGGCTTTGACAGTTAAGTGTCTGCCTGCAATGAGGGAGACCTGGGTTCGATCCCAGGGTTGGAAAGATCCCCTGGAGAAGGAAATGGCAACCCACTCCAGTACTCTTGCCTGGAAAATCCCGTGGACGGAGGAGCCTGGTGGGCTACAGTCCATGGAGTCACAGAGAGTTGGACACGACTGAGCGACTTCACTTTCACTTTACTTTCAAGTGCTTCTCAAACTACTTAATTCTGGTTTAGGCCCCCACCATTTCTAAATTTGCTCTTTCTCAGATCATCGATTAGTTTACAAATTCGTAAACTAAATGGCTACATTTAAGTCCTCATTTCATGGACCACTCAACAGCATTTCACACAGAGTTGATTACTCTCTCCCATTCTGAACACCTGGCCTTAACTTTCTGTATAACACATTCACACCATTTTGCCAAAAAAATTTATTATATTCAGCAATTAAATTAAAAAATTCCTCAGAGATATCTCTTAATGCTCTTCTGTATATTTATGCTATTGTCCTGTGAGATTGCACACATACCTATGGATCTGAGTACCATCCATATGCTGATTTGTTTTAATGTTCCTTGTGAGAAAATCAATCAATACAGAAAAGTACAAAGAAGAAAGCAAAAAACCACATTAAAATGCTACACTCCAAATCAGTCATTAACATTAGGTGAACATTATTTCAGGCATCTCCCAATGCATAAGAAAATGTTGTTTATTAAGTTCTTCTATAAGATAATGCACCAGTGGGCAATTTTCTTCTGTCCCTTGGTTGTATTTTCCTTCAAGCTAGGTTTTAAACTCATCTTTGCATATTATGTTCCTATTTACTTTTTTGCTTTATTACATTTACATAACTGCCTTTCATCTTGCTCATACTTAAAAAGAAAACTGTGTGCAGTCCACTATTTTCTCTGATATGGGGTAGATGAAGTAGTATACTCACCTGATCTGGAAACTTTTTGCCCCCTTCTCAGGACTACACTTCTGGGTCCTGGTATGCACAAGGTTCTGTTTGTTCCCTCCAAGAGTCTGTTTCCCCAGTCCTGTGTAAGTTCTGGCAGCTCTATGGTGGGGTTAATGGCAACCTCCTCCAAGAGGGCTTATGCCATAACCAAGCCTGCTGTACCCAGAGCCCCTGATCCTGCGGCAGTCCACTGCTGACCTGTACCTCCACAGGAGACACTCAAACACAGTTCTAAGTCTCTGTGGGGTCTCTGGGTCCTGGTATGCATAAGGTTTGTTTGAGCCCTCTGAGCAACACTGGGGGGTATGGGATTTGATTCTAAATGTGATTTTGCCCCTCCTACCATCTTTCTGGGGCTTCTCCTTTGCCCTTGGACATGGGGTATCTCCTCATAGCTGTTCCAGTGCCATGCAGATGCAGTTCCAATGCCTACCATCTTTCTGGGGCTCCTCTGTCCTTGGACATGGGGTATCTGCTCACAGCCACTCCAGCACTGTGCAGCTGCCACTCCAGTGACATGCAGCTGCTGCTCCAGGAGAAAAGAGCAGTGACCCCACATGAGACTGACCCAGACTGGCATGTAAGTGTCCAGGAGTCTCTGGTGGAGGTGTGGGGTGGAGGTGTGGGTCGGCAGTGGCCTGCTGCAGGGTTGGGGGCACTGAGTGTAGCAGTGGGGGCATGGGACCTTTGGAAGGAGGTCACCATTATCTTCATTACCTCCACCATAGTTTCAGTCAGTCAGTTCATTTGCTCACTTGTGTCTGACTCTTTGCGACCCCATGGACTGCAGCACCACAGGCCTCCCTGTCCATCACCAACTCCCAGAGTTTACTCAAACTCATGTCCATCAAGTCAGTGATGCCATCCAACCATCTCATCCTCTGTCATCCCCTTCTCCTCTCACCTTCAATCTTTCCCAACATCAGGGTCTTTTCAAATGAGTCAGCTCTTCACATCAGGTGGTCAAAGTATTGGAATTTCAGTTTCAACATCAGTCTTTCCAATGAACATTCAGGACTGATTTCCTTTAGGATGCACTGGTTGGATCTCCTTGCTGTACAAGGGATTCCCAAGAGTCTTCTCTAACACCACAGTTCAAAAGCATAAATTCTTTGGCACCCAGCTTTCTTTATAGTCCAACTCTCACATCCATACATAACTACCTGAAAAACCATAGCCTTGACTAGATGGACCTTTGTTGGCAAATTCATGTCTCTGCTTTTTAATATGCTGTCTGGATTGGTCATAACTTTTCTTCCAAGGAGCAAGCGTCTTTTCATTTCATGGCTGCAGTCACCATCTGCAGTGATTTTGGAGCCCCCCCAAAATAAAGTCTGCCACTGTTTCCACTGTTTTCCCATCTATTTGCCATGAAGTGATGGGACCAGATGCCATGATCTTTGTTTTCTAAATATTTGAGTTTTAAGCCAACTTTTTCACTCTCCTCTTTCACTTTTATCAAGAGGCTCTTTAGTTTTTTCCACTTTCTGCCATAATGGTGGTGTCATCAGCATACCTGAGGTTATTGATATTTCTCCCAGCAATCTTGATTCCAGCTTGTGCTTCATCCAGCCCAGCGTTTCTCATGATGTACTCTGCATAGAAGTTAAATAAGCACGGTGACAATATACAGCCTTGACATACTCCTTTCCCTATTTGGAACTAGTCTGTTGTTCCATGTCCAGTTCTAACTGTTGCTTCCTGACCTGCATACATATTTCTCAAGAGGCAGGTCAGGTGGTCTGGTACTCCCATATCTTTCAGAATTTTCCACAGTTTATCATGGTCCACACAGTCAAAGGCTTTGGTATAGTCAATAAAGCAGAAGTAGATGTTTTTCTGGAACTCTCTTGCTTTTTTGATGATCCAGCGGATGTTGGCAAGTTGATCTCTGGTTCCTCTGCCTTTTCTAAAACCAGCTTGAACATCTAGAAATTCACAGTTCACGTATTGTTGAAGTCTGGCTTGGAGAATTTTGGCCCCAGGTGAATAGCAGGGAGGGAACACAGCCCCTCATCAACAGAAAATTGGATTAAAGATTTACTGAGCATGGCCCTGCCCCATCAGAACATGACCCAGTTTCCACTCAGTCAGTCTCTCCTATTAGGAAGCTTCCATAGCCTCTTATCCTTCTCCATCAGAGGGCAGACAGGCTGAAAACCACAGTTACAGAAAACTAACTAATCTGATCACATGGACCACAGCCTTGTCTAACTCAATGAGACTATGAGCCATGCCATGTAGGGCCACCCAAGATGGTTGGGTCATGGTGGAGAGTTCTGACAAAACATGGTCCACTGGAGAAGGGAATGGCAAACCACTTCAGTATTCTTCCCTTGAGAACCCCATGAACAGTATGAAAAGGCAAAGAGATAGGACACTGAAAGATGAACTCCCCAGGTCGGTAGGTGCCCAATATGCTACTGGAGATCAGTGGAGAAATAACTCCAGAAAGAATGAAGAGTACATGGTCATACCTGACCCTTACGATTATGAAGTGGAAGTGAGAAATAGATTCAAGGGATTAGATCTGATAGACAGAGTGCCTGAAGAACTATGGATGGAGGTTCATAACACTGTACAGGAGGCAGTGATCAAGACCAACCCCCAGAAAAAGAAATGCAAAAAGGCAAAATGGTTGTCTGACAAGGCCTTACAAATAGCTATGAAAAGAAGAGAAGTGAAAGGCAAAGGAGAAAAGGAAAGATATACCCATCTGAATGCAGAGTTCCAAAGAATAGCAAAGAGAGATAAGAAAACTTTCTTCAGTGATCAATGCAAAGAAATAGAGGAAAACAATAGAATGGGAAAGACTAGTGATCTCTTCAGGAAAATTAGAGCTACCAAGGGAACATTTCGTGCAAAGATGGGCACAATAAAGGGCAGAAATGGTAGAAGCAGAAACAGGAGATATTAATAAGAGGTGGCAAGAAAACACAGAAGGACTACACACAAAAAAATTTTCATGACCCAGATAATCACAATGGTGTGATCACTCACGTAGAGCCAGACATCCTGAAATGTGAAGTCAAGTGGGCCTTAGGAAGCATCGCTGCAAACAAAGCTAGTGGAGGTGATGGTATTTCAGTTGAGCTATTTCAAATTCTAAAAGATGATGCTGTGGAAGTGCTGCACTCAATATGCCAGCAAGTTTGGAAAACTCAGCAGTGGTCACAGGACTGGAAAAGGGCAGTTTTCATTCCAATCCCAAAGAACAGCAATGTCAAAGAATGCTCAAACTACCACACAATTGCACTCATCTCACACGCTAGTAAAGTAATGCTCAAAATTCTTCAAGCCAGGCTTCAACAGTATGTGAACTGTGAACTTCCAGATGTTCAAGCTGGATTTAGAAAAGGCAGAGGAGCCAGAGATCAAGTTGCCAACATCTATTGGATCATTGAAAAAGCAAGAGAGTTCCAGAAAAACATCTACTTCTGCTTTACTGACTATGCCAAAGCCTTTTACTGTGTGGACATTAACAAATTGTGGAAAATTCTTAAAGAGATGGAATACCAAACCTGCCTCTTGAGAAATATGTATGCAGGTCAGGAAGCAACAGTTAGAACTGGACATGGAACAACAGACTGGTTCCAAATAGGGAAAGGAGTATGTCAAAGCTGTATATTGTCACCGTGCTTATTTAACTTCTATGCAGAGTACATCATGAGAAACGCTGGGCTGGATGAAGCACAAGCTGGAATCAAGATTGCTGGGAGAAATATCAATAACCTCAGGTATGCTGATGACACCACCATTATGGCAGAAAGTGGAAAAAACTAAAGAGCCTCTTGATAAAAGTGAAAGAGGAGAGTGAAAAAGTTGGCTTAAAACTCAAATATTTAGAAAACAAAGATCATGGCATCTGGTCCCATCACTTCATGGCAAATAGATGGGAAAACAGTGGAAACAGTGGCAGACTTTATTTTGGGGGGGCTCCAAAATCACTGCAGATGGTGACTGCAGCCATGAAATGAAAAGACGCTTGCTCCTTGGAAGAAAAGTTATGACCAATTCAGACAGCATATTAAAAAGCAGAGACATGAATTTGCCAACAATGGTCCATCTAGTCAAAGCTATGATTTTTTGAGTAGTCATGTATGGATGGATGTGAGAGTTGGACTGTAAAGAAAGCTGAGCACTGAAATATTGATGCTTTTGAAGTGTGATGCTGGAGAATACTCTTGAGAGTCCCTTGGACAGCAAGGAGATCCAACCAGTACATCCTAAAGGAAATTAGTCCTGAATATTCATTGGAAGGACTGATGCTGAAGCTGAAACTCCAATAGTTAAGTCATCTGATAAGAACTGACTCATATGAAAAGACCCTGATTCTGGGAAAGATTGAAAGTGGGAGGAGAAGGTGAGGACACAGGATGAGCTGGTTGGATGGCCTGATCGACTCAATGGACATGAGTCCGAGTAAACTCCGGGAGTTGGTGATGGACAGGGAGGCCAGGGGTGCTGCAGTCCATGGGGTCTCAGAGTCAGACTGGGTGACTGAACTGAACTGAACTGAACAGGTCTACACTGTAAGTAAGTGTCAGTCAGTGTTAGTCACACAATCGTCTCTGACTCTTTGTGACCCCATGGACTATAGCCCATTAGGCCCCTCTGTCCACTGAATTCTCCAGGCAAGTATACTGGAGTGGGTAGCCATTCTCTCTTCCAGGGCATCTTCCCCACCCAGAGATCGAACCCAGGTCTTCCTGCATTGCAGTCAGATTCTTTCAGTCTGCGCCACCAGGGAAGCCCTACATGTGTCAAATTGTCCACGTCACTGTAGCTTAAGGAAGAGTGGGAATAGTGATGGAGGTGAACAGTCATTTGGAGGGTCTGACCTCAACCAGTTTTCAAATTGTTTTGTTGTGACTTGATGTGCTTTTTGCTGGATTTTTGCAGTCTTTCTTCTGGGTTCCAAGTTTAGTAGATATTGGAGGTATGACATTCTGTGACTTGACTGTATGCCACCATGCTTTTCCATGGCAGCTGACAGCATAATTCCATAGTTCAAGTCTGGACTTCCCTTTTGTTCTCTAAATCCATGTAACCAAAAGAGTCCTTGACATCTCTCCCCTTCTATGTTGTGGCAATCACTGTCCTTGGCCTGAAAGTGAAGTCGCTCAGCCGTGTCCGACTCTTTGCGACCCCATGGCCTGTAGCCTACCAGGCTTCTCGGTCCATGGGATTTTCCAGGCAAGAATACTGGAGTGGGTTACCATTTCCTTCTCCAGGAGATCTTCCTGACCCAGGGATTGAACCCGGGTCTCCCGCATTGTAGGCAGACGCTTTACCATCTGAGCCACCAGGGGAATCCAACAACAATTTCCTGCCCCACCTTTCCCATGCATAGATCCCTTGACTTCAAGGAGGAAATAAGAATTGTTCTAAATGAGTGATGCGGTGCACAATCCTCTTAGTTATTGATTAGCCTAAGGGTGGGCATGCAAGGGAGGCTAATGTGCTACAAGAGGGATTCTACTAGGGAGAAGTTTCCCTTTCTGAACCAAATGACAAGGCCTCACAGGAAGAAAACTTTTTCCTGCTTTTCTCTTCTTCTTGCCTTGGACTTGAATGCATTTGAACAGCATTTGTGACCATGAGGGGGAAAGCCAAGAGAATTATGGAGATGTTGGCGTTGACATTTTAAATCACAGAACCAGCTCCAACAGCCACCCTCGTCTAGACCTTTTGTTTTATGAACGTTTAAGGCCCATTTGTTTAAACTATCCCTAATTGGGTATTCAGTTGGCATCTGCATTGGTGGTGGAGTTGCTCAGTCGTGTCCGACTCTTTGTGACCCCATGGACTGTAGCCTACCAGGCGCCTCCATCCATGGGATTTTCCAGGCAATAGTACTAGAGTGGATAGCCATTTCCTTCTCCAGGGGATCTTCCCGACCCAGGGATCGAACCCAGGTCTCCCACATCATAGACAGACGCTTTACGGTCTGAGCCACCAGGGAAGTCTGCATTGGTAGCAGCAGCCAAAAGAATGACTAACCGTGACACATTTATTGCACACACCTCAAAATGAACATCATAAGTGAACTCAGGATCCTCTCCACTGAACTTGAGTCTCTTTCAGTCTCTTTCACTTTTGTAACTTTTACACCATCCACCCAGTAGTCTAAACAAGTCAAAAAACATGGGTTTCCCTTAAATCTCCCTGCCCTGCCATCCCCCATCCCCGCCACACACACCAACATTCTATCACCAAATACTGTCAATTCTATCTCATAAATATCTCTCCAATCGTTTCTTATCAGCTGTCACCAGTCCAGTCCAACCCAGCAGCACCTGTTGCCTGAACTACTGAAAAATGGTTCTTACCACATCTCCTCGGGCCCATCTCCAGTACGATCCCCCAAACCAGCAATCATGATGTCTTTAAAGAAGCATATCTGATTAAGTCCATCCTCTTCCTTAATATTCTGTAAGGATTTCCCACATAACTTGGAGTCTCCTTACAGGGACTATAAGACCTTAAGGGATGTGATCCTTGCCTGCCTCTCCAGCTTGCTCTCAGACTTGGTCCTCCTCAATCTCCAGACTGGCATTACTGGCCTTCTTTTACTTTTGCAGCCACTTTAAGCTCTATTTCATGTCTATTTCATTATACACACACACACACACACACACACACACACACACACACACACACATGTATATATAGTATTTATTGTGTACAGCATGCTCAGTCATGTCTAACTCTCTGCAACCCCATGGACTGTAGTCCACCAGGCTCCTCTGTCCGTGGGATTTTTCAGACAAGAATACTGGAGCGGGTTGCCGTTGCCTACTCCAGGGGATCTTCCCAACCCAGGGATCGAACCCACGTCTCTTGCGTCTCCTGCGTCAGCAGGTGGATTCTTTACCACTGTGCCACTTGGGAAGCCCATAATATTTATTATATAATTATATATTCTATATAATATGTGCTATATGTTATATAATGCATAATTGTATAACATACAAAACATTATAATATCATGTTATATAATGTATATAATTCCCTCAGCCTAGTGTACTTTTCCCCCAATCTTTGCCTCAGTAACTCTTCCTCATCATTCGGGTCTCGGCTAAAATGGCATTTCCTTAGAGAGCCTTCTATGGACCCACGAGACTACATCAAATCCGTCATTGAATGCTACCACAGCACCATGTTCCCTTTCAGCATGTATAACTTCTAATCACTTACTCCGACCCACATATTTTCAAGTGCAATATGACATTTATCAAGAGGGATCTTCAACTTAGGCAGCGAAAGGCTCAATAAACTTGCACAAAAAACACAGAGGGTGATTGCAGAGAAGAGAGCATTTAAATGAGAAATTAGTATCAAAATGAAAAATTAATATTAAAGGTATTTGAAACAAAATCCCATGTATTTGGAAATTAAATGTCCACTTTTAAATGATGGTGTATCTAAGAAGCCATAACAGCGATATTGCTTTTGCTTTGGTATCTTGGTAGAGGGTGGACAATCTAGTGACTTCTTAGCCCTTCTTACTCCATCGGTTAGAGAAACAATGTGGAGATTTTTCCAGTTTCTTCCAGTTCAAAATTCATTGTCTGACCCTCATAAGTCTCCCTCTGGCTGATGGACCACAGTGGCATTCTGTTTTCCAAGGCAAAGTATTAGCTTAGAGCTAATACTCAATAACCATTAAAAAGTTTGGGTATTTCCCTTTTTGTAGCGTATATATACTTAACTAAAAGGCTGCAAGCCCCTCGGTGGAATGCTACTATGGAATGTTGGCTCATATTATACACTTGTGTTTGTCCCCTGGCTTCCCCTTCATTTGAGGGGCTCTGGGTCTATGAATCGACTCAAGTCAGGGACTGAAGTTTAGGGGATGATGATTCAGATGACTCTTCAACAGACATCCAGAGTTTTAAAAATTGTCTTTACACAGATAAAATATGCTAGTTTGATATCAGCTTTATTTCAGTCAATTTCTTTGATTAATGTTTGTTCCTGCATCTGGGTATAGCTTTCTTCCTGTTGAGGTGCCTGTTTAAAAGTTCTTGCAGTGCATGTTTGCCTGTAATTATCTTTATTTTTATCTCACTCTTAAATATAGTTGTAGCTGGGTAGGTAATTTCATATCATCTCCTGACTTCCATTATTCCTTGCAAAGTCTTCAGTCAGTCTAATGGTCATTCTGTATTGATAATCTGCATTATCTCACTGTCTGCTTTGTTTCTGATGTTCTGTACTTTTACTATGATGAGTCTAATTATTGAGTTTCCTTGGTGGAACTTGAAAATATGTGGGTCATTTTCAAATATCTTTTCACATTGATTTCTAACATAATTCCACAGTGATAAGAGAACAGACAGACTCTGTATGATTTCAATACCTTTAGACCGTGAAATCTTTGCACCTTTTTTTATGTCCCTGGATATGTTCCAGTGTCTCCTAGTTTATCTATGGGAACTTGAATAGAGTTTGTATCCTACTGTTGTGTGAAAATTGTATAAATCTTAGTTATGTTGAATTGGTTCACAGAGCTTTTCAGGTCTACTATATCCTTCTACTTCTCTGTATACTCATTCTGTTAATTTTTGAGAGCTTGATATTGAAACTCCAACTAAAAATCTTAATTTATCTACTTAAAAATTATTGTAATATATATAGTGGGACTATGTGTAACCTTGTTCTGTATTTTCCAAGTCTCCTGCAAGTGTGTTATCATACTGTCTTAATTTTAAAAATAAAAATTAAAAAAAGCAATATCACATGCCTGTGGAAATATCAGAAATTTCATGCCACTGAAAAACTATTTATTAAAAGATGCAGAGGTATGATTTGTATCTTATTCTCATTCCAATTTTAGCCATGTAAGAGATGGATGGACTTGGAGTATCATAAATATAATCAGGTGGTAACTCCACAGCAGTTGCCATCCCAGATGCGGCCTCTTTCCTGAAGCAAATCAGTATTTTTTTTCCTAGATTCCAGGAAGCAGAGAACAGTAAAAGCAGTTTGATTTTCCTGACATAGAAAGTTCTATACCTTTCCCGTCCTGTCCAGAGATCTAGCATATCTCCAAGTCAGAGCTTCAGTTTAGTCTTTGGAGATTTTAACCACACCACCATCCAGTGGGAATTATGCTAGTCCACTGTTGATGACATCCTGCTGACAGGACCTAAAGGAGAGGAAGGAGCAATATCCTCTAGATGCCTTGGAAACATTTTTGAGGTTCTGGAGGCTTTGAGTTAAATCCTTTGAAGTTACAGGAGCCTGCTACTTCTGTGAAATTGCTAGAGGGTCAGTGGCTTGAGATACATCAAGATAGTTCCTCCAGTGTGGACTATGATAGAATGTCCTCAATGATAGTTCCTCCTTTCATCTTCTACCAGTAATGAGGCACAACACTTGGTCTGCCAATTTGGATGTTGAAGATAAAATTTTCCACCTTTGGGTGTCCTGCTCCAACTCATTTTGTAGATGACAAGAAAAATAGCCAGTACCAAATAGGGCCCAGAGCAAATGAAGACTCTCTGATTGTCCCACACTGCAATTCAAGCAGTCCTGCCACCAAACCCTTGTGACCCAGGAAATCCAATGGTGCTTGAAGTATTTGTAACAGATCATGATGCCATATGGGAGTCTGCAGTAATCCTTGATAAGATAATCAAATCAGTGGACCCTTCAAATCAGTTGAAGCAAATCCAATCCATGTCTCCACAAGCAAGTAGCTATTGTCTTTTTTGAGAGACTGAACCTAGCTTGCTACTGGCCCTGGTAGAGACTGACCTTGAGAAACCAGATGGCCATGTGACCTGAACTGCCTTTCATGCACTGGATGTTGACTAATACCCTAAGCCATAAAGTCTCATGTCGTAAGCAGAACTCTATCATCAAAGGGAAATGGTATATGCAAAATTGGGCTTTTATTCCTCCCTGCTGCCACCTGTTCCACAACTCACACAGAGGGGTTCATTGGGAGTTTCTTATAACCTGGTGACTGGGGAGAAAGACGGTAGTCTAATGAAGGGTTCTATGGAATGTGCTGGAACCACGTGGAAATGAACTGCTGCGATACTATAGTCCCGATGAGATGCGGCCCTGGAGTACAGTGGGGAAAGCGAAATCCTCACAGTGAGAAGAACATTGGTAAACTTACCGTCTGCCCATTTCCCCCAAAAGTACAGAGGACTGATGTGGGGGTTTACACTCATATATGGGGCTGTGGTTGGTGATTGTGAGATGGAATAAGACTGGCAGACTGGCGATAAGATTTGTGGAGGAGGTGTGTGGATGGAGCTCTCTGAACGGGCCCAGAATTTGAGAATAGTTGTGTCTCATGTGAACGCTCACTAAAGGGCCATTACTGTGAAGGAAGTTCTTAATGATTAGGTGAATTATAGGGAGCTGTCTGTGCAAGCCAGCCAGGCTATTTCCTAGGGCTTGAATCAACACTGCATCAAACACTCTTGTACAGATATCCTTTGATACATGTTCAAGAGATTCTCTAGGACCGTGCTTTTCAAATTTTTTGGACAGGGACCCCAGAAAGAAATATATTGTGCCTTAAAACACAAGTATGCATACACATACTTATACAGACACAACCATGTACATGTAAATGAAATTTTCATAAAGCAATTCCTACCCTTACTACTGGCAATGCAATCTGACATTTTCTATTCTGTTTTCTTTTAGTTCACTTGTTTAATGGTAGTCACAACCCACTACATTAATTTCACAATGTATTTACTAAAGTTTCATAGTGAGTATTTTGAAAAAGCTTTGCTCTTTGATACACAACTAAAAGTGGAATTTGCTGCATCGTAGATTATGGGTATCTCTGACTTTACTCAGTTATTCTAAATAACTATCTACATTCTACTCTCTACAATGATTGCGTCTTTGCTCCATATTCTTATGAACACTCAGTATTGTCTAAATCTCGAAGTTTTGCCTATCTCTTCAGTGTGAAATGGTCTATGAGGGAGAGTAGAAAAGCAGTAGAGTAGCAGGACGTGGATGGGGACTCAAGCAAGGGTTTTTCCCCCCTTCTTTTTAAGATGGGATCTACTAGAACATGCTTAAATACTAATGTTAGTGACCCAAAGGAGATGGGCAGATTACTGATTCTGAAGAGGGTGTGCTTGCGAGGCAGGGGTTGGAGTCATATGTTCGAAGTGTTCGAAAAGTCGGGGGATGATGGGATCCAAAGTACAAGTGAAGGGACAGGAGGAGAGACATTTTCTCCCTTGCAACAGGAGGAAGAGGCTGGGTTCAGAACTAACATAGGTTTAAAGATCCATTGTGGAAGGATGAGGCTTTTGTTTCAAAGCAGACACGGTGCCTGTGCACAAGGAGCTTCCCAGTCCAGCGGGAAAACGGAGTAAGTGATTAGAAGTTATACATGCTGAAAGGGAACATGGTGCTGTGGTAGCATTCAATGACGGATTTGATGTAGTCTCGTGGGTCCATAGAAGGCTCTCTAAGGAAATGCCATTTTAGCCGAGACCCGAATGATGAGGAAGAGTTACTGAGGCAAAGATTGGGGGAAAAGTACACTAGGCTGAGGGAATTATATACATTATATAACATGATATTATAATGTTTTGTATGTTATACAATTATGCATTATATAACATATAGCACATATTATATAGAATATATAATTATATAATAAATATTATGGGCTTCCCAAGTGGCACAGTGGTAAAGAATCCACCTGCTGACGCAGGAGACGCAAGAGACGTGGGTTCGATCCCTGGGTTGGGAAGATCCCCTGGAGTAGGCAACGGCAACCCACTCCAGTATTCTTGTCTGAAAAATCCCACGGACAGAGGAGCCTGGTGGACTACAGTCCATGGGGTTGCAGAGAGTTAGACATGACTGAGCATGCTGTACACAATAAATACTATATATACATGTGTGTGTGTGTGTGTGTGTGTGTGTGTGTGTGTGTGTGTGTGTATAATGAAATAGACATGAAATAGAGCTTAAAGTGGCTGCAAAAGTAAAAGAAGGCCAGTAATGCCAGTCTGGAGATTGAGGAGGACCAAGTCTGAGAGCAAGCTGGAGAGGCAGGCAAGGATCACATCCCTTAAGGTCTTATAGTCCCTGTAAGGAGACTCCAAGTTATGTGGGAAATCCTTACAGAATATTAAGGAAGAGGATGGACTTAATCAGATATGCTTCTTTAAAGACATCATGATTGCTGGTTTGGGGGATCGTACTGGAGATGGGCCCGAGGAGATGTGGTAAGAACCATTTTTCAGTAGTTCAGGCAACAGGTGCTGCTGGGTTGGACTGGACTGGTGACAGCTGATAAGAAACGATTGGAGAGATATTTATGAGATAGAATTGACAGTATTTGGTGATAGAATGTTGGTGTGTGTGGCGGGGATGGGGGATGGCAGGGCAGGGAGATTTAAGGGAAACCCATGTTTTTTGACTTGTTTAGACTACTGGGTGGATGGTGTAAAAGTTACAAAAGTGAAAGAGACTGAAAGAGACTCAAGTTCAGTGGAGAGGATCCTGAGTTCACTTATGATGTTCATTTTGAGGTGTGTGCAATAAATGTGTCACGGTTAGTCATTCTTTTGGCTGCTGCTACCAATGCAGACTTCCCTGGTGGCTCAGACCGTAAAGCGTCTGTCTATGATGTGGGAGACCTGGGTTCGATCCCTGGGTCGGGAAGATCCCCTGGAGAAGGAAATGGCTATCCACTCTAGTACTATTGCCTGGAAAATCCCATGGATGGAGGCGCCTGGTAGGCTACAGTCCATGGGGTCACAAAGAGTCGGACACGACTGAGCAACTCCACCACCAATGCAGATGCCAACTGAATACCCAATTAGGGATAGTTTAAACAAATGGGCCTTAAACGTTCATAAAACAAAAGGTCTAGACGAGGGTGGCTGTTGGAGCTGGTTCTGTGATTTAAAATGTCAACGCCAACATCTCCATAATTCTCTTGGCTTTCCCCCTCATGGTCACAAATGCTGTTCAAATGCATTCAAGTCCAAGGCAAGAAGAAGAGAAAAGCAGGAAAAAGTTTTCTTCCTGTGAGGCCTTGTCATTTGGTTCAGAAAGGGAAACTTCTCCCTAGTAGAATCCCTCTTGTAGCACATTAGCCTCCCTTGCATGCCCACCCTTAGGCTAATCAATAACTAAGAGGATTGTGCACCGCATCACTCATTTAGAACAATTCTTATTTCCTCCTTGAAGTCAAGGGATCTATGCATGGGAAAGGTGGGGCAGGAAATTGTTGTTGGATTCCCCTGGTGGCTCAGATGGTAAAGCGTCTGCCTACAATGCGGGAGACCCGGGTTCAATCCCTGGGTCAGGAAGATCTCCTGGAGAAGGAAATGGTAACCCACTCCAGTATTCTTGCCTGGAAAATCCCATGGACCGAGAAGCCTGGTAGGCTACAGGCCATGGGGTCGCAAAGAGTCGGACACGGCTGAGCGACTTCACTTTCAGGCCAAGGACAGTGATTGCCACAACATAGAAGGGGAGGAGATGTCAAGGACTATAATCCTGAGAAGAAGGCAAAAATTTTCAGATCAGGTGAGTATATTCATCCATCCCATATCAGAGAAAACAGCAGACTGTACACAGTTTTCCTTTTAAATATGAGCAAGATGAAAAGAAAGGCAATTATGTAAACATAGAAAAGCAAAAAAGTAAAGAGGAACAAAGTATGCAAAGACAGGGTTAAAACTTGAAGGAAAGCACAACCCAACAGAAAGAAGAAAATTTCCCACTGGTGCATCATCTTATAGAAGAACATAATAAATAGCATTTTCTCATGCATTGGGAGATGCCTGAAATAATGTTCATCTAATGTTGATGACTGATTTGGAGTGTGGCATTTTAATGTGTGTTTTTTTCTTTCTTTGTACTTTTCTGTATTGCTTGATTTTGTCATAAGAAACATTAAAAGTATTAACACTGCTGCTGTTGCTGTTAAGTTGCTTCAGTCATGTCCGACTCTGTGCGACCCCATAGATGGCAGCCCACCAGGTTCCACTGTCCATGGGATTCTCTAGGCAAGAATACTGGAGTGGGTTGCCATTTCCTTCTCCAATATCAGCACACAGGTGGTACTTAGATCCATATGTATGCATGAGATCTCTTAGGAGGATAGCATAATATACAGAAGAGCATTAGGAAATACCTCTGAGGAATTTTTAATGGTTGCGTATAGTAAAATATCTGGGAAAAAAGACTCAGTAGAATAACTGGAGGATATGAGGAAAATGTTATATCAAGGAGTGTTATATCAAGGAATATAAAGCCAGGAGTGATTTGAATGTGAGGGAGTTATAAGCTTTCGATGCTGACAAGATGTCAAAGAGATAAAGACTAAAAATGGCCATTGAGTTTAGCATCTACTGTATTGGTCATTAGTGTATTAGAAGAATACCATTTATGAGTGATGGAGGCCCAGCTTGACTGATGTGGGTAGAGAAGTGCATGAATAGTGAGTAAATAAGAACAGTGCTACATAAACTACTTTTTAATATACCTAAGTGTATTTTAATACTTATGAGATGGGTCCTTTAGAGATGGAAATATAATACAGCCACATAAAGTAGATAATCACTAAAGCAAGACACTGAAAGTGCAGGAAAGGAACTATGTGCAGAACAGTGAGTAAGGTTTAGATAACAGGAGGGAAAGAGAAAAGGTTGGAGGAAATGGAAATCAGTTTATAGATTTAGTGGTGGAAGGTGATGTTCATCTAGATTGTAGTATGTTTTATTACTTCATCCCTTTTATGGCTGAATAATATTCCATTGTATACCAAATTTTTAAAATCTATTCATCTGCTGATGGAAATTGTGAATAGACCTGCTATGAATATTCATGTACCAGTATTTGTTTATCTGTTTTCAGTTGGGTGAGTATACACCTAAAAGTGAATTTGCTTGGTCATATGGTAATTCTGTTTAACTATTTTTAGGAACTGCCAAACTCTCTTTCTCAGTGACTACACCATTTTACTGTCCCATGAGCAAAATACAAGAGTTCCAATTTCTCCATATCCTTGCCAACAGTAGTTATTTTCTGCTTCTTAAAATTATTGTTAGAGCCATCTTAGTGGGTATGAAGTGGCATCTCACTGTGGTTTGTATTTTTATTATCCTAATGACTAATGATGCTGAACATATTTTTATGTGCTTATTGGCCATTTGTATATCTTCTTTGGAAAAAAGTCAATTCAAGCCTATATTTTAATTGCGTTGTCTTTTTATTGTTAAATTGTAAAAGTTCTTTATATATTCTGGTTATTAGATCCTTACAGAGATATGGTTTGCCAAAACTTCCTGTAGGTTATCTTGTCACTTTCAGCTTAGTGTCCTTTGATGCACAAAAGTTTTAAATTTTGATGAGGTCCAATTTATCTATTTTTTTCTTCTTATGCTTGTCCTTTAATATCCTATCTATTCATCCATTGCCAAACCCAGGTCATAAAAAATTACTTCTATATTTTCTTCTAACATTTTTATATTTTTAGTTCTTACATTTAGTTGTTTGATTCATTTTAAATTTTGTATATGGTGTGAGATATGGGTCCAACTTCATCTTTTTGCTTGTAGATTTCCAGCTAGCTAAGCACCATTTGTTGAAGAGAGTATTCTTTTAAAATTCAATGGTCATGTAACACTTGTTAAAAATCAATTAACCATATATATGTATGGGTTTATTTCTGGAATCTCAGATCTATTTCATTGGTCTACCTATCTATATTTATGCCACTGCCACACTATTTTGATTACTCTAGCTTTATATTATGTTTTAAAATAGGAAATTTCCAACTTTGCACTTGTCAAGATTGTTTTAATTATTTGTGGTCCCCTGAAGTTCCATATGAATTTATGACTGACTTTTTTATTTCTGTAGAAAAGGCCATTGGGATACTTCAGATACTTCTGGAAGTGGTAATGAAAGTGGAGCTAAAAACAGAAGGAGTGCATGAAAGTCTGTTTAAGAAGTATTTAGATTTTCAGATCCCCTCCAAATTCTGTGGACTAGCCAATTTACCTCTTGTTTCCTGGCAAAAGACTCAAGGATTATTTTTAGAAGAGGGTGAAACAGGGTCTCTGGAATGGGAAACCATAGACAAAATTGAGATTAGGAAGCCTATATTAGAACAGGGAATTAAGACAACATGTTCAATCTCCATCCATCTTGCTGCAAATGGCATTTTCATTCTTTTTAATGTCTGAGTAATATTCCATTGTATATATGTACCACATCTTCTTAATCCATTCCTCCATTGATGGGCATTTAGATTGCTTCCAGGTCTTGGCTATTGTAAACAGTGCTACAATGAACACTGAGGTGCATCTATTATTTTAGACCATCTTTTTCTCCAGGTCTATGCTCAGGAGTGAGATTGCAGGGTCATATGGTAGCTCTATTTTTAGTCTCTGAGGGAAACTCCATACTGTTCTCCATGGAGGCTATACCAATTTACATTCCCACCAAAAATTTTGGAGGGTTCCCTTCTCTCCACACCCTTTCCAGTATTTATTGTTCGTGGATTTTTTGATGATAGCCATTTTGACTGGTGTGAGGTGATATTTTATTGTAGTTTTGATTTGCATTTCTCTAATAGTTATGTTGAGCATCTTTTCATATGCCTCTTGGCCATCTGTATGTCTTCTTTGGAGAAATGTCTATTTATATCTTCTGCCCATTTTTTTGATTGGACTGTTTGTTTTGATGATATTAAGCCTGATAAACTGTTTGTAAATTTTGGAGACTAATCCTTTGGGAAAGGAGTACATGAAGGCTGTATATTGTCACCCTGTTCATTTAACTTATATGCAGAGTACATCATGCTAAATGCCGGGCTGGATGAACCACAAGCTGGAATCAAGATTTCAGAGAGAAATATCAATAACCTCAGATATGCAGATGACACCACCCTTATGGCGGAAAGCAAAGAGGAACTAAAGAGCCTCTTGATGAAGGTGAAAAGGAGAGAGAAAAAGCTGGCTTAAAATTCGACACTCAAAAAATAAAGATCATGGCATCTGGTCCCATCATTTCATGGCAAATAGATGGGGAAACAATGAGAGACTTTATTTTCCTGGGCTCCAGAATCACTACAGATGGTGACTGCAGCCATGAAATTAAAAGACGTTTGCTCCTTGGAAGAAAAGCTATGACAAACCCAGACAGCATATTAAAAAACAGAGACATCACTGCCAACAAAAGTCTGTCTAGTCAAAGTTATGGTTTACCCAGTAGTCATGTATGGATGTGAGAGTTGGACCATAAAGAAAGCTGAGCACCAAAGAATTGATGCTTTTGAACTGTGGAGTTGGAGAAGACTTTTGAGAGTCCCTTGGACTGCAAGGAGATCAAACCAGTCAATCCTAAAGGAAATCAATCTTGAATATTCATTGGAAGGACTGATGTTGAAGCTGAAGCTCCAACATACTTTGGCCACCTGATGCAAAGAGCCGACTCATTGGAAAAGGCCCTAATGCTGGGAAAGATTGAAGGCAGGAGGATAAGGGGATGACAGAGGATTAGACAGTTGGATGGTATCACTGACTCAATGAACGTGAATTTGAGCCAGCTCTAGGAGATGGTAACGGACAGGGAAGTCTGGCCATGGGGTTGCAAAAAGTCAGACACGACTGAACAACTAAAAAATAATCCTTTGTCAGTCACCTCATTTGCAAATATTTTCTCTCAATCTATGGGTTGTCTATTTGTTTATGGTTTCCCTTGCTGTGCATAAACTTTTGAGTGTAATTAGGTCTGATTTATTTTTGCTTTTGTTTCCATTATTCTGGGAATTGGGTCCAAAAAGATACTGCTGCAATTTATGTCAGAGAATGTTTTGTCCATATTTACCTCTAAGAGTTTTATAGTGTCTGGTCTCACATTTAGGTCTTTAATCCATTTTAAGCTTATTTTTATGCGTAGTGTTAAAGAATGATCTAATTTCATTTTTTTACATGTATCTGTCCAGTTTTCCCAGCATCATTGTGTTGTCATGCCCCCTTTGTCATAGATTAATTGACCATAGGTGTGTGGGTTTATTTCTGTGCTTTCTATCCTATTCCATTAGTCTATATTTCTATTTTTGTGCCAATACCATATTGTTTTGATGACTATAGCTTTGTGGCCTAGAGTTTTTCATACTGAGTGAAGTAAGTCAGACAAAGGGATATTGTGATATCCTTTACAGTGGAATCAAAAAAAGAAATGATACAAGTGAAATGATATAATGTTTCTGATTTAGAAAACAGAGATTCACAGACTTGTAGAATGAACAAACATATGGTCACCTGGGGGAAGGGACAGTGACAGAGTTTGGTATGGATATGTACACACTGCTATATTTAAAATGAATAACCAAGAAGAACCTAATGTATAGCACAGGGAACTCTGTCCATTGTTATGTGGCAGCCTGGACTGGAGGGGAGTTTGGGGGAAAATGGATACATGTATATGTATGGCTGAGTTGCTCTGTTGTGCACCTGAAACTATCACAACATTGTTAATCAGCTATACCCCAATACAAAATAAAAAGTTGAAAAAAGAGAGAACATGTTCAAACAGATTATTAGTCTCCTGAAGAAAGTCTAACATGAAAGATAATGAGGGATGAGAAGAAACTTGAAGGAAACTATGCAATAAGAGGAAACCTTTTTTAAAAGCTATTAACTGTTTCTCAGAAGAAAGAAATATTCTTTAGAAGATTTCCAGATATATTCATGAAACAAGAACAGAATACTATTTTTAAAACAACAAAAAATGTACTCTTGGGGAAAAATACTTTAGCAGAAATGAAAAACTTGCTAGAAGGGTGGACAATATGTTTGAAGAAATCTTTGAGGAAATAAATCCAAATAATTAATATTGATTGAGGGAAAGGAAGGGGGTGGAGGAATAGGAAAGAAATGAGAAAAAATAAGAGCTCCAGACTAGAAGAGCTAATTTCCAAATAATAGAGATTCCAGAAACTACAGGAGAAAAAGGAAAGATGTGATCAAAAAGTAAAGAAAAATCCCCAGAACTGAGGTTTATAAATTTCTAGCTAGAGCAAGGGCAGAAGAATGCCTGGCACTTTCAAGGAACAGCAAGGAGGCTGGTGGGGCTTGACTAGAGTGCATGAAGGGAGAGTGGAAGAAGCCAGAGAGTTGACAGGGACAACATGTAAGGAAGCTAAGGATTTGGACTTTTACTCTAAGATAAGGAATCATTGTGGTCTTCCCTGGTGGCTCTGTGGTAAAGAACCTGCCTGCCAATGCAGAAGAGCAAGTTCAATGTGGGTCGGGAAGACCCCCTGGAGGAGGAAATGGCAACCAACTCCAGTATTCTTGCTTGAAAAATCCCATGGACAGAGGAGCCTAGCAGGCTATAGTCCACGGGGTCACAAAAGAGTTGGACATGACTTAGTGACTAAACAACAACAACAAAGGAATCATTGCAGGATTTTGAGCTGAGGAATCATATGGTTTGACTTAGATTTTTAAACTTTTATTTTGAAATTATAAAGACTGTTGCAAAGATAGTTCAGGAGATCTCATGTTCACACAGCTTCCTATAATGGATGAATCTTAATTATAATACAATATTATATCATAGTCTGTGTGTGTAATCAGGAATTTAACTTTATTTTTGTATTGTTGTATGTCATTTTATCATGTGCAGATTCATATAACCACCACAATCAAGATATGGAACTATTCCATTGCCATATAGATCTCTCTCATGCTTCCCCTTTATAGTTATACTTCTCACTTTCCCTGTCACCATCCCTAATCCTTACCAACCATTAATAATCTTTTTTTTCCATTTCTATAATTGTCATTTCCAGAGCATCATATAAATGGAATCAAACAGTGTATCACATTTTAAGATTGACTTTTTTCATTCAGCATAATGACCCTGGAACCCATTCAAGTTGTATGCACCAATAGTTTACCACTTTTGGTTGCTGAATAGTATTTAATGGCATAGATGTATCAGTTTGTTTAAACCATTTACATACTGACATACAGCACATGACCGGCTTTTCCTCAACATAATGACCTTAAGGCCCATACAAGTTGTGTATATCAAAAGTTCATTTCCAGTGTTTGGCTATTAAATAATAAATAAGGCTGTTATGAATGTATGTGTACAAGTTTTTATGCAGACATTTTCATTTAATTAGGGTAAATGTTTAGGAGTCAAATTCCTGGGTCATATGATAAGTTTTTTAGGAAACTGAAAAGCTGTTTACCAGAGTGGCTGTATCTTTTTACATTCCCACTGGCAATGTATGACAGAACTAGTTTCTCAGTTTTGTCAGCATTTGGCATTTTCATTATTTTTTTATTTTAGCTGAGAGGTGTGTAGATGTCCCAACATAGGCACAATTTGCATTTCCTGTCTATGGGGTTGCACAGAGTCAGACACGACTGAAGCAACTTAGCAGCAGCAGCAGCAATGGCTAATGACATTAGACATCTTTTCACATGCTTATTTGCCATCTATATATCCTCTTCAACGACATCTGATTTTTTAATGTTGAGTTTTGATAGTTCTTTATATATTGTAGATATGAGTCCTTTGTCAGATTTGTGGTTTGCAAATATTTTCTCCCAGTCTTTAGTTTGCCTTTTAATCCTCTAAACAGGGTGTTAGAACAAGATGTTAATGAAGTTCAATTTGTCAAATTTTTTTCTGTTTTTGGCATCATGTCAGGAATGTGTTCACTTTATGACAATTTCTTAATCTGTACATTTACAGTTTGTGCCTTTCTCTATATATATTATACTTTTTATGCTTCAGTTTAAAATTAAATAAAAAGCTAAAAATATTTAAAGACCCTCAATAAGGACTTTCCTTGTGGCTCAGTGAATAAGAATCTTCCTGCCAATGCAGGGGACATGGATTTCATCCCCGGTTTGGGAAGATCCCACATGCCACAGAGCAACTAAGCCCATGCACCACAATTACTGAAGCCCATGCACAACTACTGAGCCTGTGTGCTGCAACTACTGAAGCCCACATGACGAAAGCCTGTGCTGGGCAACAAGAGAAGCCACCACAATGAGAAGCCTGAGCACCACAACGAAGAATAGCCCCCACACCCTGCAACTAGAGAAAGCCCACACACAGCAACCAACACCTAGTGCAACAAAAAATGAAGAAATAAATGAATAAAACCCCTCAACAACATGTCAATTCTCTCCAAATTGGTCTATAGATATAATGCAATTTCTTTCAAAATACCAGCAAGATATGTTCAGGCACAGGAAAGCTTATTCTAAAATGTGTATGAAAAGGCACAGGCCCTAGAATAGATAAACAATTTTGAAAAAGAAGACTGGGGTGGGAGGAATAACTATTTGATATTAAGGGTTACTATATACAACAATTAAAATAGTGTGGTATTGGTGTAAGTATAGACGCATAAGATTAATGGAATAGAATAGAGATTGCATAAATAGACCCACACAAGTATGGCCACTTGAATTTTTACAAAAGGGCAAAGGTAATTCAACAGAGAAAGGACAGTTTTTTCAACAAGCAATGTTGGTACAATTGAACACTTCATAGGCAAAAAAAGAACTTTGACCTAAACCTCTTACAGTATACAAAAATATCTCAAAATGGATCATAGGTCTAAATGTAAAACATTTTTAAAAGATAACATAGGAGAAAATTTCCATGAACTAGGGTTAATCAAAGAATTCTTAAACATAACAATCCATAAAATAAGTAAAATTGATAAATTGGAATTTATCAAAATTAAAAACTGTTGCTCAGTAAAAGGTACTGATAATAAAAAGATAAGCTAAGACTGGGAGAAAATATTTGCAAATCACATATCCAACAAAGAATTTGTATCCTAAACATATAAAAAGCTCTCAAAGCTCAATAGTAAGCAAACAAACCAATAAAAAATGTCAAATGATTTCAACAGGCACTTCACCAAAGAGGAAGTATAAGATGGCAAATGAGCACAAATGGAAGCACTGTGTTGTGTGTAGTAGCCCTTTTGTTCCTCATTATTAATCCTAAAGTCCTTCCCTCCCTCATCCCTCCCCCTTGGCAACCACAGGTTGTTCTCTACGTCTGTGAGTTTGTTTCTGTTTTGTGGGTAGGTTCATCTGTGCAATATTTTAGATTCCATAAGTGATACCATATAGTATTTGTCTTTTTCTGACTTACTTAGTATGATAGCCTCTAGTTGTATCCATGTTATTGCAAATGGCATTATTTTGGTTTTTTATGACTAAATAGTATTTCATTATATATATGTACCACATCTCTTTTATCTATTCATCTGTCAATGGACATTTAGGTTGTTTCCATTTTCTGGCTACTGTGAATACTGTTACTATGAACATAGGTGGATATGTATCTTTTTGTTTTTTAACTATTTATTTTAATTGGAGGCTAATCACTTTACAATATTGTAGTGGTTTTTGCCATACATTGACATGAATCAGCCATGGGTGTACATGTGCTCCCCATCTTGAACCCCCCTCCCACCTCCCTCCCCATCCCATCCCTCAGGGTCATCCCAGTGCACCAACCCTGACCACCCTGTCTCATGCATCAAACCTAGACTGGTGATGTATTTCACTTATGATAATATACATGTTTCAATGCTATTCTCTCAAATCATCCCACCTTTGCTTTCTCCCACAGTGTCCAAAAGTCTGTTCTTTACATCTGTGTCTCTTTTGCTGTCTCGCATATAGGGTCATCGTCACCATCTTTCTAGATTCCATATATATGCGTTAATATACCGTATTGGTGTTTTTCTTTCTGACCTTTTTGAATTATAGCTCTGGGTATATATCCAGGGGTGAGACTGCTGGATCATATGGTGATTCTATTTTTACTTTTCCGAGGAACCTCCACACTATTTCCCACAGGGGCTGCACCAAGTTACATTTCCACCAACAGTGTAGGAGGGTTCCCTTTTCTCCACATTCTCTCCAGCATTTATCATTTGTGGACTTTTCAGTGATGGCCATTCTAACCAGTGTGAGGTGGTATCTCATTGTATTGACAGTTTTGATTTGCATATCTCTAATAATTAGTGATATTGAGCATCTTTTCATGGGCCTACTGGGCATCTGCATGTCTTCTTTGGAAAAATGTCTATTAAGATCTGTTCATTTTTCAGTTGGATTTTTAGCATTTTTTGTTACTGAGTTGTATGAGCTATTTGTGTATTTTGGAGATTAAGCCTTTGTCTCTCATACCATTTGCAAATATTTTCTCCCATTCTGTAGGTTATCTCCTCGCTTTTTTTTTTTTTAATGGTTTCCTTTGCTGTTGTGTGCAGCCATCTTTTAACCATGAAGAAATATCCCAAAGAGAAAGCTAACACATACAGAAGAGAGCAGATCTGAAAAAATCAGAACCAAAGCTCTGATGAAACTGTGCCTAAAATCCACATACTTTTAAACTTTTCCATTACATAAGCCAATGTCCCATGCTTGACTTGCATTTTCTGTTACTTGGAACTTAAAATATCTTTGTGTCTGCCATTCACATTATCAAAGTCAATATCATTCAAGACTTAAGTCCTCTCACCTCCAGGAAATTTTTCATGGCTGTTAACGGTTCTTCCTCCCTTTTTCCTTTGAGCTCCTCCAGTCCCTCCAAAGTCTGAGCCACTTGCTTTATCTCTTCCTTCTCCACCCACCTACACACACTCCAAACCCCCACAGAACTTTTGTGCTGTTTTATCTCATTTTCCATCCTTTCCTCTGTTATAGCACTGACCCTGGTACAACATGCAACATCTGTTACATAGAATTGTGACTGTTTCTGTCTTCCTCACAAGATTGTTAGTTCCTGGGGGCCTGGCAGTCCCTTGACTCAATTTCTCTCTGCCTCACCATTTCATGCATTGATGAGGCCCAGGAAGGGGAAAGGAGGGAGGCTGAAAGGCATCTATCCATTCAAGCTTGTTTAGTAAAGCCTGTGTATCCCCCATGACTACCTGCCTTTGTGATTTTGCTGAAAAGGGAAGCCATCCAGTTTCTCTCCACCTGGATCATCTATTTTCAAATCCTATCCTTTCAAACAAGGCCTACCTACTGTGGAAGGGAGAAGGGCTGTGACTGGAAAGAAACATGTGGGAACTTTCTGGGTGGATGGTAATGTTCTGTGTCTTGATAGGGGTGTTGATTACACGGGTATATATACATTTATCAAAACATGAAATTATACTCAATTTATATGCACTTCATTGTGTGAATATTTTAGCTAAAAAAGAATCACAAACATATTGAACTCTAGTTTATGGCATGCATGCAGAAGTGTTTAAGAGAATGTGTACAGGTATCAAATTTTGAAATGCATAAAAACAAGATGGGCTGATGGACAGATAGAGGGATGGATATAATAGATATATTTGACAAAGCAAGTGTAGTAAAACACTAATTGTAGAATCTAGATGGTAGATATACGGGTGTTCACTGTACAATTACTTTGACTTTCTGAACGTTTGAAAATGTTATAGTAAAATATCAAGGGGAAAAAAGGGAGGGGTGGGTTAACACCTCTAGTATCTTCATAACCACTGCCCTGGGTTAGACCTCACTGCATCTTAACTGGAATCTTGCAACCACCTTCACACTGGCCTCCACACTATGTGCTTTTGTCTCTCCCCACTCCAAGGATCACCAGAAAAAACATCCTGAAGCATAAACTGGACCTCTACGATCATGTTCCTGCCAACCTCTTCAGTTTCATCCCCCAACATGTGCCATCTAACCCCAGCCTGTATACCAACCCAACTCAAAAGCTTATAGTTCCACCTACACGCCAAGATGCTTTGATTTTCTCCTTTTGTTTATAATGCTATTGCAACTCATTCTTCTGCCTTCTCTTGCCAGGTGAATACCCTTCAATAGTTAATTCAGGTGTTCTTTCTTGAAATCTTTCCTGATCCTCAGACTGGGTTTGGTCTGCTTCATGCTCTCATATCATCCTATACTAATTTGTAACATAGTATTTATCCTAGCATTGCTATATTTGGATTTCCAAGTCTGGGTACTAAACCACATACATGCTCCTTAGGATCAAGTCCTCCAAAGGCATGTACAGGGCCTGACACAAAAGCTTTGATAAATCACTGTAGAATGGAACCAATGATATTGAACTGGCATGGATGATAATCTAGCACCTTCCAACAACTTTGTCATAGATTTAGTTGTATTTCCTCTAAAAGAGTGTAAGGCTCACTGTACTAATTAACTCAGTCATCTCTCTATGTCCTTAAAATATGTTCCTCATGAAGCCAACTTGATTTCCCACTGCAGGTTGAAATATTCTCTCCAATTCCCTTAAGGCTTACTTTCTCTGTAATCTTTAAGATTACAGGCCTTGTTGGTAGTGGTTGTGCTCAGTCACTCAGTTGTGTCTGACTCTTTGTGGCCCCATGGACTGTAACTTGTCAGGCTCCTCTGTCCATGGGATTCTTCAGGCAAGAATACTGGAGTGGATTGCTATTTCCTCCTCCAGGTGATCCTTCCTGACCCAGGGATCAAACCCATGTCTCCTGCATTGGTAGGTGGATTCTTTACCACTAAGCTACCTGGGAAATACCCAGGCATTGTTGGGCACATTTTAATTGGGGAAAATTAAACTTGATTTACCTGAATGTCAGGCATAGAATTAAGTTGTTTAAAGACACTGATAGGGTTAACAACACTCTCAACAATCCTCTATCTTCATTTTTATAAATGATGAAACCGAGTCAAGGAAACATGAAGCAACCTGCTCAAGATCCCATAACTGGCAGAGTTGGAATTGAGTCATTGGTTTTCTCAACTCCCAGGCAGATCCTCCTTCCATCATAGCCCATTGTCTCAGGTTGGGCCAGGTATGAAAAACCTTGAAACTCATGTGTAAAGAGCAGTGGAAAGCCATAGATGTTTTTATGCAGGAAGAAATGAAAAAATGAGGACTTTTGGGAGATAACCCTGAAAAGTTGTGTATGACAGAATGAGATAGAATATGACAGAGGCTTGCTGGACTCCTGACAAGGAAAATATAAAATGGATATTGTATCTCTCTTACCACATTCATTGTTGAGTGCTGGCAAAATGTTGTGGTCCTATAGGAAAGGAGAACTTTCTTGAGTTAAAGCTGAAAATTGGGATAAAGAAGTGCAACTTCTATCTCTTGTGTTGTATGAGTGGCTGACTCCATGGGTCAGCCTCCTGGAAATGACCTGGAATATCCACCCTTTATGAGATGCAAAAGTCCAGAAAAAGGTCAGAATCAACTACAGAATTGGGTGAAGGCTTCCTTAGGGGAGTGGCATTTGATAGGGCATTAGAAGATGGTACCCTCCCCATGCTTCTTTCAGTAAAAAGAAAGGATCTTTTTAAAAGGCGAGTTGAATCATGCCATTTTCTGCTTAAAACCCTTTAATGGTTCTCTGTCATTCACAGGATACAGTTAAGTCTTTGGACAAACATCAAATTATATATCCTCCATTATCTGAGGTTTTGAAATTAATATTGCGCCAAAAAACTAATCAATTTTGATCATATGACTTCTCAAACTACACATTCCCTCTTGGAGACGGAGACTCTGTATGTTCCCCTAGATGAAAATCACAGCTACAGTTATACTAAATTGCCTGTCCTCTATATGCATGTGGGTTTTCTTTTTTTTTTGCCTCCACTTCTGTTTTTTATTCATGGTATTGCCTTAGTTTGGAATATTCTTCCCACTGTTCTCTGCCTGACTGGCTACTTAATTTTCATCCTTCAGCTTCAAACATCCCACCCACCCTCCCCCTGCCCACCTCTCCCCCCACTCTGCCCCCAGAAAGGAAGCCTTGTCTGAACTCCCAGCTTCGCTGACCAGCATCCTGTGCTCATCTCTATCACCACACTGTACCATATAGTGCTCTTCTCCTCCACTCAGTTTACTGGAGAGCAAATGCCATTTCAGTCAACTGGTGGCTCAGATGGTAAAGCATGTGCCTACAATGCGGGAGACCTGGGTTCGATCCCTGGGTCGGGAAGATCTCCTGGAGAAGGAAATGGCAACCCACTCCAGTATTCTTGCCTGGAAAATCCCATGGATGGAAAAGCCTGGTAGGCTACAGTCCATTGGGTCTCAGAGTCTGGACACGACTGAGCAACTTCACTTTCTTTCACTTTCTGGTATGAACAAGGTCTTGATGGAAAGGGAGGAGTCCATGTACTTGAGGCAGAGAATACAACACAGGCAAGCAGAAGTGTGTGTGTACTAAGGACAGGTCAGGACTAGAGATTCAGTTTGGGCATCACAGCATCCAGGAAGTTTAGGAGTGACAATGCATTAGAGGGCTTCAGAGCTGAGATAATTCCATCTGACAAATGTAGAAACTGGTATCAAGACAAGCAATCTCCCCCAAATTACTCAGTTAGTCATTGAGACGGCAGGCTCTTAGTGACAAGTTCTGTGCACTTTTACACTTCACACTGGAGAGAAGACTGAAGTTGGGTGCTCTTGTTTTCTTTCCATTTTTCAGACAGAAGCCTCTTATCTGCTGGTACCTCTTATCCTATGAGAGAGTAAGGTGACCAAGACTCTTATCTGCTAATCGGAGGCTAGTGACAGTGCTCTGTCCCCTTACTGGAAAGGGTGGGGTGGGAGTTGGTGACAAAAAGAACCCAGCCCACCATTCCTGCAAGGGCTCTAAAATCCCTCCTCTTCCCTGTTGCCTTTCTACCAGGAGACACAGTTCCCCATGCTCCAGACAAGAACCTTCTCTATCTAAATCCTGCCCAATGTCAAGATTCATACTGGGAAAGCTGGAGGGGGGGACAGTCATTTAACTAGTAGGTGCTAAACCCAGCCAGCCATACCCTAGCGACACAGAAGCAAAATCTCCAAGATAAAGAAATCTTGATTGGGTTCAAACTTCTTTTACAGTGACCCTCAGACAGTAAGCAGCCTGCCTTTGGTCACAGAGAGAGTCCAGGTGGTGGTAAATTTGGAACTGAGGCTTCCAACATCACCCCTGAGGCTCTCCTCAGGATACACTGTCAATGCTACATGGTGCACACAAATGCTCAATAAACATCTACTGGGTCACTGAGCTGCTAAAGATCTTCTCACATGATAAAAGGAAAGAACATGGATTTTCAAGTCAGGCAGATCCTGCTATGGAAGGCCAGTGGCAAGCTTCAGTCACCTTCACTGTAAAATAGGGCTAATAACTATCTCCTGGGGTTGTCAATGAAGATTAAATGACATATCCCAGGTAAAATCCCTAGCCCAACCCTTGGCACAGAAAAGGCACTTAAATGGTAGCAGTTATCAGTGAGAGGTGCTAGAACAGAGTGATAGGAAAAGAACACAGAGTGTGGAACCAGGTTGGCTCCACTTTGTAAGATGTGTGATGCCAGAAGTTTCTTTTGCCTATTCCTTCATCAGTAGGATGAAGCTATTGGAGACGATGAAATGAATATAAATAGAATGCTAAGAGCAATGTCTAGCACAAGGAAATAAGCATGATATGCTAGCTCTAATAATTATATCCTTTGCAGTGGCCCTAAACACAGTAATCAAGTGCAGTCTGGAGAAGCATGTCAGAGAGAGAGAAGGGGAATAAAAAATAAAACCCCCACAACTCCACATTCACAGAAAGAAGATACAGGTATAGCCAGTAAAAATAGAAGCTATGGAAAGCCTTCCCAACAAACTTGTCAGGCCCCTTTGAATTGTTGCACGCTTTTCTGCTCACTGTACTTTTGATTATCTGTTTTTGGTGTATGAACTGTGTCTCCTGTGAGGGCAGGGATCCTATCCCATCACCACCTCAGGTATAAGGCTGGGCACTAGGGAAGAGCTGAGTTGATGGAAGAGACAGACGGAATGTGAAGAGAAGGCAATACTCCTGGGCCCCAACACACCACCACTCCCACCACCACCACCAAAAAAAAATAAAAATAAAAAAAGAATGCCGAGCAAAGCAATTGCCAAGATAAATCACTTTTATCTCTATAGGAAAAGAAGGATCAAAAAAAAAATATAAATTACATTAGTAACACAACATAAGAAAAAAACAGGGGAAAAAAAACAACAGAGATGTCTGTATGATGCTATTCTAACCTGTTTATAAAAAGGCCCTGCATCAGAAATTCACAATCCTACCCACTTCTAAAAATATATTTAGACATGTACAGAAGCGGTGGGTTTGTTTTTAAATTGCTTTTCTGTAAAAATATATTAAAGGTAAATAGAAATCCTCTCTCCCTGCCCCCTTTCCAACCCCCAGCTTTGTGCTGGGGATTAGAGACCAGAGGTAACTCTCTCACCATGTTCTAAACCTTGGTTATGGCCACTCCCAATCCCTTCCCAACTCACTTAGAACCTGAAACATTAAAAAAAAAAATACACTAGCCTCTTTGGAAAAGCATAAATCTGAGGGTAAACTTGCTTTTCATTTAAAACACAAAACAACAAACAGCAGGCTCTGAGAGCCCAGCTAAATTAAACAGAAACCCAGTCAAACTGAGGTTGGGTTTCAGCTCCACAGAAACTTTTAACAAAGAAACAGGGGAAAGAGGCCTGGAACCAGGGGGAATATGCTAGTAATTAGCTGCCTTTGAAAGAGCAAGGGGAGGAGGTTGTTAATGGGCAGAAAGGCTGGGGTCCTGGTCTTGGTTACAGCAGTCAGGGCCTAGTCAGGCAGTTGCCTACAGAAGAACACAGGCTGCCCTCCTTTCCTCCCGTCACTACCCTCTGTTGCTCTGAAATCCCCAAGAAAAGCAAAGCTGGGCAGAAACAGAGGGGAAGGGAGTGGTAACCCCAAGTGCTAGGGGGGAGGTAGCCAGGCTTTTCTGCCTTTGGTGTGACTAGATGGAGGACTGCTTGGCCCCGGGGTCCCAAAAGACAGAAAAGGCAAATGGGGCTAAGGGACCCCTGATTCCAATGAAGGAGAGTAGATGTGGGGCTGTGGAGAAAAGAAAGACAAAATGGTGACATGAAGATGACTAAGGAAGCCTCACATATTCCCTGCAGCCTGCATGGTAGCTGTTAGGTTCCCCAGAAGCACTGGGAAAACTGAGGTGACATTAAAGTGGGGGGTAGAGGACAAGGAAGTACTCCACTTGGGTAGTGCCAAAAATGGAGAGAGGGAGACATTCTCCATTCAGTCCAGGTCACCAGGGAGGGAAGACAGGTGGAGGTGGAGGGAGCTGGGGGAGGGCCAGGAAGGGGGTGGGCTCTGTCTGGACAATAGAAACATTCACAAAGGGAAGAGAGGGTGGGAGGACCAGATGATCTGCTCCTTTACAGAGGGGCATCACCACTCCTACACTCAGGGTTCTGAGTGACCCGTCAGCACTCTGTTTGAGCATCTACCTGACATCTGGGAGTACAGAGCCCCAGGAGTAAAAGTGTGAGTTCTGTAGCCTTCTTTAGACCAAGACCTCAAGGTGGGGAGAGAAGCAGGGAGGCTCCTGATGGAGAACCCGAGATGAACTGTCCTGCCACATCCTCTCCAGAAGGTCCAGGCTGTGCTCCGTGGTTTAGGTGAAGGGATCAGGCCATTGAGCATGGGCTATCTGCTTCAGTGGCAGATGCTTTCAAGCTTCTGGGAGATGGTTTTTGCCTTCTGGTGCCCAGCCAAAGCTTTGTGGATAATGTTCTGCAGGACCTCAAACTCCAGGCAAATCCCTGGAGCTCACCTTGGGAGAGGTGGCTTTGTCTATAGTCACCCAAAAGTAGCTTCCTCCAACAGGCAACAAAGTCTCAACCAAAGTCTTGGGTGTTGGTCCTGTCCCCACCTTGAAAAGTGACAGGAATCTTTCTTCTTTCCAAAGATGAATGAAGTCAGTCCATGGGCTTTCTAGGCCACCCTGGAAATGGGGCAGTAAGAAGACTCTGGGCCCTCCTCTTTATTTCCATGAAGCATTTGGCAAGAGGGGGCTGAAGCCAGAGCCTTCTCCCAGGAATGAGTCTTGAGTGAGACACATCCACTGGGCTGAGGGGATGAAGGAGAATGGGCAGAGATGGGTAGGCTTCTGGAGACAGGGCTAGAGCTGCAGAAAGTGTTGAGCGCTGGGCCTCCCACTTCATGACCAGGGAAACACCAAGGGGCCCAGGCTCACCTCATGCTTCTTCTCACTCTGCCTTCCAGCTTTAAGTGGGGATGAGAGTAAAGGGCAGACAAGGCTGGTGAAAGGGAAATGGATTGGAGTAGCAGAGAGAGGATTCTAGTCAGCTGGAAACCTCTCCCATTTATCTGCTACTCAGAGATATGGAAAAGAAAGGCAGGATGCTCTACTGGAAGTGGGGAAGGGAGTCGTGGGAGTAGGTGAAGGGGCCCATGGGGAGAGTCCATGCCCTTGGTCAGTTCCAAGAAAGCAGGACAATGCGCCTCAGCACCTTGTCCGGGGCAGGTAGGATCCAGGAGTGCCCCGAGAGTTGACAATGGAGAAGGCAATGGGGGTGAAGGGGTGAGGGGCAGAACACAAAGGAGCTCACAGAAGCAGTTTGCCATTTCTGTGGATTTTCAGGATACGGCCGAGTCTCTGCTTTGCTGTAGCCAGGCCCTTTTTGGGACGCTTTCCTGTGGGGGAAAGGAGAGGTAAGCAAAGGCTATGGCAAGGGTGATGGCAGCAGCTCCAGAACCAACTGTCCTTGAGCCATCCCCATCCTGTTCCTCTGCCCACAGAGCCTCTCCATCCTTATGCCTGGCTCCAGGACCATCTTGGGCCAACAAGCCCTCCTTAGTTACTTCCATCCAACACCACATGCTTTGGCTGTTCCTTCTTTGACCTCCTGCAGTGGCTACAGACTTTCTGGTTACTCTGTCTGATTCTTTTTCCCCACTGATTTCTTTAGTCCCAATCATTTTCCTTCCTAAATTCTGCAAGGAGGTGATTGTGCCTCCCCATCCTCTTATCCTGCCCAGCAGGATTGAACAAGTGCCTGGTTAGAGATTATAGCTAGTGTCTCTGAAGTTGCCACTCCCAGGGCCTTGCTTCATTAGAAACCCCTATCCTCATCACCCCAATGCTACACCAATCTCATCACCCTTGAGCTGTGTACTCTCAGAGCCAAAGTGAGGAAAAGGAGAGCTTGAACCCTCCCCATCCTTTTCCCCCACATCAAACCACCTCCTATGTCCCATGTGAACTCTTCCATATTTGATCAACTTATCCCCTCCTTCATTCCCTCTGCCAGAGCCCTTAGCTTCACTTCACTACAGCTTGGACTTGTGTATGCATCTCCTTCCTAGACTTCCCACCTTCAACTCACCCTCCACTTTGGCACACCAGAAAGATCTTTCCAAACTCATATCTGAGTTAATCTCTGCTTAACACCAATGTCTCTTCATGAACTATGAGGTCAAATCCAAGCATCTTAGGTTGCCCATTAGTGTCCCTCCTGGGTGTTTTAATTTACCAGAGTGCTTAGGGTTTGAAGCTGGTGATCCTAAGATCTCTCTCAGTTCTATAACCATGTGGCAGTTATACCTTGTCCTGCTTGATTGCTCTGGGAGCCAACTGAAGGGCGCCGCTGGGTCAGGAAGACACCTGGGGCCATGGGTGTGGTACTGCGATTTGCTTGGGCCATGCCAAAGGCATTGGGACGAGCAGTATACTCATGGTCAGCAAGACTTCCTGAGAGCGCTTCTTGTTTAGGCTCAGGAGGAGGCAGGGGTGATGAGGAGGTGAGAAGCTGGGGTGTAGCAGCCAGAGTTGGGGCTGGTACTGCCATGCTGAGATTGGGCTCTTGAGGGCGAGGCTGTTCTACCTCCTTCAACAAAGGCTTCTTCTTGATATATTTCTTTTTTTGGGCCTTCTGTAGCTCCTAAAACACAAGCCAAGTAAGAGGGGAGAATTTAGGAATGAATAAAAGAGAAGAAAATTCCCCAGAAAGTAAACTAGACAGTGGTCAGTATGGTTCCCCCCCAACTACCCTGCTTAGCTTGGATGTATTTACATACAGCACACAGGCCTTCCAATACTGCAGGTCCTTTAGTACCATCCATTCTTCATTCTTCACTGCTACTAATTAGTACAGTGGCAACAGAAGGGTAAATGAGTTTAGAAACTTGGGTTTTGGTCCTAGCATTGCCATTTATGAGGTGGACCAAGGACATGCCTAATAATAATAGCTAAATTTATGCTAGCAGCTGAGGCATTTTGAATGTTTGACCTCATATAATCCTTAGAACAGCCCTGAGAAGGAAAATTCCTGTTTACACATGAGAAAACTGAGGTACAAGGATATTAAGTAACTTAAGCCCAAAGCCTCACAGCTAAAGAGTTGTTGGGTTCAGGTTTCAACTAGGTATATTAGAACACCCACCCTGCACACTTCTCAAAATGGGACATCTGCAAGTGAAAGAGCAGCAGCTTTGGAATGAGATAAATTTGGGT
Source organism: Bos taurus (assembly GCF_002263795.3). NCBI lineage: Eukaryota > Metazoa > Chordata > Mammalia > Artiodactyla > Bovidae > Bos > Bos taurus. The sequence continues at coordinate 91,407,467 of NC_037357.1, forward strand.
TTAAATCTATGCTTGTAGTCCCTAATTTGGATGACCTTGGTCAAGCTACTAACCTTTCTGAAATTCAATTGCCTCTGTAAAATGAGCAAAACAATAGCTGTTTTTTAGGGTTGTTGGAAACATCAAAAAATATAAAAACACATAGCAAATAATAGGTACTCAGTAAGTGGTAAACTATTATTTTATCTTCATCTCTTACATCTTCTTTCTGGTCTTTTTTTAAATTTATTTAATTTAATTAGAGGCTAATTACTTCACAATATTGTATTGGTTTTGCCATACATCAACATGAATCCACCATGGGTGTACACGTGTTCCCCATCCTGAACTCCGCTCCCACCTCCCTCCCCATACCATCCCTCTGGGTCATCCCAGTGCACCAGCCCCAAACATCCTGTATCCTGCATCGATGTTCATTGCAGCACTGTTTATAATAGCCAGGACATGGAAGCAACCTAGATGGTCTTTTTTTTTTTAAATAAAGGACAGTCCTTCAGGTTGCTGCTGCTGCTGCTAAGTCACTTCAGTCGTGTCCGACTCTGTGTGACCCCATAGACGGTAGCCCACCAGGCTCCCCCGTGCCTGGGATTCTCCAGGCAAGAACACTGGAGTGGGTTGCCATTTCCTTCTCCAATGCATGAAAATGAAGTTGCTCAGACATGTCTGACTCTTAGCAATCCCATGGACTGCAGCCTTCCAGGTTACTAGATCTTAAAATATCAATTTTGGATGGAAGGGATGAATAAGGAGTTGTGTCACTTCTTGCAATATATTAGGTATCACCCATCCATCCCACTATAGATATACTATCCAGTGTGTAGTGAGTACCTTTATAATGAGTACCCGGACCCCTGAGAACCTGGAAAAGTGGTACTGGGAGCTTGTGAACAACTTCACCTTCTGAAATGCTACACAGCCACACAGACCAACTCAGTGATTACATTTCTTTGCCTTCTTTTGGCAACACAGGCCTATTCCTGCCTTTGGAAGATCTGACAGGCTGTGGCTACCATAGGAATTTCTAGGGCACAAGAATAATAATATTAGTAATACATGCCAAGCACTGTTCTATAATTTAACTCATTTAATACTCATATGAAACATGAGAAAGAAGAATTATAATTTCAATTTTATGAGCAGAAACTGGCACAGAAAGATTAAGTCATTTTCCAGTTCTCTTGCCTAGAGAACTCCATGGACAGAGGAGCCTGGTGGGCTATAGCCCATGGGGTCGCAAAGAGTCAGACATGACTGAGCAACTAACATACACACATACAGGAACAATAATGGGAGGGATGAATAAAGAGTTGTGTCACATAATCCCAAATTGGGAACCACCTGTCTTCAGAGTCTCTTTTCTCAGCCAAAGTGCTTGCTACTCCATCAATACCAAGAACTCTGTTTCTGATCCCATTTCTCTCATGTGAATCCAGAAATTATCTCTTCACACCTAGGTCACTTAAATTTTTCTACCTTTGTTGCTAATCTCCTTCTCATATATTCATCCAGATTCCCCCACAGAAGACTAATCTATCTTATGACAGGGCCACTTTTACCTTATCAATTCCTTTGTTCAAAAGGCCATTACCCAAGTACAAACTCCATGGCCTGACATTCATGGTCTTCCACAGTCTGGTCACTTATACCTAGCTAACCCGTAATGATAATGATGAAAAGTTAATGTGCCTATAGTACTTACTCTGTGGCAAGTGCTGTTCTCAGAGCTTTTACACATATTACCTCATCTAATCCTCAAATAGAGTCTATGAGGAAACCGAGGCACAGAGAAATTAAGTTACTTGCTTAAGTGAAAGGGTGAAGATTTGAACTCAAGCAGCTGGCTCTGGAACACATTTTTTAAACTCTATCTTACTCCCTTCCCCAACAAGAAGTCTATAATCCAGAAAGATCTGTTCATCCATTCATTCATTCTGTTAGTCAACAATGACTAAACACATGCTTAACATAGTAGGGATACCAAGTTAAATTAGACATGTCTCCACCCTTGAGGCCCTTACAGTTTAATAAGAAACACAGAAAAGTACACATTGTAAGTATCATGAGAGAATGCTATGGAAGCACAGAAGGCCACTGAAATAAACTGGTGGTGGATGGTGTGAAGGGGTGTTAGGTAAAGGCATCTAAAAGGGCATGATTCCCAATGTGCAGAGGGAACAGTTTGTGCAAAGGCACAGAGGCCTGAGACAATCTGATACACAGAATGAATATAAATACTGTAATGCAACAGTATGACTGGTATAAATGGCATACATGAAGGGCTGATATAAGGTCAGGGAGGAGAGGTAATCAGAGAGCAAATCAAGAGGGCCTTGTGTGCTGTACCAAGGAATTCCCTTATACTGGAATGCCTCCCTATCTCCTCCAAAAGTTTAGCCTGCAAAACCCTTCCCAAATTCAAAACCTCTTCTTTGAGGTCATCCCTGATGAACTCAACCAGAAGTGAGCTCCTCAGAAGGGACTAAGAGTAGTTTTTACAACTTTAATTAATTTGTTTATTTAAAGCAATCAAATCTCTCTCTCTCTTTTTTTTTTTTCAAATTACATCTTACATGGTACACATAACAGAGAGAAGTTCTGGACAAAGAATGGCCACTTGGCCTGGTTGGTTTCTGCTGGCTCCCATCAAAAGTCTCCAAGACATTTCCAAGTAACTCTAGAACTTCAAAGAACATCATATTAAAAAACATCATTCTATTAAAATTTAATTTAAATAGGATGTAATTACTGAATCATATAGACATTTAATTATTTAATTTTATTTAAATAGCACGTAACATGAAATTTGAAGTAAGAGGATATGAGTTTGAATCTTGTCTCCTCCATTTACTGGCTGTATTATCCTGGACTAGTCACTTAAAGAGAGCCTCATTTTCTTCACCTGCAAAATGATGAAAATGTCACCTACTGTACAGGGCTATTGGACAGATTACATGAAACATTGTACATGGAAGCACTTAACATAAAGCTGATGGTGAATAAATGCTCTAAGCTATACGATGTGGGATATAAGGGGATGTTGATAAGGAGAGAACCATTAAGACTCACCTCCAACTGCTTCCAGGTGGAGCACATTTAAGAACTTTGAAAACTATAACATGCTAGGAAGTCAACTTGATTCTAGGGCAAAACTTGGTGGGTGAAGCTTTCTTGGGAAGCAGAGGGTGAAGATCAAGGTAATAGGATCTGGTATAGAGGATGAGAAAAGCCTCTTTCCGAAAAAACAAAAACAAATTCCAATACTAATGGGAGACTGAGAAATTGAGTGTACTCAACTGAGTCACCTCCTCAGAGCTTCATCTGAAGCCAAATGCTCTCACCCAAGGACACCTGGTCCTTCCCATATGAGAGGTTTTTACACACCCAAGTGATATATGCAAGGGCTTTTCTCTGGCCCCTTATTTTCTTTCACTCTAAATCATGTCAACTGTGTGACCTATGGAAGTAGCTTTGCCATTTGGGATATGTAGGATATAGGAGAGAGCTGGAATACTGACATGGATAAAGATCACAATTTACCCACTTCCCAATGAGAACAGTGGGATCCTATCAGCCTGAAGGTCTGAGTTTTGAGACTCCAAGTCAAACTGTGATCAGTGGCAGAGCCATTGCCTAAGTGTCAGCACCTACCTGCTGGGCCAACTTTGCAGCTGCTGCAGCCAAGCCTGTCTCAATGGAAGCTACCCGGGTCCCCTCACGCACAGGACGGTCCTGCTTCGGTAAAGTTGGGGTCACACGGGCTGCAGAGAGAACAGGATGAAGACATTTATCTGAATGCCAATCATATTCCTGAACCCTGATCCCCCAAAAGGTGTCTCCTTAGTTTTCCTCCATTTAGCTTTTTACAAAGCCAGATTTTGCTTCCCAATGGGTAAAAAGCTAATTCATAAATGCCCAAGGTACACAAACCACACATTGATTAAAAGATAAAAGTTAATTTCCCTGAATTGGCATGTAAAGTTGTCCATGTTCTGCTCCCTACCTACCTCCCCAATCTTATTTCCTCTCCTATATCCTCAGCTTCTACAGACAGAATGGTTTCCTTATTATATATACCTCCAGAACACATACAGCTCATCCTATCCCCCTGTGCCCTCATCCTCACCATCCACACTGCCTGGAGTACCCACTTCCCTTTTGTCCACCTCTTTAAAACCTGCCCATTATTCAAAGGCAAGCCAAAATCAATCTTCTATGTAAAACATCTAGGGCTTCTTTGGCTCACACTGACCCCTCCCTCCTTTGAACTTAAGTACAACTCACTTAATACACAGCACATACCATCCTGTCTCATTCCCTAATGTTAATGTGTGCTATTTTGTCTAATAACCAGGCTATGAATTCCTGAAGAAGATCATCTTCTTGTAAAACCTTTTTTATAATGTCTTAACAATCCTGAATGAAAAAATAGTTATTCATCCCACATTTTATATAGGAATTGTATTTCAGGATACCCAAACAGCCCCAGATGATGAGCAAAAGCTCTTTACAGATGGCAGCTAATAAATGTAGAAGGAATAACAAAATTGGAAAATCACAGGTTTGACATTTCTCCAAACACATACAGATGGCCAATAAACACATGGAAAGATGTTCAACATCACTAATTATTAGAGAAAGGCAAAGCAAAACTACAATAAAGTATCATTTCACACCAGTCAAAATGGCTATCATCAAAAAATCTACAAACAATAGATGCTGGAGAGGATGTGGAGAAAAAGGAACCCTCTTGCACTGTAGATAGGAATGTAAATTGATACAGCCACTATGGAGAACAGTATGGAGATACTTTAAAAAAACTAGGAATAGAAAGAACTACCATATGACCCAGCAATACCACTACTGGGCATATACCCTGAGAAAACCATAACTGAAAAAGACACATGACCTCAATGTTCATAGCAGCACTATTTACAATAGCTAGGACATGAAACCAACCTAGATGTCCATCAACAAATGAATGGATAAAGAAACTGTGGCACATATGTATATAATGGAATATTACTTAGCCATAGAAAAGAATGAATTTTAGTCAGTTCCTGCGAGGTAGATGAACCTAGAGCCTATTATACAGATTGAAGTAAGTCAGAAAGAGGAAAACAAATATCACATATTAACACATATATATGGAATCTAGAAAAATGATACCGAGGAAACTATTTGCAGAGGAAGAATAGAGACTCAGATATAGAGAATGGACTTGTGGATACAGTGGGGGAAGGAGAGAGGGGGGTGAATGGAGAAAGTGGTGTTGACATATATATACTACCATGTGTAAAACAGATAGCTACTGAGAAGTTGCTACATAACACAGGGAGCCCAGCCTGGTGCTCTGTGATGATGACCTAAAGGGGTGGGATGGAGGGAGGGGAGGGAGGCTCATGAGGGAGGGGATATATGTATAATTATGGCTGATTTGTGTTATTGTATGGTAGAAACCAACACACACTGTAAAGCAATTTCCCCCAATTAAAAATATATTTTTTAAAAAAGAAAAAACCACAGGTTTGCAAGCCCTAATGAATGAACTGATTTTAGGGAACTGGATATTCAGATGGTACCAAAGTATTATCTTACGGATTACTTGCTAGTCTCAAAAGAAAAAAAAAAAAAGAATTTTACAATGGTGAGATCAGGAGTTCACCTCTTACTGTCACTAACAGCAAGATGGCAAACTTCATGCACCTCCTAAGTGTAATGTAATAGGAAATTTACAGCATCACCCGGGAGGTAGTTTTGCCACAGACCTGATGTCAAGTAAGCAGTTCATATTACTTCCAGTTTTCAAGAAACACAGAGACTTTTTAAAAATTAAATGACACTGAGGGCAAACAATCATCCTACAAGATAACTGGCTTGGTTTCTTTAAAGATACAATGTCACAAGGAAGCAAACAAATCTAGAAGGTGGAATGTGCTACAGGACAATTACACTAGTTTTTGTAACAATTCAACAGCATCAAACAAGAAAGGAAGGGCTTTCTCTGGATTCAGAGAGATTCAAAAAACAAGACAGCCCAATGCCATATGGACCCTGTTTAGACTCTGATTTAAACAAATCCACTATGAAAGTGCTTTTTTGTTAGACAGTTAAGGAAATTTGATTACAGAGTTAGTATTAGTAACATTGAGGCAAATTATAAAATTATTATATTGTTATGTATGATTACAGGACAGTGGTTATGTGAGCAAATGTATACTTTAGAGATGCATACTGAAGTATGTGGTGGAGTGGAGAGGGAGGGAGTGACACTATCTGGGATTTGCTTTAGACAGTTTTAAAAAAAGAAAGTTATAGATGAGTCAAATATAGCAAAATTTTTATAACTTGATTCTCAGTGGTGGATATATCAGATTTCACTTTTTTTAATTAATGAAAAAAATGTCATAGGAAAAAAAGAAGTGGTGGTACTATTGGATCTATATTTAAAGATTCCTTGGTTGGTTACCTATTGTTATTACTATAAAGGAGACTTTCTGTATAAGCAGTATGCCAATTCTAGAACAGGCAATTCAGGAGGGTGAAGTCCTTTTTTTAAAGGTGATGTTTTATTTGTTTTAAAAATAATCTGGAGCCAACCTAGCAAAAATGCTACTGCATACTTTTCAGTCATGGATTCTTGGGTGTATTTTATAGTGTTCTCTATAGTTTTGTAGAGATTCCCTGGTGGCTTAGTGGTAAAGAACCCATCTGCAATATAGGAGATGCAGGTTTGATTCTCGGGTCAGGAAGATTCCCTGGAGAAGGAAATGGCAACCCACTCCAATATTCTTGCCTGGGAAATTCCAATGACAGAGGAGCCTAGAGGGGTCCATGGTGTTACAAAAGAGCAGGACACAGCTTAGCAACTAAACAACAACATAGCTTTATATGTGTGGTGGTTTTAAAACAAGACCCCCAATTCTTTGACATTTTTCCTATTAATAGGTGGGGGTGGTGTCTATGTTTCCTCACACTGAACCTGAGCAGACTCATTTGTAGCCTATAGAATGTGACAGAAGTGACACTGCATGACTTCTGAGACTATGTCAGAAAAAGCAACTTTAGTTTCTATGTTGCTTCTTGGAACACTCACACTTAAGAGCCCTAAGCAGCCACATAAGAAGTCTGATTGCCTTGAGGCCATCAGGCAGTGAGGAAGCTATTAACCGTCACATGCAGAGGTCACATAATGGCACTCTGCTTGGTACTTCTGGCCTTTGAGTCTTCCCAGCCCAGGCACCAAACATGAGTTAATGAAACTTCAGATGATCCAAACTCTTGATCATCCAGTCTTCAAATTATTCCAGCTGAGGTCCCAGACATCACAGAATAGACACAAGCTGTCCCCTTTGTGTCCTTTCCAAATTCCTGACCTGTTAACACATGAGCAAGTTATTTTAATCTGAAAAAAAAAATTAACCTCCTGACCAGACCTGGATTTTGGGGGGAAAACTATAAAAGACATCTCGTAGGGATAGTTGAGGAAATCTGATCATGGGCTAGGTTATTAAAAGATCTTAGGGAATTATTAACTATTAAGTAAAACAAAGGTAGTGTGGTTATGCAGGAGGGCATTCTTATTCTTAGGAGATACTGAAGTACTAAGGGGTAAGATACTATGTTACGGTGGCTGCACATTAAAGTGGCTCAGCAAAAACTATAGACAGATAGATATAGATAATGAAGCAAATACAGCAAAATATTACAACTGTAGGATCAAAGTATTGAGAATATGGGTGTTTATGTTCTCTCCTACATTTACACGTTTGAAAATTCTCATAAAATTTCAAATAATGAATAAGATTAAGTGGTTACAAAAAATAAATGAAATGTATAGTTCTTGAACAGATCCTGGCTTAAATAAGCAAATTATATAAGATATTTTTGATATAATTGGGGGAAATTTGAATAAGCATTTGGTATTAAATGATATTAGGAAATAAATGTTACTTTACTCAGGTGTCAAATAATAGTACTATGATTATAGAAGAAAAAGTCATTTTCATAGAGATGAATACTGTACCATTGATATTTAGTATGTCATGATGGAATGACATCAGCAAAAATAGCAGTTAAGGGGTTCCAAAATTTCACTTCTGCATGCACAGGGGCTGTGAGCATAATCTGGAAAGACTTGAGAAATACTAAGTACTCACATGTGGCTGACTTTGAGGCTCTGCAAAGCAGGAAGTGAAGGCTAAGGCAGAGTTGTAAGTTGTCTGCCTGAGTGCTGAAAGTATGTCCCAACATGCACACAGAGCCCTTTGTCAAGCCCTGGAAGATTTATTGGTTCCAGGCATTTAAGGAAATCACCATCCAATTATTAGCTGACCACTAAGCTAAGTGAGTAGAAACTTGTACGTTAGTGATTTTTCTGAATAAATTCTGTAAATAAATAACAAGTAGCAACAAAACAAACCCTAGGGATTGAAGTATGGAGTACCTGATTTCCAGAGTTGCTGCCACATTAAACTTAAACGTTTAGTTTTCAAAAATATTTAGAAGATATGCAAAGAAACAAGAAAGGGTAGCAACACACAGGGAAAAAGTAACCAAAAAAAACCCTCCATGACTTTCTAAACAAAGTTCAACCTACTAGACAAGGACTTTATACCACCTATTTCAAACATGTTCAAAGAGGTAAAGGAAATCATGTCTAAAGAACTAAAGGAGAATATGAGAATGATGTTTCACCAAATAAAGAATACCAAGAAAGGGACAAAACATAAATAGGAAGCAAATGGATATTTTAGAGTTGAAAAGTAACTGAAATGAGAGTTTCACTAGAAGGTTTCAACAATAGATTTGAGTAGGCAGAAGGAAGATTCAGTGATCTTAAAGAGAGGTCATTTGAGATTACCCAGTCTAATGAGCAGAAAGAAAAAAGAATGAGGAAAATGAGCAGAGCCAAAGGGATCTGTGGGATGTGATCAAATTTATCAACATACGCATATAGGAGAGACAAAAAGGAGTGAAAAGACTATTTGAAGAAATAATGGCTGAAACATTCCCAAATATGATTAAAAAAACTAACCTACATATCCAAGAAGTTCAACAAACTTCATGACAGATAAACTCAAAGAATTTATATATCATAACCAAAGACAGAGGATCTTGAAATCAGCAAAAGAGAAGTGACTCATAAAAGACTTACAGTTTACTGATCATCAGAAACCATGGAGTTAGATAAAAAGCAGTAGGATCACATAATGAAAATGCTCAAAGAAAATCACTGTCAACCAAGAAATCTAAATCCAGCAGAATTATCCTTCAAAAAAGGAGAAATCAGAATATTCCCAAATAAACAAATACAGGACTTCTCTGGTGGTCCAGTGGTTAAAGACTCGACACTTCCAAAGTAGGGGGTCCAAGTTAAATCCCTGATTGAGGAAGTTTTGCATGCCACACAGTGTGGCCAATAATAATAATAAATGATCACTCTTAAAAAATGGCAAAAAAATTCCACAGAGTTCATTGCTAGTAGGCCTGCCCTATAAGAAATACTAAAGAGAGCTCTTCAGCTTAAAATGAAAGGACACTATACAGTAAGTCAAATCCGTATGAATAAAATGCACTAGTAAAGGTAACTATATATGTAAATATACAAGGAAGTATAAACATATTTTTGTTTTATCTCATTTTTTCCTCCTAATTAAAGACTGTTGCATAAAACAATTATTATAACTCTATGCTCTTGGGCACACAATTTAGAAAAATGTTATATTTAATTTGTGACAGTAATAACATAAAGGTTAAAGGAATGGAACTAATATACAGCAGCAAAGATTTCATATACCATTGAAATTAAGTTGATGTTAATCTGAATTCAAACTGTATCAATTAAGATATTAATGTTAATCCCTAGAATAATCACTAAAAAAACAACTCAAATATATATAGAAAAGAAAAAAATTAAAATGGACACTAGAAAGTAGCTTGTAAATACAAAAGAAGGCAGAAATGAAGAATTGAGGAACAAAACAGAAATAAAACATAGAGAAAACAAACACAGAAATGTGAACCCTACATTGTCAGTTATTACACTGAGTACAAATGAACTAAATTTCCCAGTTAAAAGGCACAGATTGGCAGAATGGATAAAAAACCATAATTACTATATGCTGTCTCCAAGAAACACAATTCAGATTCAAAACTATACTAATATCAGAAAAAATAGACTTAATTGCTTAAGAAAAAGACTGTTACTAGAAACAAAGGACATTTTATAATGATAAAAGGGTCAGTAGATCAAGAAGGTATGAGAACTATAAACACATATGCACTTAACAGCAGAAGCCCAAAATACATGAGGCAAAAACTGACTGAATTGAAGGGAGAAACAGATAATTCAACAACAATAGCTAAAGATTTCAATATCCTACTTCCAATATTCTAATGGATAGAACAATTAGACATAAAGTAAGCAAGGAAACAGAAATGTCCTGATGTCTGAAATTTCCCATAAAATGCTTAAAAAAAAGGATGAAGCAAATATAGTAAAACATTAGTTGTTAAATCTCAGTAATAAGTATATGAGTATTCATGATACCAGCCTCTCTAATTCTGTGTATATTTGAAATTTTTCATAGCAAGAATTCTTTAAAAACAAAGGAAAAAATATTCACTATTCTTGTAACCATTTATTATAGAAATATAGTATATTTAAATCTTAAAAGGCTAATTTCCTTTCATCATATCTGTTTACTCTCTTAAATTAATTTTAGAATGAGTTCCCCACAAAATTCCATTAGGATTTTGATTTAGGATAGTGTTAAGTATATATATTAATTAAATGACCCTTTATAAAAATCAGTCTTTATAATCAGACACATGCTATAACTCTATTTATTTAGGTCTTCTTATATGTTCCTCCAGAGAAGGCAATGGCACCCCACTCCAGTACTCTTGCCTGGAAAATCCCATGGACGGAGGAGCCTGGTAGGCTGCAGTCCACGGGGTCGCTGAGGGCCGGACATGACTGAGCGACTTCACTTTCACTTTTCACTTTCATGCATTGGAGAAGGAAATGGCAACCCACTCCAGTGTTCTTGCCTGGAGAATCCCAGGGACGGGGGAGCCTGGTGGGCTGCCATCTATGGGGTCGCACAGAGTTGGACACGACTGAAGCGACTTAGCATATGTTCCTCAGTAATGTTTTGAAGTTTCTTCACATAAGTCTCACACATATCTTAAGATTATTCTTGGGTATTTTATATAATTGTTGTTATTGTCAATAGGATCTTTTTTCCCCCCTCAGTGTATTATGGTTATTACTGATACTGGCAATTCCTGATTCTTAGATATGTGGCTTATATGCAGAGATTACCTAATTTATTAAATTCTCATATTAGTCTTAGTTGTTTTTCAGCTGATTCCCTTACATTTTTCTAGTTATACAGTCATATCATTTCTTTCACTTGTCAAATACTTATTATTTCCCATGTGCCAGGCACTCTGCAAGTTGCTACAGATATAATGATCAGGATTGCCACCCTTACAGTGCCTCATATCATAATTTGGTCTCTTAATTTCTAATAATTATAGTTCTTATTTCTGCTTCATTCCTAATTACGCTGTCTAGAACTTCTACAGTAGTGCTAAATAACAGCAGTGATGATGGGTATATTTGTCTTATTCCTCATTTTAAAGAGAAAATCTTTAGTAGACTGAGTCAATCTACTTTGAAAATGTGATAAAAGTTATTGGCTTTCTCTTTAGAGAAATATACATGCATATATGCATATTTATATAAAAAATACAGTCGTGTTAATTATCTGCTCTCTGAAAAGGGAAACAATGGATAAGATCACATTTTGACATAGAAATATTCATATTTTTTATGTAGAATGAGGAAAAAGTATCATAAATAAATTATATATATTTGACTACTTCTTATATATAAAGAGGGCCTCTGAAAATCTTGAAGACCTACATGAATAAATGAGAAAAAGTCAGACATGTAATTTACAAAAGAAGAAATTCTAATGCTAATATGAACATATAGGAAATGTCTAATCAAAAAATTGAAATTAAATTGGTGAAATATTATTGTTTGCCTGTGAATCACCAAAGGTCAAAAAAATACCATAATAGAGACTGCTTGTTTTCAACTCAGTACCATTCTCTCTTTCTTGTTTACTAATAAAAAATTTAACTTCGTGGAACAACTTAGCTAATTGGTATCTAACTAAAAACTATACTTCCTGGCCTTTTTAGCAGATAACATTGGCCATGACACAATTTCAGCCAAGGAGATTTTTTTTTTAAGTAGAACTTAAAACTCCTTGGGGAGGAATGCCCACCAGGCCTATTCCTTTCTCCTTTTGCTCTTCCTCTTCTTCCTAACTGCAACTCAGACCCTTCCACTGGAGGGGATAAGCACTCACTAAGGATGCCTGAGAGGTTTCTATTACTCATAGGCAAAGACTATTCTTAGCTATATGCTCAATGCCTATGAGGATTCATAAACAAATACTCTCACACATGGCTGGTGGGAGTGTAAACCAGTAAAACCTTTCTGGAAAACAATTTGGTAATACACATCAAGAGCTTTTAAAACATTCATATTAACAAATTATATTGGCAAGAGTGTAGGGAAACAGGCACACTCATGTATTGCTTGTGGGAGTATAAACAATGTTCAACATGTAATTGTTAAATGAGAAAAGTAAAGGCACATAACAGTATATAAAGTATGCTTCCAATTGAGTTAAGGGGTGAAAGAAAATATATACACGCATTTACGTGTATATGTATAAACTATGTCTAAAAGGATACACATGAAACTGATAACAGCAGTTGACTCCAGGTGGGGAATTGGAAGGCTGTGGAACAGGGGTGGGAGGGAGACTTTTGACTTGGCCCTTCAAGAGTTTCATGGGAATCACTTTTGACTTGGCCCTTCAAGAGTTTCATGGGAATCTATCCTAAAGCATATAAATAGAGACACACTTACAGAGAAAAATGTTCACTCCAAATGTTATCACTAATTGTAAAAATTTGGCAATTGGCTAAATGTCCCATATTAGAGAGGTTAGGTAAATTATATTCATGGAATAGAATATTTTGTAGCCATTAAAATACTATTTATAAATAATGGCATAGGGATATGTTTATGATATAATATCCAAAAGGCCAGATATATTTACTGGTTTTCAATTTTTACAGTCAACTTCTAGTCAACATGGAGTATTAATTACAAGACAGTGTTAACAACCGTGACAATATAAACAAAAATATACAGCTTATAGAAGGTTGGAGAAAGAAAAAAAGAGTAGCAGCATTAATATACACATCTTAGACAGTAGGTAATCAAGAGAGACTGACAAAAGCCAATTGAAGGAGAAATAGAGATTAAGATAATAAATCAAGAAATGGTAGTATAAACCCTATTATCTTGGGTTTTGGACTCAACTACCAGAAAAATGAAAATGACAATGTTGCCTCTCAGGCATGGGATTGGAAGTAGGGAAAGCAGAGGCAGACCACTGCATTTCATCCTAAACTCCTCTGTATTATTTGCTACTAAATATAGACATTATTTTGATTAAAAGGCAAAAGAAATTTTAAAACAGGATATATGATTGTGCTTTCAACCATAAAAAGAAAAATGCATAAAAAAAGACTAGAAGGAAATATAGCTGCTTCTGGGTAGCAGAATCATGGGTGATTTCTTCTTTACCCTTTCCTCGATTTACTGTATTTTCCAAATGTTCTATTATGCTAAAAGCCAGAAAGTATAGGAGAAAATAAAATCATAAAAGAGGCCTCAAGGAAGAAAAAAAGAAACATTTGCTGACTGACTCACTAAGAGAACACTTCCCAGGACTGTCCTGCCTGCCCACTCCCCCAATCCTAAGCAACTACCAGAAAGGTCAAATAAGGCTGGGTGGGGACACAAGGCCCTTTATTTCCTAGAAAACCACAGGGATACTGGAATGTTAGTACCCTCTATGGCAGGCTGTTGCAATAATGGCTCTCAATTTGTTCACATGTCCTTGTATGCCAAGGAAGACACTGCAGCTTCCACTCCCAAGAAACAGAATCTACTTCTCCACTTTTGGAATCAAAGCTTGGCCATGTTACTTGCTTTGACTAATAGGACAATAGAAAACAACACAGCAGAGGCTTGCAGAGTGCTCGCACATTGGGCTTATCCTCTCTTGCTCCTGGATACCCTTCTCCTACCATGTGAAAAAGCTTAAGCTGACCTCCTCCTGATGGATGAAATACCCCCTGGAGAAAGGCCCCAGCCACCCCAAATTAGGTCCCAGACACCTGAGGGAGATCTTTTTAGACCATCCAGCCCCAGGCAATCTGGTCCAGAACTAGAATAATAGTTCAATCAATGTACAGAATCATGAGAAACAATCAACTATTGTTGTAAGACACTAAGTTTTGAGTGGTTTGGCTAACTGACATACCATCCACTGTAAAAACCACCCAACCAGTGAGATGAATACAATTGTTTTATTACCCTCTAAATTCCATATTCAACTCAACAATCATTTTTCCTTCCTTCCTCAGAGGTGGACTCTCAGCCAGTACAGGTGACAATCTAAGGAGTCTTGGGCCTTGCAGAACTCAACAGTCAGCAGAATTTTCCTCCTTTGACAACAATATTATTACGAAAAGGCTTGGATGATGGTAGCTGAATGTTCTCAGGAGCCTTTGACTGCTTGCTGAAGTCTGTTCAAGGTCTTCCTCCTTTCATCTCAAGCCATATAATATCAAAAGCAACATGCTCCATTACCTCTGGCTTTGCTGATGTGAGTACATGAACTCTGTGTCTTACTGATCATTTTTGTTCCAGTACCTAACACAGTACCTGGCATACAGCAGATACTCATCAAATAAGTGGCTTCCTATATTAAATGTCCCACCTAGCCAGTCTATCTCCCTCCCAACTGCCCCCACAGAGTTTAAGGACAGAATACTGGATCACCTTTAGGACTCCATGGAGCATCATCTGAATTCTTCTTTTTCTTGTGTCGAGATTTCAAAGCAGGGTCATCATCATCAGACTCCAGGGAAGGGTAAACTGCGTGAGAAGGAAAAGCAGGATAAACTGAGATCTCATCCAGAATAGTGACAACAGAATGATACCTACCTGGGCTCCTCCCACTCCCCTACAAGTGGACCCTTTACTTAATCCATACTCAACTGTAGGAACTCCTGAATATGTCACATACTTTTCATGTGTTTCTACTTTGTGCACCCTTACTGCAAATGTTCTTCTCCCAGCATCATCTAACTCTGATTTCACTTGTCCAACAACCATTTAATGAATAACTTCATGAGTTGCTGCTGCTGCTGCTAAGTCGCTTCAGTCGTGTCCAACTCTGTGCAACCCCAGAGACGGCAGCCCACCAGGCTCCCCCGTCCCTGGGAGTCCCCAGGCAAGAATACTGGAGCGGGTTGCCATTTCCTTCTCCAATGCATGAAAGTGAAAGTGAAGTCACTCAGTAGTGTCTGACTCTCAGCGACCCCATGGACTGCAGCCTACCAGGCTCCTCCGTCCATGGGATTTTCCAGGCAAGAGTACTGGAGTGGGGTACCACTGCCTTCTCCAACTTCATGAGTTAATGACCCTATAAAATTCAGCTTTAGATTCACTTCCTAAATAAGCTTTCCCTCTCCTCTTAATCTCTTTCAGATGCCTCCTCAACTCTCCATAGTATCCTGTGTATACCTCTATTGGAGTTGTTACATAGTATTTAAGAGATAATTAGTAAATCTGCCACCTCTAATTTACTGTGAGGGCAAGGATATGTATTATCTGATTTTAAACGAAGGGAGCCAAACACAGTGTAGAGTAGCTGCTCAGTAAGTGTTTGTTAAATTAATGGAAAAAGAAGTGCCTCACACATTCATGCAAAGGAAACAAAAAGACCACTTAGGCTGAACTGGGAACAAGATAACTGGAATTGAATGATGTGAATGACAAAACACACACATATATTTTATCCTATACAAATACATACAAAAACCTAGTTTTATCATATATATACAACATCTATATGATTTAATAGGAAGAAAGTCTAGAAAGGTCCTACTGATGAGGTTACTCTACTGCTGCTAAACCTAAAAGAAAAGCAAAATGAGAGTGAAAATTTCTTCTTAGTGAAAATTTCCTCCTAATTTTCCCATTCCTACTAAGGATCAGCTTCAAACTTCTCTAGAATTCTACTTCATCAGAGAGAGGAATCCACTCTCACAGTTCTTTCCAGATGGGCCTCTCTGTAGGAAAATGAGTCTGTTTTTCAGGCCTTCTTCCTTGAGCAAAGAAGTAAAACCTCTGCCTCCTGACTCATTAAATTTTTAAAAAATTTTATTAATTGTCCCTAGAAAGAAAAGACTACCGGTAACAGAGTTGTTTGACAAAGGTTCCATCCCTACTAGCCTAATGGCTGTCAATGTTGGGTTTGTCGATTATTTCATTGAGTTTGAAAGGTTTTTTCCACCTAAAGGAAAGTAGAAGTGTGGTATGGTAGAAAGACCTCGAGTTTCAGGATTAGACAATTACTTTGAAATTTGGACTGACACACTAGCTCTGTAGCCAAGAACTTCTGTAAGTCTCACTACCCTCAACCATAAAATTGAAATAATAGATGCTACCTGCCTTGCAAAGTTCTGAGGACTGAGAGATCATAAGGTATAAAGTAATATACAAAAGGAAATCTACTCTAAGGTTCATGTCTTAGTCAAGATGAAATAAGATGTAGATAATAATTCATTTCAGACATTTAAAAAATACAAGTTAAAATATGCATATTAAAAATATGAGGGTGGGAGGAGTGATGCCCCCTCCAAAAATGATGGAATTGGGAGCTCCAAGGATCTGTTTTTTATTGAAGCAACCATTAGGGTGTCAAAAACTTATATAATAAACTTTTGGGTGATTCTGTAATCCAATCAAAAACTTACAACAACAAAAGGAATGTTTAACAAAGAAAAAACCTGCTAAATTAAGGAACTTATAAAAATTCTTTCAGGAAACCTCAGCTGACTGCTGAGGCAATGAAATGGATACTTCAGTGACCACACACAACAAGAACACAGTATTTGCAAAAAATCATTTGTAAATTCATTAAGTAAATAGATAATTGTAGCTCACAATAAGCAATAACAGTTAATCTCTAGGGAAAAAGGAAAGTATGATTTCCAGTTATCACATTATATTATTCAAAAGGTCCAGGTTTCAACAAAAAAATTTATAAGGCATGCAGAGAAACAGAAAAGTATGTCCCATTTATAGAAAAAAAATTGATAAAATTTATCCATGAGGAAGCCTGGACATTAGACTTACTATACAAAGACTAAATCAATTGTCTTAAATATGATTAAAAAAATAACCATGTCTCAATTTAACAAGAGACTATCAATCAGGAAATAGAAAATATAAAAAGAAACCAAATAGAAGTTTTGGAGTTGAAAAGTACAATGGCTTGAATAAACAATTCACGAGAGGGATTCAAAAGCAGATTTTGAGTAGGCAAAGACTCAGCAAACATGAAGAAAAAATTATCTAATCTGATGAGCAGAAAGAAAGAAAAAAGAAAAATGAACAGAGGTAAAGGGACTGTTGGGACACTATCAAGCTTAACCAACATATTCATATGGGAGTGTCAGAAGGAGAGGAAAGCATGAAAAAGGCAGAACAACTACATGAAGATACAATGACCAAAAACTTTCCAAGTTTTATGAAATACATGAAAATACACATCTAAGAAACTCAACAAATTCCAAGTAGGATAATATCAGATATTCACACTGAGATGAATGATATTTAAACGGTCAATAGACAAAGACAAGGAAGAAGAAAATATAGAACTACTTTGTCAAAAGAAAGACGGGATTTTAAAAGTGTATAAATACACCTCAACATGTTACCCAGAGTGTTAACTGGGTTATGGTATAGAGTTGCCAGATTTAGCAAATAAAAAATACAAAACATCCAATGAAATTTAAGTTTTAGATAAACGGCAAATATTTGTTTTTAGAACAAGCATGTTCATGCAATTATTTGTTGTTTATCTGAAATCCTAAATTAATGGGAAGTTCTGTAGTTTATCTGGCAGTGCCACATGGGGGACTTTGTTTACTTTTTTTTTTAATGATAAACGCACTTTAATTTTGAAATAAAAAGGAGAACTTACTAGAGTTCTGCTTTGTGTAAGAAAAAATAAAAGAAAGACAAAGGAGAGGATCTTGAAAGCAGCAAGACAGCACAATAAAACAACCAATTTCTCATCATAAACAATGAAGGCCACAAGACAGTGAGATGATATATTTTAAGTGCTGAAAGAAAAAACTGTCAACCAAAAGTATATCTGGAAAAACAATTCTTCCAAAATGAAGGCAAATTAAGACATCTCAAGTAAACAAAGGCTGGGGTAGTCCATTAATAAATCTGCCATTTAAGAAATGCTAAACAAAGTCCTTCAGAGTGAAATAAAAGGACATTTGAGAGTATAGAAAAACATCAATAAAAGCAACTACAGAGGTAAATATAAAAGTCAGTATTGCTGTAGTTGTGATTTCTAACTCTTTTTTTCTACATTATTTAACAGTTCCAATGTATAAAACAGTAACCATAAGTCTATGTCAAAAGGATCACAATGTTTAAAGATGTGATTTGTGACAAAAATAACATACATGGGTGGGAGAGCTATATAGAAGCAGTCTTTGTATGCTATAGAAGCTGGATTGTATTAATTCAAACTAGATTGTTATAAAGTTAGAATGTTAGTTGTAATCCCCAGGGTAACCACTTTTGAAAACTAAAAAGCATAAAAAAGGAACTCAGTGAGTCAATTTGGTATACCATCCTCCAAATATCAATTAAATATAAAAGAAAGCAGTAACTTAGGAAATGAGGAACAAAAAAATTTAGACATATTGAAACAAATAACAAAATAGCATAGGTAAGGGCCTAGATCTGATAGACAGAGTGCCTGATGAACTATGGAATGAGGTTCGTGACACTGTACAGGAGACAGGGATCAAGACCATCCCCATGGAAAAGAAATGCAAAAAAGCAAAATGGCTGTCTGAGGAGGCCTTACAAATAGCTGTGAAAAGAAGAGAAGCGAAAAGCAAAGGCGAAAAGGAAAGATATAAGCATCTGAATGCATAGTTCCAAAGAATAGCAAGAAGAGATAAGAAAGCCTTCCTCAGCGATCAATGCAAAGAAATAGAGGAAAACAACAGAATGGGAAAGACTAGGGATCTCTTCAAGAAAATTAGAGATACCAAGGGAACATTTCATGCAAAGATGGGCTCGAGAAAGGACAGAAATGGTAGGGACCTAACAGAAGCAGAAGATATTAAGAAGAGGTGGCAAGAATACACAGAAGAACTGTACAAAAAAGATCTTCAAGGCCCAGATAATTACAATGATGTGATCACTGACCAAGAGCCAGACATCCTGGAATGTGAAGTCAAGTGGGCCTTAGAAAGCATCACTACGAACAAAGCTAGTGGAGGTGATGGAATTCCAGTTGAGCTATTTCAAATCCTGAAAGATGATGCTGTGAAAGTGCTGCACTCAATATGCCAGCAAATTTGGAAAACTCAGCAGTGGCCACAGGACTGGAAAAGGTCAGTTTTCATTTCAATTCCAAAGAAAGGCAATGCCAAAGAATGCTCAAACTAACGCACAATTGATTCATCTCACACATGAGTAAAGTAATGCTCAAAATTCTCCAAGCCAGGCTTCAGCAATACGTGAACTGTGAATTTCCTGATGTTCAAGCTGGTTTTAGAAAAGGCAGAGGAACCAGAGATCAACTTGCCAACATCCGCTGGATCATGGAAAAAGCAAGAGAGTTCCAGAAAAACATCTATTTCTGCCTTATTGACTGTTCCAAAGCCTTTGACTGTGTGCATCACAATAAACTGTGGAAAATTCTGAAAGAGATGGGAATACCAGACCACCTGATCTGCCTCTTGAGAAATCTATATGCAGGTCAGGAAGCAACAGTTAGAACTGGACATGGAACAACAGACTGGCTCCAAATAGGAAAAGGAGTGCGTCAAGGCTGTATCTAGTCACCTTGCTTATTTAATTTCTATGCAGAGTACATCATGAGAAACGCTGGGCTGGATGAAGCACAAGCTGGAATCAAGATTGCCAGGAGAAATATCAATAACCTCAGATATGCAGATAACAAGAGGAACTAAAAAGCCTCTTGATGAAAGTGAAAGCGGAGAGTGAAAAAGTTGCCTTAAAGCTCAACATTCAGAAAACGAAGATCATGGCATCCGGTCCCATCACTTCATGGGAAATAGATGGGGAAACAGTGGAAACAGTGTCAGACTTTATTTTTCTGGGCTCCAAAATCACTGCAGATGGTGACTGTAGCCATGAAATTAAAAGACGCTTACTCCTTGGAAGGAAAGTTATGACCAACCTAGATAGCATTTTCAAAAGCAGAGACATTACTTTGCCAACAAAGGTCTGTCTAGTCAAGGCTATGGTTTTCCCTGTGGTTGTGTATGGATGTGAGAGTTGGACTGTGAAGAAGGCTGAGCGCTGAAGAATTGCTGCTTTTGAACTGTGGTGTTGGAGAAGACTCTTGAGAGTCCCTTGGACTGCAAGGAGATCCAACCAGTCCATTCTGAAGGAGATCAGCCCTGGGATTTCTTTGGAAGGAATGATGCTAAAGCTGAAACTCCAGTACTTTGGCCACCTCATGCGAAGAGTTGACTCACTGGAAAAGACTCTGATGCTGGGAGGGATTGGAGGCAGGAGGAGAAGGGGACGACAGAGGATGAGATGGCTGGATGGCATCACTGACTCGATGGACGTGAGTCTGAGTGAACTCCAGGTGTTGGTGATGGACAGGGAGGCCTGGCGTGCTGCGATTCATGGGGTCGCAAAGAGTCGGACACGACTGAGCGACTGAACTGAATTGAAGTCCTTCCATACCAGAAATCACTTTAATTGTAAATGGTTTAAACTCATTCTTCAGAACTTCTCTGGTGGCATACTGGGTAGGAATCTGCCTGCCAATGCAGGGGACACAGGTTTGCTCCCTGGTCTGGGAAGATTCTACATGCTGCAGTGTGGCTAAGACCATGCACCACAGACCCTGCACCACAAATACTGAGCCTGCAAGTCACAGCTATTGAGCCCGCATGCTGCAGCTACTGAAGCCTGCATGCCTAGAGCCCATGATCTGTAACAAAATAAGCCACCACAATGAGAAGCCCACACACCACAATGAAAAGTAGCCTCACACTCACCGCAACTGGAAAAAGCCCGCACAAAGCAACAAAGACACACTGCAGCCAATAAATAAAATTAATAAAAAAAAAAATTCACCCTCCAAAAGGCAAAGAAAGATAGACTCGGTCAAAAACAGGATTCAACTGTATACTACATATGAGAGATTCACATTAGGTCCAAAGAAACAATTAGGTTGAAAGTGAAAGGATGGAAAAAGGTATCCCATGCCAACAGTAACCAAAAAGAGAGCTAGGGTAGCTATACTAATATCTGGCAAAATAGAATTTAAGTACAAAATTGTTACAGGAGATAAGGAAGGGTATTACACAGTAATAAAAAGGTCATTCAACCAAAAACATATAAAGCAAATATTGACATACTTGAAGGGAGAAACAGTTCTATAATAATAGTTGGCAACTTCAATACCTTACTTTCAATAGTGAATAAGACATCCAGATAGAAGATCAATAAAGAAATGGAATACTTGAACAACACTATAAGTCAACTAGACCTAACCAACAAATACAGAAAACTTCACCCCAAAACAGCAAAATATACATTTTCCTCAAGTATACATGGATTATTCTCCAGGATAGACCATAATTTAGCCTACAAGTCTCAATAATTTAAAAGAATAAAATCATATAAAGTATGTTCTCCAAAAGCAATGGAATAAAACTAGGAATCAGTAACAGAACTGGAAAATTTATAAACTGGTGAAAATTGAACAATATACTCTGAAAAAAATCAATAGATTAGAGGGAAAAAATCAAAAGTTGATTTTTAAAAACTCTAAGAGGAAGGAAAACCAAAACACAAAACTTATGGGATGCAGCAAAAGCAGTGCTCAGAGAGACATTTATGCGTGCAAATGCTTACAATATTAAAAAAGAAGAAAGATATCAAATCAGTAACCTAATTTTACACCTTAAGAAACTAGAAAAAGAACAAACTAAATCTGAAACTAACAGAAGGAAGGGAATAATAAAGATCTGAGCAGAGATGAGTGAAATAAAAAAAGAAAAACAGAATCAACAAAATCAAAATTTGGTTGCTTGAAAGATAATCAACAAAATATGCACATATTTAGCTAGACTAACAAAGAAGAAGAAAGAGAAGACAAAGATACTTGAAATGAGAAATGAAAGTGGGGACATTATTGCAAACTTTACAGAAATAAAAAGGATTATAAGAAAATACTATGAACTGTATGCTAACAAATTAGATAAACTATACAAAATGACAAATTCCTAGAAGCACACAAATCACCTAAACTGACTGAAGAAGTGGAAAATCTGAACTCACGTATATTAAGTACAGAGATTGAATAAAAAATCAAAAAGCTTCCAACAAAGAAAAGTTAAGGTTATTTGATGGTTTCACTGGTGGTTTCTCAGTTCAGTTCAATTCAGTTCAGTCACTCAGTCCTGTCTGACTCTTTGCAACCCTATGGACTACAGCACTCCAGGCTTCCCTGTCCATCACCAACTCCTGGAGCCTATTCAAACTCATGTCCATTGCGTCAGGGATGCCATCCAACCATCTCATCCTCTGTCGTCCCCTTCTCCTCCCGCCTTCAATCTTTCCCAGCATCAGGGTCTTTTCCAATGAGTCGGTTCTTGGCATCAGGTGGTCAAAGTATTGGGGTGTCAGCTTCAGCATCAGTCCTTCCAATGAATATTCCGGACTGACTTCCTTTAGAATTGACAGGTTGGATCTCCTTGCAGTCCAAGGGACTCTCAAGAGTCTTCTCTAACACCACAGTTGAAAAGCATCAATTCTTCAGTGCTCAGCTTTCTTTATAGTCCATCTCTCACATCCATACATGACATTTAATGATTTCAATCCCTGTCAAACTCTTTCAAAAAACAGAAGAGGAGAGAACACATGCTAACTCATTCTATGCGACCTTGATATCAAAGCCAGAAAAAAGATGCTACAGGAAAGGGAAACTACACATTAATATGCTTTACGAATACTGATGTAAAAATCCTTAACAAAATACTAGCAAACCAAATTCAGCAGCCTATTAAAATAAGTATATGCTATGACCAAGGGGGATTTATCCCAGGAATGCAAGAGTGGTTCAACGTAAGAAAATCAAACAACCTAAATGTCCATCAATAGACAAATGAATAAAGAAAATGATACACATACAAATGAATGAATACTACTCAGCCAAAAAAAAAGAAAGAAATCCTACCATATGTGAACTGAAGGGCATTATGCTAAGTGAAATAAGTCAGATAGAGAAGGACAAATAATATATGATCTCACTTATATGTGGAACCTGAAAAAGAAATCCCAAACTGATAGAAAAAGAGATCAGATTTGTGGTTACCAGAGGCAGCAGGTGAGGAGTAAGGGAATTGGATGAAGGTGGTCAAAGGCACAAACATCCAGTTATAAATAAATAATGTATAAAGTAACTTCAGACCAAGGAAAATTAGCAGGGATGAAAAGGGATAGAAAAGAATGATAAGATGGTAAACATAATGACAAGAAAACAAAGCAATCTTTAAATGTGGATGCACCTAACATCAGAGCTTCCAACTGTACAAAGCAAAAACCGATGGAACTAAAAAGGGAAACAGATAAATTCTCAATTATGCTTGGAGACTTCAACACATCTCTCTCAGTAATCAAGAAAATAAGTAGATGAAAAATTAGCAAAGATACAGATTATCACTAATCAACAAGATTAAATTGAAACTGATAGAATATTCAACCCAACAGTAGCAGAATATACATTCTTCTCAAGTTTACAACACAAAATTATCAAGATAGACTAAATCCTATGTGAAAAAAACAAATCTTAATGAAGTTTAAGTGAAACCAAAAACTGTTCTTTGAAAAGATCAAATGGATAAGATGCCAACAAGAATGACAATAAAAGATACAAATTACTAACATTAAGTATAAAAATGAAAAAGATAACATCAAATTAAAAATATCACTAAAGACCTCACGGACACTAAAAGGATAATAGAGGAAAACTACAAACAGCTCTATGCTCATAAATTCTACAACTTAGCTAAAATGGACCAATTCCTTGAATACCACAAACTATCAAAACTTACCCAAGACAAAATAGAAAATCTGAATAATTCTATATCTACCAAAGAAAATAAATCCATAGTTAAAACATAAAAAGAAATCCCTAGGCCTGGGTGGTTTCACTCAAAAATTCTACTAAACATTTTTTAAAACCCACTAATTCTACATTATCTCTTCTAGAAAATAGAGGAGGAACATTTCCCAACTCATTCTTTGAGGCCAGCACTGATTGCCCTGATACCAAAACTAAAATATAAGAAAAAAAAATTATAGACCAATATCCCTCATGAACAAAGACACAAAAATCCTCAGTGAAATACTAGTAAATCAAATCCAATAATATATAAAAAGAATAATACATCATTAGCAATTAAGGTCTATCCTGTGATTTCAATTCTATGATATTTGAAAATCAATCAATGTAACCTACAATCTTAACAGATTAAATGAATAAAACAACATGATTATATCCATTGGTGGAATAAACACATTGGGAAAATTCAACACTCATTCATTAAAAAAAAAAAAAAAACTCAGCAAAAAAGGAATGGAAATGAACTTCCTTACCTTGATAACCTACACAGATAACACCATATTAGTAAAAAGATGATTTCTCCCTTAGATTGGAAACAAGGCAAGGGTGTTAGTTCACCCTCACCACATTGTGCTTGAAAATTGTAGCCAGAGCAAAAAGGCAAGAAGGAAAACAAAGATTGGAAAGAAAGGAATAAAATTGTCCCTACTTGCACATGACATGATCACAATCATCTAGACAAAAAAATACAAAGAATATGCCAAAAAAGAAGCTATGACAAACCTAGACAGCATATTAAAAAGGAGAGACATCACTTTGCCAACAAAGGTTTGCATAGTCAAAGCTATGATTTTTCCAGTAGTCATGTATGGATGTGAGAGTTGGACTGTGAAGAAAGCTGAGTGCCGAAGAATTGATGATGCTTTTGAACTGTGGTGTTGGAGAAGACTCTTGAGGGTCCCATGGACTGCAAGGAGATCCAACCAGTCCATCCTAAAGGAGATCTGTCCTGGGTGTTCATTGAAAGGACTGATGCTAAAGCTGAAACTCCAATACTTTGGCCACCTCATGTGAAGAGCTGACTCACTGGAAAAGACTCTGATGCTGGGAGGGATTGGGGGCAGGAGAAAAAGGGGACGACAGAGGATGAGATGGCTGGATGGCATCACTGATTCAATGGATATGAGTCTGATCAAACTCCGGGAGACAGTGAAGGACGAGGAAGCCTGGCATGCAGTAGTCCACGAGGTCACAAAGAGTCAGACATGACTTAGTGACTGAACAACAATTCCAAAAAAATTCCTAGAATAAGTGAGTTTACCAAGGTTGCAGGATATAAAGTCAATATAAATCAATCATATTTATATACACTTGTTGTTCAGTTGCTAAGTCATGTCTTTGTGTTTTATATACATATACACACACACACACACACACACACACATTACACTAGCAATAAACAATTAGAAACCAAGGGTTTAAAAAGGTACCATTTACAGTATTTGCAAAAAAAATACAGAACTCAGGGATAAATCTAATAAAAAAAGCATATGCAGGATCTGTATGCTCAAAACTATGAAACGCTGATGAAATTTTTCAAAGAGTAAATATGGAGGAACATATCATGCACACAAATTAGAAGATTCAATATATCTAAGGTGACAATTCTCTTGCAGTCCTTGTGTAAAATGTTTCAGTGGTCCCTCAAAGAGTTAAACACAGAATTACCATAGGACTGAGTAATTCTACTCCCGGGTATATGTCCAAGAGAAATGAAAACATGTGCCCACACAGAAACATGCACACAAACATCTATAGCAGCATTATTCATAACAGCCAAAAGGTGGAAATAACTCAAATGCCTATCTGCAGATGAATGGATAAACAAATGTAGTATATCCATACAATGAAATACTACTTAACCATAAAAAGGAACAAAATACTGATACATCCTATAACTTGGATAAACCTTAAAAACATTATGGTAAGTGAAAGAAGCCAGACACAAAAGATCACATACTATATGATTACTACTATATCATATATCCATAACAGGCAAATCCATATGGACAGAAAGCAGATTAGTGGTTACCAGGGGATGAGATGAGTGGGGACATGGGACACAATTATTTAATGGATCCAGGATATTTTTCTGGGGCCACGAAAATATACTGGAAACAGAGAGAGGCTGTGGTTGCACCACACTGTGAATGCACTAAGTATCACTGAATTGTAAACTTTAAAATGTTTATAATTATGTATTTCATGTTTAATTATATATACATATATATATGTTTAGCTATATATTTCACCTTGATAAAAAATAAAGATCACAATTCTCTCTGAATTGATCTATATAGTTAACATAATTCCAACCAAAACCCTAGCAGAAATTATTGTAGATTCAGACAAACTGACTCTTAAATTTTATGGAAAGAAAAAATTGAAGACGTTGTATTACTCGATTTTAAGAATTACTATAGGGCTTCCCTGGTGGTCTAGTGGTTAAGAATCTGCCCACCAATGCAGGGGACACAGGTTTGACCCCTGGTTAGGGAAGATCCCACAGGCCGCGGAGCAACTAAGCCCAGGTGCCACAACTATTGAAGTCTGTGCACCTAGAGCCAGTGCTCTGCAACAAGAGAAGCCACCTCAATGAGAAGCCAGCACACCACAACAAAGAGTAGACCCAAATCTCCACAACTGGAGAAAGCCTGTATACAGCAATGAAGACCTAGTGCAGCCAAAAATAAATAAATCTTAAAAAAAAAAAGAATTACTATAAAGCTTCAGCAATCAAGACAGTGAAGTTTTGACAAAGGGATTGATAACACAGATCAATGGAAAAGAACAAATCAGAGAAAGAACCACACAAATATGGTCATTCCACTTTTGACAAAGGTACAAATGCAAGTTAATAGAAAAATAAAAATTAAAAATCTTCTTTTCAAGAAATGGTGTTGGAACAAGTGGACACCCATATGCCAAAAAAAGGTTCACCCAACCTAAACATCATATGTTATGTGAAAATTTAGTCAAAATGGAACACAGATAGAAATGCAAAACCTAAAACCATACAGTTGTTAGGTTAAAAAAGGAGAAAAGTGCACCCTGAGTTTACAGAAAGAGTTGTTAAAAAGAAGCATAAGCCATGAAAGATAAAACTGATAAACTAGACTTTCTAGAATGTGAACGTGTTTAAGAAAGCCATAAGAGAATGAAATACAAGCCACAGAGTGGGAGAAAATATTTGCAAATCACATACCTGACAAGAGACTTGAATCCAGACTATACAAAGAACTTTCAAAGCTCAACAGTTAAACAACCTAATTTTTTAAAAGGCAGTAGTTGTTCCAAGTGTCTGTTTAAAGACATTTCAAAAAAGAGTATATGAGTAGCAAATAAATACATGAAAAGATGCTCAACATAATTAGCCATTAGATGAGCCACAAAATGAGGTATCACCACACACGTATTAGGATGACTAAAATAAGTGTACTAACAATACCAAGTGCTGGTGAGTATGCAGAACAATTGGAACTCTCACATATTTCTGGTGGGAATGTAAAATGGCACAATCACTGGAAAACAGTTTGGCAGTTTCCAATAAAGTTAAAGCATCTACTGCCCACACCGTTCAGGAATGCTATTGCTAGGTCTTTACCCTAGGGAAACTCATGTTCACCCAAAAGCCTCACACAAATGTTCACAGCAGCCCAATTCATAATCACCCAAAGCTGTAAACAATCCAGTGTCCTTCAATGGGTAAATTAATAAACTGTGGTAGAGGAATTTCCCTGACAGTCCAGTGGTTAGGACTCTGTGCTTCTACTGCAGGGGGCAGGGGTTTGATCCCTGGTCAAGGAACTAAGATCCTGCATGCCACATGGCTCACCCAAAATAAACAAAATGAAACTGTGGTAGATCCATACAATTCTTCAATAAAAAAAGAACAAGCTATCGATATGTGACAACATGGATAAATCTTAAAGGCATTAGGCTAAGTAAAAGAGGTCAGTCTCAAAATATTACATACTGTGTAATTCCTTTATATGACATTCTGGTAAAGGCAAAATCACAGTGATGGAGAACAGTGGTTGCCAGGAGTTAGGGATAGAGGGAGGGCATGACTACTAAGGGATAATATAAAGGACTTTGGAGGGGTTGTGTTCTACTCATTGTGGTAGTAGTGGTGATTGTGGTGGTTACAAGAATCTAAGCATGTGTATATCAACAAAGCCAATTTTATTTAAATGTTAATTTAAAAAATAAAATTAAAAAAATATTTTATCAAAAGGGCAGACTGAAAATAAATGAACAGAGCTTTCAACTCAAGATGTTGTACAAAGTACATTAAGAAAAAGGAATAAAATAAAGCCAGAAATTGAGTGCAAAGTTGCTTCAGTCATGTCCGACTCTTTGCTATCCTATGGGCTATAGCCCAACAGGCTCCACTGTCCATAGCATTCTGCAAGCAAGAATACTAGAGTGGGTTGCTGTGCCCTCCTCCAGGCAATCTTCCTGACCCAGGGACTGAACCTGGGTCTCTTTTGTCTCTTGCACTGGCAGGTGGGTTCTTTACTACTAGCGCCACCTGAGAAGCCCCAAATACAGTTAATTTTAAGACAGAAATATCAATTCTAAATCAGTAATTCTATTAATACAAATCACCATTAGCAAATTAAGAGAAAAACTATGTGTTTATATCAAAAGGTGCCCCCCCAAAATTTGATAAAACCTAATTCCACTCCAGTTTTTAAAACAAACAAAAACCTCTCTAACTAGATAGAGACTCCCCTGAACTTCATGAGAGTAGTCTACCAGAGACCTACAGAGCCCTGTATATTGATTGGATAAACACTGTCAACATTACCTGTAAAGTCAGAAACAACATAAGGATGCCTCTACCACCTGTAATAAAACTAGGAAAATCTAGAGGTATAAATACCAGAAAGAAAGGGGGTGTTATGGGATAACTGTGTCCTCCCTCCAAAATTCGTATGTTGAATTTCTAACTCTTAGTACTTCAGACTATAACTGTATTTGGAGATAAGGCTTTGAAAGAGGTAATTAGATTAAAATGAGGCCACTAGGGTGGGCCCTAACCCAATCAGACTGCTCCCTTTTTAAGAAGAGATTGGGATATACAGAGGGACAATAGGAGCCTGTATGCATAGGGGATCACCTCGTGAAAATGTAGCAAGAGGGAGATCATCTGCAAGCCAAGGTGAGTCTTCAGGAGAAAGCAACTCTGCTAATAATTTGATCTTGAATTTCTAGCCTCAAGAACTGTGAAAAGAATAATTTCTATTGTTCTGTGGGCTTCCCTGGTAGCTCAGCTGGTGAAGAATCCACCTGCAATGCAGGAGACCCTGGTTCAATTCTTGGGTCAGGAAGATCTCCTGGAGAAGGGATAGGTTACCTACTCCAGTATTCTTGGGCTTCCTTGTTGGCTCAGATGGTAAAGAATCTACCTGTAATGTGGGAGACCTGGATTTGATCCCTGGGTTGGAAAGATTCCCTGGAGAAGGGGACGGCTACCCAGTCCAGTATTCTTGCCTGGAGAATTCCATGGAGAGAGGAGCCTGGCAGGCTACAGTGCATGGGATTGCAAAGAGTTGGACATGACTGAGCAACTTTCACTTCATTTCACTTCCAGCCATCCAGTCTGTGGTATTTTGTTATGGCAGCCCTAGCAAACTAAGATAGGGGACATAGATCACCTACTTCAAGAGCCCAAGACAATTACCTAAAAAACTAAACTAACAGAACTAACAAGAGTATAGTAAGGTAACACAGGAACAATATAGAAAAATCAACTATTTTCCTGCATACTAGCAACAGCCAATTGGAAAATATGATAGATAAAAAGTGCCATTTTCAATGGGAACCAAACTATAAAATAAAATACATAGTAATAAACTGAAGAAGAGATATACAAGAAAGCATGAATAGAGCCAGACCGTGTTTGAAAACAAAAGGACAAGATGGCCTGTTTTGTGACTATTCAAAGGTAAATGGCAGAATGACAGCAATGTCATCTAGAAGTTGCACTGGTTCAAAAGCAATTTTCCCTGGCATGTTGTTTTTAACCAATTAGTGGTAAGTTTTCTCACATTTCAGAGAAAACCTATATATGAAGATCTACATATAAAAGCTAAAAATCCTACAACAGTGCCTCCTATCAGGAAGGGCAAATGGTGGCTTTGTTTTCTACAAAATTAAGTGCCAGTGGGTGAGGAGGATGGTGGAAAGTGCACATGAAGCAAGTTGTGAAGACACTTCTCCCTGTGTCTAAAACCAACAACAAAGACTGCTGATGACTAGGCTCTAGATCAGATTTTAATTTAATGAAGTTGCTATCTATCTTGAGCAAATACCCTCAAGAACCTACTTCCGCCCAGGCAGAGTTTAAGGCTACAAAGGATCCACTGATTACCCAGTACAGTACTGGGTGCAAATGCAAATGGGTTCAAACTGGGCAAGGATTACTTAAGGTAATCTTATTAAGGTTAGTTCCCCTAACCCTAATCCTATTGGTCAATGTGATTGCTAAAGGTAGGATGAGTAGCCAGGGAAACTTGGTAACAAATTAAGACTAATCACAGTTCAACCCAGACATAATGGGCTTGCTGAACATCCTTGTTCTCCTTAGGTCCAAAGCAAGTTCTGCAGAGGGGATCTGCTCTACCAGACACAAGGCCTGTAGTAACTAACCTATGAGGTAGTGCCACAGGAATGGACAAATTGGTTTTATGGAACAGAGTATTATTAATACTTATTATTAATATAATTAGTATAATAATATATAATAATAATATAATAATAATAATATATATATAATATATAATAATTAGTATAATAATACTAATTATTAATAACATCTAACACACAGCACTTATTATGTGCTGGGCAATATTCTAATTGCTTTACGTATAATTCATTTATTCCTCACAACAATCTAAGAGGTAAATACTATTATCACAGAGAAGTTAATTAGCTTGCCCAAAGTAATATAGCTATTTAGCAATAGAACTGGGAATAGAGCAGAAAAACAAATTCAGGGAATTCCTTGAAGTCCAGTGGTTAGGACTCTGTGCTTTTACTGATGAGGGTATGGGTTCAATCCCTGATCAGGGAACTAAGATCCCACAAGCCACTCAGCATATCATCCCCTAATTAAAAAAAAAAAAAAAAAAAGGAAAGAAATCCACACATATAAGGAAATTTCGTTTAAGACAGAAGAAGAGCTTCAAATCAGGGGATAATTGATGAACTAGTCAATAAATGGTTATTGGGGCAAATGACTATCCGTGTGGAAAATAATAAGTTAGATTCTTACCTCTCACAATTCATAAAACTTAATTCCAGAAAAAATAAAATTTTAACTTCTATATACTTTTTAGGTGAAAATATAAGAAATTTTCTTACCAAAACATAAAATACAAAATGTTGACAAAGACGACTATGTAAAAACTGAAATCTACTACACACTAAGATACCATAAGTAAAATTAAAATACAAGCAACAGACTAAAAGAAAATATTTTTCAACATTTTCAGAATATATAAAAAACACTCCAACAAATTGAGAATATATAAAGAATTCTTATAAATCAATAAGAAAAACTAACATTCTAAAAATGAGTGAATAACTGAGTAATTAATTCACAGGAAAGGAATAAGCACAAGTCAATAAACATATAAAACAAACTGTGACACCAGTTTTTGCCATCAGATTGGCAAAAATTAAAAATTACCACTGTTGGTAAGGCTGTAGGGAAACAGGTATTTCTCATACACTGCTCATATACTGACCCTTGTGGAGGGAATTCAGCACCATTAACATTTATTTTGTATATACCCTTCAACTCAGCAGGTCTAGCTACTTTAGAGAAATGCTAACTGGCACATGAAAACAAAAGGTTATTTACAAGAATTTTCATAACACTAAAAATTAGAAATAACCTAAATGTTAACCAGTAGGGGACAGTTAAACAAATGATGGTACACCTATGCTTCAGACTACTATGCAGCAGGTAGATCCCAATGCATTGATGAAGTAGACCTCTACATACTGATGTTGAAAGAAATCCAAGCAAGTTGTAGAACCACATACACACAAAACAAAACTATACCTCTATTTATGTCTACAAACGGGTATAAACACAAAAAATTAAAAGGTATACTTCAAACTGATAATAAATGTTACCTTTGGATAACTTCCTCAGAGAGGGGAGAATGTTAGTCAAAGGGAATTTTTCCTTTCTCTGTCCTACTTTTGGTCATCAAGGATTACTTTTTAAAATAATGTTAAAACGAAAACCTACAACTCAGTTGCACTATAAAAAAAGTGCTTTATACACTGCATACTCAATACATTTTAGTTTAAAAAAGGAGTCATCTATTAAATGTGAAAAGCCCACTAAAAAGTCATATACCTTTGCAAGAGATGAACTGAACAACACATAACACAAATGATACAGGTAATGGAAGTAAAGGGGCTTCCCTTGTGGCTCAGTGATAAAGAATCCATCTGCCAATGCAGGAGATGTGGATTCGATCCCTGGATAGGGAAAGTCTGCTGGAGGAGGAAATGGCAACCCACTCCAGTATTCTTGCCTGGGAAATCCCATAGACAGAAAAGCCTGGTAGGCTACATTCCATGGGGTCGCAAAGAGTCGGACACGACTGAGCAACTAAACAACAACAAGTGGAAGTATAATAGGTAAGAGGGAAAAAAGAGTCACCTGCAGTGATAACTGGACAATGATAAAAATGGATAATAGCTACCATTAAAAAAATTATTTATTTAAATTTGGCTGCACTGGATCTTCGTTGTGGCAGACGAGATCTAACTTCCTGACCAGGGATTGAGCTCAGGCCCCCTGCATTGGGAGCACAGAGCCTTAACCACTGAACCACCAGGGAAGTCCTTATAATAGCTATCATTTTTTGAGGGCCTCCCATAAGCAAGACACTGTGCCAGGTAGTCTGTACATCAACTTGTAAGATATTCCCATTTTACAGATTAAGAAAATACAGCACAGAGAAACTGAGTATCAGGCTTATGGTGAGGCCTTTGCTCACTACAGACTGTCCTGGACTGGATTTGGGATTGAGATTGGGGCTAGGGGGAACCCTCCTAGCCTTGACTCCAGTGCTCAGCTGCCCTTACTATACTCTGCATCCTTGAAGCATGCTCCCAAGCTGTCCTGTTCATCAAGACTGGCGTTCTCCTCTTCCTCCTCGCTTTCGGTTTTCCAGTAGGCTGGCCGCTTGATGGGCCGCTTCCCTGGGGTGCGCTGGGAAGCAGGACTGCTAGACATTGTGCCCAGCCCACTGTTGGAACTCGTGCTGCTTCGGTCCTGCCCTCCGGTCCACCAGGCCTGCAGGCTGGAGGTAGCTGGTGAGGATGATGAGGACTGCAGGTTGGCCATGCACAGCATGCCCTGGATAGCCTCCTGAGTGCTGGGAGAGGCAGGAGCCTCACTGTAAGGGACAGAAAAGAAATGCTGAAGGAGTTTCTCTAGTTGTCAGAGGAAACTAGTCATCAGAATAGTCAGGGAGGAGGGACAAGAGCTGCCTGGGTCAAGATAGGAACAAGCACAAGAGAATAATCCCAAGTGAAAAACTAGAAACCAAACTAAAGATCAAAATAGTATCAAAGACTATTTCCATAAAAAGGCCAGTCCTTCTTGACTGAAGTCTCTCCATAGACAGCAGGCAAAGTGGCAAGAAAAAGGGTGCACCTCCCTTCCTATTCACACAGGCCGCATTCTTTTTTTTTAAAGGAAAAAAAAAAAAAAAAAACAAGATCCAGAAAAGGCCCAGTGCTCCTTTCATGCCTCTTCTGACTTCCAAAGAACCCAGACTCACTGCCCTTGAAATCTGTACATCCTTTCTAAGTCATATCTTAAATATCTCAGGACAGATTTCATGTCTACTTTATTCTTTCAGCCCAAATGCCCTGGATAATTCTTTGTCCCTTTAAATGACTCAATTAATACCTACTGATTGGCTGACCTAGCCAAAGGTGGCAGGTGGGGGTGTGTGTTGTCTGATCACCTAGAAAGGGGAGAACAAAGCCAGTACTCACGTGAGGGCAGCATAGTCAGGTCCCCCCACCTGCCTGCTGGCCTTGAGCAGATCAAGAATTCCACCGGCTCCACTCCCATTTCCAAGCTTGCCTTCGACCCCTTCTATAAGGTCCTCATCTGTTGTATAGTCCTCCTGTTGGAGAAAAGGGATATCACCTCAGCTGCCCAGGCCCTAATATATGGTTGACACTAATATCTTCTGAGCACCAAGTATCTACCAAGTACTAAGCAGAATATTTGTTTTTTCATCTTAGTCTTTGAAGCATCTTTGTGAGGCAAGTACTAACTCCCATTTTACAGATAAGGAAACTAAGGCTCAGTGAAGTTAAATATGTATGCAAAGTCACAATCAGATATTCCAAATCAGATACTCTTTCTCCTACATCACACTGCCTTTTAGTCTACTCTATATTAAAGATTTTTTAAATATTTCAACTAAAGTATAATCTTCCATTTATATATTCAGGAGCACTTAGCATACAATCTTTCACTTTATAAATATTTTAGGAACTGAATGCATAGGCTGTCTCCCCCAACCTCAACTAAAATGACAAATCATATTCTGGTTCTGTAACCAGAACAAGCAGAAGATAAGAAACAGGGAAGGCTCCTACCTCAATGTCAAACTCAACTTCTCCTGGTTCACGAACTCGATTGGGGTCCGAGCAAGGCTTCGCACGAGGCAGCTTTCGGGGAAATTCTAGAAAGCAATAGAATGTACTTACCATGAAGCTAAGGTTAGTATCTGAGCCAAATATCCAGGAGAAAGAGAATAAAACTATAATTTTCCTGAAAGTAATGACCACAGATAAGTAATTTAGGGAGGTAAGGAATTAGTTCATAAATTAATCTCTAGAGCAAAGAAAGCCTACAGAGCTGGTAAATCAGAAAGTCAACAAGCTCAGGCCTAAGGTCTTAAGTCTACTGAAGGGACTAAAACCAAACTGAAATGGGCAGGGCAAGAAAGAAAAAGAACAAATACATACTTGGTCTTATTAACAGGGTCGCCTTCTCCTTTCCCAGTCTCTCATCAATCTGCAGTTCATCATCTGAATCCAAGTCCAATTCATCCTCCATCACCTGTTCTGACACCACCCTAGTCTTGTCTGCCTTCTTCACGATCTTGGCTCGCCGAGACTTAGATAAGCTCTTCACCTTCTTGGTACTGGAGAGAGAGTGAAGGAAAACATAAAAACAGTCTCACACAAAGGCAATTCTCTCCAAATTGTTCTATAGATTCAATGCAATCCTATCTAATGCATCTAGTTTTGTGGAGATTAATAAACTGATACTAAAATGTATATGGGCATACAAAGGCTATGTACATGGCCAAAACAATTTCAAAAAAGAACAAAGTTGGAGGACTTACACTACTCAATTTAAAAATTTACTATAAAGCTACAGTAATCAAGGTAGTATGATATTGGCATAAGGATAAAAATGAATGGAACAGAACTGTGAATTTAGACCTAAATCCTTAAATTTATAGTCAATTGATTTCTGACAAAGGTGCTTAGGCAATTCAGTGGAGAAAGAACAGTCTTTTTAACAAATGATGCTGAAATAAGTGGATATTACATGCAAAAAAATGAATGTGAACTCTTAACCTTATATCACACACAAAAATTAACTAAAAATGGATCATATATCTAAATGTAAAAGCTAAAACTATAAAACTTCTAAAAGAAAATGTAGGAAAATATCTTGTGGCCTGGATTAGGTAAAATTCAAAACATTTGTGCTTCAAAAGATGCCATTAAGAAAAAGAAAAGACCAGCCACAGACTGGGAGAAAATATTTGTAAATCATTTATCTAGAAAAGGATGTGTATCCAGAATATTTAAATAACTCTTAGAACACAACAAAGACAAAACGAATTAGAAAGTAAGTAAAAGATCTGAATAGACATTTCTCTAAAGTTGATACATAAATGTCCAATAATCACACCAAAAGATGCTCAACATTATTAGTCATTAGGGAAATGCAAATTAAAACCACAATAAGATACCACTTTACATCCATCAAGATGGCTATAATAAAAAAGATGGGCAATAATAAGCATTAGATAATATATGGAAAAACTCATAATTGCTGGTGGAGGTGTAAAATGGTAGATGCTTTGGGATAAATTTTGGCAGTTACTCAGAATGCTAAACAGAGTTACCATATGACCCTAAATTTTATTTCTAAGTGAGAAACAAAAACATGTCCACACATAAACTAGCATACAAATGCTCATAAGCACCATTATTCATAACAGTCAAAAAGCATAACCAATTCAAATGACCATCAACTAAAGAATGGATAAAGTAAATGTGGTAGATCCACACAATGAAATACTATTCAGCAATAAAAAGGAATCAATTAATGATAGATTCTACATCATGGATGAACTTCAGAAACACGTTAAGTGAAAGAAGCCAGACACAAGAGACTACATTTACATAGGAACTAAATGACTTCCATTTATATGAAGTATCTAAAAAGGCAAATTCATAGTGATAGAAAGAAGATTACTGGTTGCCTGGGTCTGGGGAAGAAAACCAGGACTGAATGTAAGTGGATATGAGTGATCTATTTGATGTGATAGAAATGTTCCAAAATTGGATTGTGGTGACAGTTGCATATTCTTTAAATTTACTAAGAGTCATTTTATTATATACTTAAAAAAGGTTAATTATATGATATGTAAATTATATCTCAAAAAACGTGTTAAAATATATAAAGTAGAAAGAATTCAAAAGTAGCTTAAATCTTAATAATTCTACCACACATGGTAAACAATGTTAACCAGTACAAACTGCTCAAATAAGCCTTATAAATCAAGAGAAACAAGTTTTTGGTAAGTGAATATACATTCAACAAATAGTCATTTGGTGAACTGGCTTTTAGTGAATTAGCTGTTTTCTACCTCAAAGGGTTGCTGGGAGGATAAATGAGCTAATGTAGAGACTGACATATAACAAGTGACCCAATAGTAGCTAATCTTATAGTTCTCTGGGTCTCACTTTCCCATATTAGTAAAATAGGGATAACAACACTTACCCCTAAGGGTTGTTGTAAGGGCTAAATAATGTATGTAAATTGCTAACATAGAGTCTGACACAAAGCAGGTGCTCAATAAATGGTAGCTATTCAACCTTGATCTTTTATTAACTTCTAATTATTAAAAATGACAAACTTAAAAAATATTAAAAACTCCATGTATCTAGGACCCAGCTAAGTTTCAGCAATTATCAACATACAGCCAATCTTGTTTTATTTGCACCTCAGCCTCCACAAAACATGGCACTATTCTGGAGAAAAGATCAGACATAATAAGTATCATATCGTCTGTAAATATTACTGTACCTGGACTCCCTAGGTTAACTTAGCAGCAGCCTCTAGCAGGTGGAAGGAAGTACTAGAAGCAGCACAAGGAAGACTGATGAGGAAAGGGAAAACGTCTCGTGTCCTTAATAAACATTACAGGCTGGAACCTCAGGACTCTCAACTTTCTCTTCCCCAGCAGACCAACCATAGGTTCTAGATAAAGGCAATGCTCAGTCTATCTTATTCTTGAGTAACGATGTTCTCAAACCACAAAGATAGCTCTGCTGCTTTCAGAATCTGCCCTGCCTTCACACTCCCTTTTCCTGTATTTCCCAGCCAGGTAGACTTACTATACTCACCCTTGAGATCTGAAAACAATCTTTTCCTAAAAAAAGGCTGTTAAAGTATCCTTGTCCCTCATGTTCCTACACTGTTCATACTCTATACTTAGCTCTTGACTGCTCCTGTCTGGTGTTCTGAGTGTCCAGAAAATAACTTTTACTGTCTTCCTCTGCTTCCCTACATGTTTGAGGATTTCTGACAACCTAGTTAGCTTCCGGCCATACCCACAACTATCATCATCATCACCACCACTGTCATCTTTCATTTTCAACTTCATTATTATATTTATAAAAGCAACCACTTATTAAACATTTACTATGTGCCGGGACCTGCAATAAGCACTTTACATACATTACTTCATTTAGTCCTCCAACAACCCTAAGATAAGTTTTATCTATAGAACAGATAAAATGAAGACAGAGAGATGCAGATATGTGTCAGAGCTGGGATTCAAATTCGGGAATGTCTGATTCCCAAGCTCAAGCTTTTTGTCAAGATGTGCTTTTATTCTTTTAGAAAACAGTCTGCTAAAAATTATTTTAAGAAAACTAATATATATTCACTGTACAAAATTCAAATGCTTTTGAAGTGAAAATTTCCTGTCTTGCCTCCCCTATCCTACTTTCCAGAGATAACTACTATTACAAGTTTGGTGTGACAAACATAAAATATATAACAAATATTGATATATTTGAGTGAATGTGTATAAACATCTCTGGAAGGAAAGCACTGACACTGGTGTTCCATGTGTGAGGGGAAAACTGGAGAACAGAGAAGGGTGGGAGCAAAATTTTTTCCTATGTATTCTTTCACACTTATTGAATTTTAAGCTGCATAAATTTTAAACCTCTTTTAAAAAGTTAAATTAAAAATAAAGGCAAGGGACTTCCCTGGTTGCCCAGTGGTTAAGAATCCACCTTGCAATGCAGGGAATTCAATCCCTGGTCAGGAACTAAGATTCTACATGCCACAAAGCCACATGCTGTAACTACTGAGCCCATGTGCTGTGGAGCCTGTGTGTCTCAACTCGACAGCACACATGCTGCAACTACTGATACCCGCATGCTCTGGAGCCCAAATGACACAACCATAGAGCCTGCGCATCATAACTACTGAGTCCCTGTTCCACAATGAAAGATGCTACATGACGCAACAGAGATCCCACATGCTGCAACTAAGATCCAATACAGCCAAATAAATAAATGTAAAAGACTGTATGTTACTTTTTTACACACACACATATGCATACATGCCTTTTTAAAAAATTAAAATGAACTATTCCCATATATTATCTTGCAACCTGATTTTTTCCACTTAAAATGTATCTTGGAAATCTTTTCACATCAATAGATACTAAACTCATTCTAAGTTACACAGTATTCTATTCCATAGATGTACCATAATTTATCCAACCCTTATTAATGAACGCTTCCAACTATTTACTATTACAATGATATAGTGAAATATATTTCACTATAAATATAGTGAAAGAGAAATACTCTTTCACACACCTAGCAAATACTTCTGCAAAATAAGTTCCTAAAAATTGAATCGCAAAAGGTATATAAAAAACTACTGCTCTTAACCAGTATACTATACTACTTCCTATTCCTGCCAACAGTTCTGATCCACTGACTTGCTGAAATTTCTAGAACTTATACAAGATTTTTCTCAGAATTGCCAATTAGTTCCAGACCTCTCCCCTTACCCACTCCCAGCACTACCATGGTTCTCTGTACTAAGCAATGTTTTCTGATAATATCTGGGTATTTCCCCAAGTACAGTCCCTCCCTCACCCATGTCCCAGCCCCAGGTCCCAATTCCATGCCTTGCATATTGCTACCAAAAATCCCAGCATCTCTGCTTCTTCTTCCCACCTCACCTGCCATTAGACATCAATAGGGCCAGCGGGCCCTCATTCCCATCAAGGTCCAAGTCTGGCGAGTCATCATCTGAGTCATTCAAGCAGGTGCCAGTGATGTTGAACTGCAGGAGGAGGAGGCTCAGTTGTCACCTGTCTGAAACTCCCATGTGAATCAGAATAACCAGTTCCCTCTGGTTTTACTGGTGGAGTTCACTATCAAAACCACCTGAACCAAGGTCTTCAACTATGCTGTCCCCCCATCCCCAACCCAAATGATCACAAGAGCAGAAGGTTGAGAATGTATGGCTGGCTCAGGGGAAACCTGTCAATCTTGCAAAACATGTTCCCTAAAAGGAGGGTGGAGCATCTTCACATGCCCATGGAGGGTACCACAATCTTTAAGCAAGGTGGGGCCCTGGAGGAGGACTTTTCTAAAAAATCTGTTCAAGGCTCCAACCTGCCACTCATATACCATGTACTCAAATATCATTCTTATCCTAGTATTTCAAGATCAGCTCAAGTTTCATGCTTTCTGAGAAGAGCTCCTGACCATCATCCCTACCCAGATACAATCATCCCCTCCCCTGTGTCTCAGGGTCCCACACTCACCCTTAATTGTGGCATCCACAACATCTCATTGCACTCATTTCTTTTTATGCCTATCTTTCTCACTAGCCTGTTGGCCTCTTGAGGGTTATTGTCTGCAGCAGCTATCACAGTGCCCAGCATAGACAAGGTCTCAATAAATGCCTATTAAATGAGTGGGACTGGCAGCCAAACACCAGGGGCCCTAAG
The DNA here is from genome assembly GCF_002263795.3 of Bos taurus. Lineage (NCBI taxonomy): Eukaryota > Metazoa > Chordata > Mammalia > Artiodactyla > Bovidae > Bos > Bos taurus. Next base: position 91,448,202 of record NC_037357.1, read on the forward strand.
GGAGGTGGGAGGACAGGAGAGCCTTTCCTTTTGATACTCTGCTCTTCCAAGGGACCCGAAAGGGTTGGGCTGAACCCATTGGCCAGCACCCACCTTTGCTTTCTGGGAAGAGCCTGTCTTCAGTGCCTGATGATTGTATGTATCCATGAGATTATAGCTCAATTGGCCAGCAGGCCCCAAGGCTGAGCTCTCCTTGCCCTTTCGCTCTGCCTTCTTGAAGAATTCCTTGGGCTTCAGGCCTTTCTTCTTTGAACCACTTTTGGAGGGCAGTGACAGCCTGGACATGGATACTGAAGTGGAATGGGCTGGCCTGGTTAAGGGAATGGAGCCGGCTGGGAAGATCCTCTGCAGCCCAAAGATATTGCTCGTCTTCCCAACGTTCTGTTGGAAGATATCCTACAAGAGTGTTAGGACACGAGGGGTTAGAGCTTACTCAAGGGTTCTCTCTACACTAAGAGCAGAGGTCTGTTCATGGCACTGGTGGTACTGCCATGAAGGGGTTTAAAGATGCTCCACATAGGCACTTATGCACACCCTAGTTTTTGCACAATAAGTCATCAAGAATTTACCGGGTGGCATTTCTTTACCCAGCCATTGACGAGTAAGAAGACGAGCAGAGAAAAATCCCAGCACTACTATCAAAATTGGAGAGAAAAGACTCCAAGAGCAGCTGACATGAGACAGAAAATAAATGAGTACTAAAATGTGTGGTTCCAACTCTAAGGACTACAGGATTTAAGAGAAGAGAGCTTCTAGTTCTAAATCTGCTTACTCATTAGCTCTGTGACCAAGGGTAAGTGCTCTGATCACTCTGGGGATCTGTTTTCTCAGCTGTAAATGTAAAGGAGCAGACTGGTTTTCAAAGATGCTCTGTGGCTTCTTTGAACTTCTTGGGAAGAGCCCTGAGGATTGGAGGTAGGTGGAAGGCAAATAAGAGAAGCAAGTGGAGCTCTAAGCCTCCCACCTTCGTAACTGCTACTTATTCATAGTAGTTATGCTTCAATTGGTTGCATATATTGAGATTCCATGTAAGATTTCATTTGAAAAAAAGGATTTCACTTCTTCAAAACATTTGAAAGCCAGTGAAAAAGATATGATCCACCTCTAAGTCCTCTTCCAACCAGCCCAAAGTTCCGTGTATACAAAACTTATATAGTTAGAGAAAAGACAGGCATTTTAACTAAACCCTGATAGATTCTGGCAGATGGAAGTGGAAGAAAATGAGGTAGGAGACGGGCAACGTTAAGCCATGGTGTAATGGTGCAGGTAGTGGAACATGCTGCAAGAGGTGAGGCTAGAAGTCCAACTTCCCATAAGCGCACTCTGACCACCCTTTAGCATGTTTAGTGCCTATATTCTGGGTGCTAAATGGAATCTTACAGCTTCTGAGCTAAAGGAAAGTTGAAACTTCAAGTCCAATTCTCCTCTGGTGCCTCTGCTACTTCACCAGCCCACACTGAGTTCTCTCTTCACTGCAAAGTCTAGTAACAACAATGGCTCACATTTATTGAGTACTTACTCTGCCAGGCACTGTGCGAGGGGCTCTACATACATTAGCTCTTAATTATAACAAAACTCTGAAAAGGTGGTATTGTCCTCACTTTACAGATAAGGATACTGAGGCCCTGAACGGCTAGCAAGTGACAGAGCAGGAACCAGAACCCAAGTTTCTCTGAGTCTCTTACCACTACACCTCACTGCCTCGTGGTATATGCCACCTGTTGAAACATGGCTTTGTAATCATCTTCAACCCAGGAGAACTGTCATTTTGTAGAATGCAGAGACTGAGTCAAAATATTAATAACAACAACTACTACTATGACCTCCACCACCCACAATCACATGACCCACCATCAGAATTTATTGAGCACCCACTATCTGCCCAGTCTTATACTTTGTGCTCAATCTATATTACCTTATTCAATCCTCTTAACAATCCCTCAGTAGTTATTAGCTATAGCCGCTTTAGGGATGAGGAACAGGCTCAGACAGGTTAACTTTGCCCAGGGTACTCTACTAGATTGTGAGTTCTTTGTGGGCAGGCACTGTAGTTATTTATGTGTCCTAAGCACTTAACCCAACATGTGGCATACTTGAGGCACAGAATAATTATTTAAATGAATGAATAGGGTCCTTGGTGGGGTCTTCTCAATCCTTCCCCTGAGCTCCCACGCCAGCTACAAAAGCCTGAGTAGCTGAGCTACCTGCCACTTGAGTCTTAAGCCCTTTTCCAATGCCTCCCCTGTTCCCATGCTTCTTACTTCCACCAGGCGGATCTCCCTAGCCAGATCTTTAATGAGCTGAACAGTCCGCACTGTCTCTGGGATTTCATCCTCGTGGTCTGGCAGAGCCTGTCAAACAAAAGGCATGAGAAATAGATCCACACATAAGAAACAACTGATTTTCAACAGTTACCAAGGCAATTCAATGGAGAAAGGGTACTTAGACTGATCAGATATCCACATGCAAGACAATACCTTCATTCTATATTTTGCATCAGACATACACAGACTCAAAATGGATTATAGAACTAAATGCCATAACTAAAACTATAAACCTTTTCGAAGGAAACAGAGGAGAAAATCTTTGTGACTTTAGGTTAGGCAAAGATTTCTTAGGACATAAAAAGTATGAATCATAAAAGAAAAACTGATAAATTAGACTTATTAAAAAAACACTGTTAAGGCAAACCACTGACTGGGAGGAAATATTTGCAAAACAGTGTCAAGAGGTGTGAGGAACTTAGTTGTGAGCTTGAACCACACCCCTCAGAAAGTCAAGAACCTCAGGAAGAACCCAGCCTCTTCACTTGTGAGCACAGAACTCAGTGCTGAGCAGCTATAGGCAGGCCCACAGCTAGCCCAACAGCAACCCAGGGAGGGACCTGTTGGTTATCTCTTTTTTAATTCATTAACAATTTTATTTACATCTTTATGCAGACAGACCTCTCAAGCTTTTCCTCTGTGATTTCTTCCACCAGTTTTGACTTGAATTCTGTATCCAGAGAGTACTGATAAAAATTCCTCAGCACTTCTTCCTTGCTTCCCATGGTTTAACTCTTTTAATCATCTGGAATTTATTTTGGTTGGCTGGGCAGCAATGGGGGCTGAGAACCCATGTGACCCAACTGGATAACCCTGACAGCTCTCTCCTCCCTGCCCAGGGGCTCTGGAAAGGTGAAGGAGCAAGTGCTTCTCATGGAAACCATTTGCACTTCACAGAAGTTTTCTTCCATGAGTGCGGGCTCCTCAGTTATATGTCCTCCTCTCTTCCAGCTCCCTCTGGTCACACTGTCTGGGGCCATTCTTTGGTCCTTGAGGCCATCCTGGCCCAGGACACGAGTGCTTAGGACCTACCCACCTCCCTCCCTTAAAGGTGTTCCTGAGGCAGAGTCAATCAGAAGTTCACTTCAGACAAGGGGCTGGTGGTATGCACAGTCAGAAATGAAACCCAAGGCAGCCACACCTGAGGGATGTGGCAAAACAATCAAAGGCTAAAGCCCAGGTGCAGGTGAGTCCAGGGAGCAAGAGAAGGCCCCAAACATGAAGTCCAAGAATATTTGAGGGGAAGGCTGTCAACAGGAAAAGGGGAAATTGAGCAAATCAAGCCTTCGGTGGCTGAAGAGTCTCCTCATGCTACTGTATGCAGGGGAAGGAATCTATAAGAATATCAGAAGTATAAAAGAATATATTGATATTTCCTTTTTTGCATTTCTTAAAATTGTTTTTTTTAATAAATCCAACATTTTGAATAGGTAATCCATTCACATAGCTCAAAAATCAAACAATATAAAAAGATATATACTGAAAAAACTTTGTCCCTGCCATCAGCCCCTCTAGCCCACCCCAACAGGTAACCACTTTTATTACTTTCTTCTGAATCCCTCCAGATTGTGTCCTCAGGCAAATACAAGCACATACAAATATAGTTCTTATCCCCTCCCCGCCTTTACACATAAGGCAGCACACTATACACACAGTTAGACACCTTTACATGATAAATTCTAGAAGTCTTCCCAAATCAGTACATAGACAGCTTCCTTAATCTCTTTTATCGCTGTTTAGTATTCAGTTGGATAGATGGATATTGGTATATTCCTAAAAAGCCATTTTGGCAGCATGCATCAAGAGTCTTAAATTTTTCATATACTTTGATTTAGCAATTGCTCTTCTAGGAATCTATCCTGAAGAAACAATCAAGAAATGAAGGACAAAGACTAATGCAAATAGATATTTACTGCATGATTTTCTAGAACTATTCCCCAAATAAATAAATAAAAAGGAAGCAACAATAAACAAGTGGTTAGGTAAGGATGGTACATCCCAGCAAAAGAATATCATGTAACTATCAATGTTTCTGGAGAACTTGGTAACACAGAAAAATTAAGATAAACCAATCAATTCAGATACAAAATTATATGTACAGGGTGATAGAAATCATGTTTTAAAAATGCATATTACAAAAAAACAAAACAAAATATACCCGCATGTTAATTCCCTGTGTGAGTGTTAAAATTACAGGTGAAGTTTTTCTTTCTTAATACTCTTCTGTCCTCCACTCTAATGCCAGGAGCCCACAAACCTCCCTGGTATCTTCTACCTCCCCAGAAGATCTTCCCAAAGCCAGTCCCTACTGACAGTAGACCTCTAAAGTAGATAGAGAAATAAGTATATTTACTTCTTTCTTTGTCCAGGCTCTAAAGGCCAAGTTCAGAGCTTTACCACCATGGACCAGGTAGGAGGCAGGGTGTCTCCTGTTTTCTCGCAAACCTACAGGGGGAACGAGGAAGGTAGAGTGTCAAAGAAACCATGCAGGGAAGTGAAGGACTTTTTAATTTTTTCAGACAACCAGAGAAAATGTTCAAGGTTCTGAGCACAACTCTAGATCTCAGTTCTTATAATGGTGTTCATTTTATGAGTACCTTGACATCTACTATCTGATTGAACCCTATACCCAACCCTGTAAGCCAGATATCATCTTCATTTTATAGTTCAGAAAGTAAGGCCCAGAGAGGCAAAGAATACAAAGGCCATACCTGGTAAGTGACAAAGCCAAGACTGAAACCACGTCTGTCAGAATCTGACACCAGTCTTCCTTCTACACTACTCTGCCTCTTGGGTTTCCAAATATGAACACTCAAGAGGACCACAATTGCCACTTACACAGATCTGAAGAGCCATTAACGCCTTGTTCTGAGTTACTCCAGGAGGAGATTATAACAAACATCCAAATTTAGGCTCAATAAAGAATTTTCTACTGAACTAAGATGTTCAGAACAGATAATAAGCAGTTAGTCATCTAGCCCCTGAATGAACACTTACATGACGGCTTATCTAGGTGGCAGAATAAGGGCTTGAGGTATTGCATAAGAGACTATACTCATTGGCCTCTGAGGTTCTTTGTAACTCTTCCTGGCCAAGTCACTTGGGAAATCTCAGGTCTGAGTAAGGGAGCCACTCTATTTCAGAGCAAACCAGGAAAGAAGAAACCCAGTAGGTTGGCTTCCACTTGGGCTGATACCCAAGACCAAACCAATGAGGTCAGCATAGGACTGGGTCTTGTCCCCTGGGGAGGGATATCTAGAGAACTCTAACACTATTCAGATTGAGTTTCTTATTTTAAGAATAGGAATAATTTTACTGTGATCCAATTTTCTCAGCTCCTTTTATTAAATGATATTTAAAATCCATGCCTTACCCTACATTATACTTAGTAAAAAAGCCAATTTCAAAAGATCACAACATTTGGTTCCATTTTTATAACATTCTTGAAATGACAAAATTAGAGAGATGAAAAACAAATCAGTGGTTTCCTAAAGTTATGGATAGTTTAACGGGAGAGAGTGGGTGAGATTATAAAGGGGTAGCACTACAGAGATTTTTGTGGTGATGGAATAGTACTGTATCTTGATTGAGGTGTTGGTTATGAGAACAGGGCAAAAAGGACAGTTGGCAAAGGGCTCCATACCTCGAAAGATGTCCAGGATGTGCTTTCCCACATACCAACAGATGGTCTCAAAGTTGGGGAACTTGAAGAGGTCTGCTGTGCTCAACCGTTTCTCAATCTCATAGGCTCTGGAGGAAGTAGTTACAATAACAATGATGAGGATACTGTTTACTGGGCACCTACTATATATCAGGTATTGTTCTGGATGCTTTGTATCCATTATCTCTAATCCTCACAACTATCCTTTAAGACTTTATTTTATGGGTTACGAAATTTGAGCTCAAACATTATGTGACTTGATAGTCACATAACGGCTAAGTGAGGAAGAGGTATTCATCCTCCACTGAACATCATCAGGAACCAATATCCATTCCTTTATGATCATCTCGCCTCCTTCTATGCTGTACTCCTCACTATAGGGGAGAACTCAAGGACTCCAGCAGATGGAAATGGCCAACTTGGGATCACCAGAGCTTCAGGACTCACTTGAGCTGCATTTCAATATTAAGGCTGTGTAAGAAATTCCCTCCAAAGGCAAGGCAGTCCACGGGGGTCAGCACAGCATGAATCCATCCTGCAGTGTAACAAGGCAAAAATCATAGCTGGCAGCGGGCCTTTCTTTCTTTGGACATCTCCACTGCCCACTCAGCTCAAACACAATACCTTAGAGCATCCAGTCTGGCAGTAACTCAGAATATTCTAGGTTCCTCCATATTCCCAACACTCATCCTGGCCAAGTCTGCCATCATTATAACCCTGTACTGGACCAACCTATGGGGTTAATAAACTCCTTCTACATCCCCCCCTCTGTCTGTACTTCAAAATCTCTTTGGTGCCTCACCTATCTTCTCTCTTATCACTAAGAAAGGCATCATCTACTTGCTATGATTACGTAACTCTTCAAACTCTGCCCTAAGTGAAACAAAGAGCTTTTGTGTTAGACATGGGTTCAAATCCTGCCATTTTCTAGCTAAATATCCACTTCACAGGTTGTGAAGAATGTACCTAGCTGAAACTAAATTATTTTCCTTGCCCTTGACCCTATACTGCTTTCTAGGACCTCCTGATTTTCCTTCTTAAATCTCTTTCATATTCATCTCCTCTTCATCCATCCATCCTACTAATGATTTGGTTCAGAGCCCTCATTATTTCTTACTTATGCTACTTATAACAGCCTCCAAACTGTCTCCTCTAACACCAATGGTTCTTTAAGGGGTGATACAGGGAATCCTGGGGCTCCTAGAGCCTCTTTCAGAGCATATGCAAGGTCAAAACTATGTTCATAATAATACCAAGATGTTATTTGTCTTTTTAACTCTCATTCTCTCATAGGTATACAGTGGAGTTTTTCAAAGGGTATAGGACATGATATCATAACATGCAGAGGCAGATTTGAGGGCCTTAAGTTTTCTATTAACCCAAACATTAAAAAGATTTGAAGAAATGTAAAGGTCAACCTTTTAACTAAATGTTTAGTTTTAAAATAGTTATTTTTCATAAAAATGGTTACTTATGCTAACATATAATGGGTTTATTCTTGTTTTCTCTCAATGAATATTTTTAAATTATCAGTTTTAATTTATAATTTGGTAAATATTAATATATATAAACCACATAAATAAAAGTTCTTTGGGATCCTCAATAATATTTAAGGGTATAAGGACAGCTAGAGTCCAAAGTGTTTGTAAACTACTGCTCCACAATAATCTTGATCTCTGAAGTCTATCTTCCAAATCCCAATCCTAAGTAATATATCCAAAATACAAATCTGCCCATATCATCTCTTGCTTGAAACTCTTAAATGAAATGTATATACACGGGAGAATACATAAATTGCTGTAGAGTGGAATAATAGAAAGCAAGTAAAATGAATGAGCAATAGCGACACGTATCAACAGGATCTCACAATTATAATGTTCAGAGAAAAATACATGTAATATGATTCTATTTATATAACAAAAACATGTAAACCAGAGACTTCTGTAGTGACTGGAGGTTAAGACCACACCCCTCCCCCCAAAAAAACATGTAAAACAATACTATACAGTGCTTAGTTGCTTAGTAAGGCATTACCTATGTAATAAAGGGATAAAAATGCAGGAGAATGATATCATCAACTTTAGGACAATGGCTAGCTCTGAGAGGGCAGAATGGGAAATTGAGGAGAGATATACAGAAGGCTTCAAATATGTTTGTAATATATTATATTTTTAGTTAAGTTATAAACACATAAATGTTCACTATATTATTCTTTATATCTTTTGCTTCATCTAAAATATTTCATGAGAAATTAAACAAATAAATCTTTAATAGTCCCCAGTTGCCTCTGAAGTAAGTTCAGCCTGCCAATCTTTTCAGCTTCATCTGCTCCCAGCCTTTGGTCTTTAGGCTCTAGTATTCATAAACTGCTTCACACATCTTTGCTTTGCTTATGCCTTTCCCTAATCTGAGAGGTCTTTTATACCTTTATTTCCTTTATCAGTAGCCACTTACCCTTCAGGTGTCACTCTTCTGAGAAGATTGTCACAAACTTCTGGCCAGACTAAGTGTTCTTCTCTGTGCTCCCCAAACTTCTGGTGAATACCTCTATTGTGTCTATTAGAACATTATACTGAAATGGCCTATACATGTTTAATCTCTAGCACCTAGCACAATGTTGGGGCAGATAGTAAACATGAAATGCTTGTAGAACTAAGCAGATTGCCCCCAGTTGTGGGAGTATCTACCAAGAAACAAATGAATCCAACTCAAATCTCTGGTAGACAAGTTCAATTTACCAGTTACCAAGTGTCCAGTGTTAAAAAAAAAAAAAACAACCATGTAAAACTCAGCAAAGAATTTAAAGATGGGTAAATAAATGCCTGGGAATAGAATACTATAAAAGAGGAAAGCAGATGGGTATGGGGGTGGGTGTGTGTGACTTGCCTTAAACATTTTATAAAACCAATGTAATCAAATCAATATAAGAATAAACAAATAGATCTGAGTAACAGAAAAGTCCAGAATTATACAATATAATGTTAGACAAAGATGTTAGAATTATATGACATGAATTTTAAAGGAATCATCATAAAAATGCTTCAACTAACAATTACAAACATGCTGGAAACAAGCAAAAGAAGTAGAGAGAGAAGCCATAAATAAACAAATGAAAATTATAGAACTAAAAAATTACTTCATCTGAAATATATAATGAAACAATGGATTCAACAGAAGAATGGAGACAATGAAGAAAAGAATCAGAGAATTTTAAGAGGGCAACAGAAAGCACCCAACATGAACAAGAGAAAGGAAACAGACTGAGTGAAAAATAAACTCAGGAACCTAACAAGGAACCTACTGTATATGTATAGCACAGGGAACTATATTCAATATCTTATAATAACCTATAAAGGAAAATAATCTAAAAAAGATATATATATGTAAAACTGAATCATTTTGCTGTATACCTGAAACACTGTAAATCAACTATATGTCAGTAAAATTTTTTTAAAAGACCAAAAAATAAAGAACCATGCAATAGGACAGAAAAAAAGTCTCAGAAACCTGTGAGACTACAGCAAAATGTGTTATATTCGTATCATCAAAGACCCAGAAGAAAAGTTAAAGAGTGTGGGGCTGAAAAAGTATTTGAAGAAATAATATCTAAAAACTTCACTAATATGGCAAAAGACATAAACCTACACATTCAAGAAGCTCAGTGAACATATAACAGTATAAACCCAAAGAAATCCACATATTATTGTCAAATTGCTGAGAAACTAAATAAAAAAGAAAAAATATTGAAAGTAGCAAGAAATAACACATACAGGAGAAAAAATAATTTGAAGGATAGTCAAAATGTTTTTGTATAGAATCTAGAAGGAAACAGCACAACATTAAAGTACTGAAAGAAAATAACTATCAACCCAAAATTCTACATCCAGCAAAAATATCTTTCAGGAGTGAAAGGGAAATCAAGGCATTTACAGATGAAGGAAAACTAAGAGAATCTATTGGCAGCAGGCCTACCCTGAAACTCTAAACAGAGGGGAAATAAGAGAAGGAATCCTGGAACACCAAGAAGGAAGAACAATGGAAGAGTAAAAATACAGGTAAAAACAACAGACTTCCCTGCTATATGGGTATTGAAATTACGTTTGACAGTTGAAACAAAAATTAAAACACGATGTGATGTGGATCTAATGTATGCAGAGGAAATATTTAAGGCAAATACATTATAAAGGGTAAAGAGATGTGAAAAGAGGTAAGGTTTGAACCCTTTGCTCAAACTGGTAAAATGTCAATTAAAACGTCAATACCAGTAGACTGTGGTAAGATTCATATATGTATGTATGTATATACATATATAGATATGGACATATTTACACATGTAAACACATGTACATATTTATCTATACATGTACATATGCATATGTGTATACATGTGTACACATATATATTCACACATATAAAACTAGAGCCAACACTAAAAAAAACTATATAAAATCTGAAGCTAAAAAATTTATATGGAAATTAAAGGTGAAAAAAAAGTTGGAAGGCTGATACTTTTCAATTTCAAACTTACTACAAATGTACAGTAACTGAGACAGTGTGATACTGTCATAAAGACAGACATATAGATCAACGGAATAGAATTCAAAGTTCAGAAACAAACCAACATATGGTCTACAGTCAATTGATTTTTGACAAAGGTGTCAAGACAATTCAATGGGGAAAGAATGGTCTTTTCAAATGGTTCCAGGACATCTGGACATCCACATGCAAAGGAATGAAATTGGACCCATATCTCACATCATACACAAAAATTAAAATGAAATGGATGAAAGGCATAAACGTAAGAACTAAGAAGAAAACACAGGTGTTACTCTTCATGACTCTGAATTAGGCAATGGTATCTTAGATATAATACCAAGCACAAGCAAAGAAAAAAAATAGATAAACTGGATTTTTGTGCCTCACAGACCAATTGCAAGAAAGTGAAAAGACAATCCCAAGAATAAGCAAAAGTATTTGCAAATCATACATCCAATAAAAGTCTAATCCAAAATACATAAAGAATTCTTACAAGTCAACAATAGAAAGATAAATTACCTAAAGAATGGGCAAAAGTTTTGAATAGATATTTCTTTTAAAAAAGATATATAAACATCCAATAAGCACATGAAAAAATGTTTAAGATCAGTAGCCATTAAAGAAACACAAAATAAAAATCTCAGTGAGCTACTACTTCACACCACCAGAATGGTTATAATCATAAAGATAAACAAAAACAAGTGTCAGGAAGGATGTGGAAAAACTGAGACCCTCATAAATCACTGGTGGAAAAGTAAAATGCACCTGCTTTAGAAAATAGTTTGGCAATTCCTTAAGAAGTTAAACACAGAGTTACCATATGACTCAGCAATCCCTTTCCTAAGTAGATATACCCAAGAGAACTGAAAATATAATATCTGTTAACACAATAACTTGTACATGAATGTTCGTAACAGTACTATTCTTAATAGGCAAAAGGTGAAAAAAACCCAGATGTCTATAAAATGATGAATGGATAAACAAAATGTGGTGTATCCTTACAAATGGAGTACTTTTCAGCCATTTAAAGAATGAAGTATTGATAAATGCTATAACATGGATGAACCTTGATATGCTGCATGACAGAATCCAGACATAAAAGACCACATACTGCATGATTCTATTTACATGAACTATTCAGAAAAGGAAAATTCATATACAAAGAAAAGTACAAAAGTGGCTGATACGGGCTGGCGAAGGAGAAGGAATGAGGAGTGACTGCTAATAGGTACAAGGTTTCTTTTTTTTTAAAGTGATGAAAACTTTCTGGTATTAGTGCTGATGTTTGTACAACTTGATGAAAACCTGAACTGTATCCTTTAACAATATGGTAATTTTAATGGTATGTGCATTATATCTCAACTTTTTAAAAAGCACATTTAGGGGACTTTCCTGGTGGTCCAGTGGCTAAGACTCTGCACTCCCATTGCTGGGGACCTGGGCTGATCCCCAGTCAGGGAACTAGATTCCCACATGCCACAACTAAGACCCAGCACAGCCAAATGAATAAATAAATTTCTTTTAAAAAAGCACATTTAACAAAATGAAAACTACAACATATCAAAATATGTGACATACCTAAATCAGTTCTGAGGGGGAAATTTATAGCACTAAATACATTAAAAGTGAAGAAAAATCTTAAGTCAATAATCTAAGTTATTGTCTCAAGACTGAAAAAAAGGAGAGCAAAATAAACCCAAAGTAAGCAGAAAGAAGGAAAAAAGATAAAAGAAGAAATCAATGGAATTGAAAACAGAAAGACTACATTGAAAATCACAATGAAACAACAGATGATTCTTTTAAACGTTCAACAAAATTGAAATTCACAGATTACTAACATCAAGAATGAAAAGAGGGTACACTAGAGACTTAGAAGATATCAAAAGAATAATAAGAAATACTATGAATAACTCTTCACATATAAATTTGACAACTTAGATAAGATGGGTCAATTGCTCCAAAAGCACAAACTATTGCAACTCACCCAGTATAAAATAACTTGAATAGCCTAATAAAGTTTAAGGAAAATGAATGTTAATTAAAATCTTTCCCAAAAGGGAAAGCTCTAGGTCCGTGTGGCTGCAATAGAGAATGATACTGAACATTTTGAGAAAATTTAACACTAATTCTGAAATCAAGGAATTAAGAAATTAGATACTCAAGAAAAATCTAAATAAATGGAAAGACATGCTGTGTTCATGGAAGATGCAACATACTAAAGATGTCAACTTTCCCCAAATTGAGACAACTAGGTTTTTTCCCCCAAAATAGCCACACTCAGACCAAACTTCAGACCTATGAATTCATAATTCTAGGGGTAAAGCCTAGGCACTTATTGTTTCAGAAAAAAAAAAAAACCTATCCCTACCCAGGTCATTCTGACTTACAGCTTACAATGCCAGTCTCTCCAGTCACTATCTCTAGAGTCATGGGGCTGAGAGTCCTGTTTTCTAACTGTCCACCAAGTTGACATCAGTTCAGTGCAAAAGAAGCCTATCAACTTCCTTCTGGACCTCCCCAAACAACCACACTGGTCACCACTTTGGTCACCACTTGAATTTTCCTGATGTGCAATTCTGAGTCTTTAACTGATACGAGAGGGGTATCTCACATTCAGGTCAAAACATTATGGGAAGGGGTTGGTTCTGGTGCCACAAGTTCCCTTCTTCTTCCCACCTTCCTCAAACCCTCCCAGAGGGGCCCAGGGAAGACCTGTAGGAATGAAAAGTGTCTGTCCTTGCTTCACAGAACACTTGTAGCACTTGTCCACCTGGTCCCCAAAGAACATCTCATTCTGGTTAGAGGAACTGCTCCAGCACTCAAAGAGAGTCAGGTTGGCATTTGTTGGACGGATCAGGTAGAAGATCTTCTCACCCTGAAACAAAGATGGAAGGGCCAAAGACATCAAGGGTTTCCAGTAAAGACTTCCAGGAGTCTCCAAAAGAATATTCTCTCATGTTCCAGGACCATGTAGTATGCTAGAATTCTTTCTGTCCAACGATCATTTATATACAAATATGGAAAACTTAAAAAGTTCCTTTTCACTTTGTACTTTTAAGCTTCTATAAGGTTAACAAAAACAATCGGGAAAGGGCATTTCAAACAAAATTGTCAACTTAAGACAAATGTACACCAAAGGCTCCTGCAATACCAAATGAAAGTGTCCTCTACAGATGAGCAGATCAATACTACCAGCCCCAGGAGAATTTAAGGCCACATTACTAATGAGAAGAAAATTGAATTTGCCTTTAAATGCCATTTGCAGAGAGTGTTTCTTCTCACACCTGTAATCACAGCTAATAAAAGTTTAAAAGTTCAGTAATCGCCCAAGGACTTCTGGAAGATTATATGTTGGGTGATTATCTGTTGGAAGAACACTTTATTTCTTAATTATGCTTTGCCTGGATAATCACCACATAAGTAGTTTGGCAGAAAAGAAAGAAAAACCCACTAGCACAAAAATCTCCCCAACCCATAGCTTGATTAGTTTAACCAATATTTCATGACAATACATTTCAGTGTAGAAAAGCAACACTAGAAAATATCTACTGTACAACTGGAGAAATTTGAATCAGATCTGTAGATTAGATAATAGTACTATATCAATATTAATTTTGATTCTGATAACTATATTGTGATGATATAAGAAAATACCCTTGTTTTTAAGAAATACACACTGAATTATTATAAGATAAAGGGATATCATGTCTGAAAATACTTTTGAGTGTTTCAGAAAAAATATATATGTAAGATTATTTTATTATGTTTGCTTCAGAGAAAGAGAATATAATAAAATAGTAACATAGGAATTTGAGTGAAGGGCACACAGGAAATCTTCCTATTAGCAATTTTTCTGTAAAAATGAAACTATTTAAAAATTAAAACGTTAATAGGGGAAGAGATAGGGAGTTTGGGATCTCCTGCTATATTTAAAACGGATAACCAACAAGGTCCTAGTGTATAGTACAGGGAATTCTGCTCAATGTTATATGGCAGCCTCAATCAGAGGGGAGTTTGGGGGAGAATGGATACATGTATATTTATGGCTGAGTCAATTTGCTGTCCACCTGAAACTATCACAACATTGTTAATGGCCTATACTCCAAAATAAAAAGTCAAAAAATAAAATAAACAGTTAAATATAACATTTGCATAATAGCACTTTAATTTACACACTCCAATTTCTTCATGATAAACAACTAGTTCAGGATTTGAGATCATTTGTACAAGAGCCATATCCAAGTTTCTGCTCTTTTCTTGGCATTTCTGATAAGAAAACTAAATAACATGAACAGTGGTAGAAAACAATAAGTTATTTAAGAAATTTGTTTACCAGACCTCAAAAATCCTTTAGTCATTGACAATCAATATGCTAATTACAAAACTGTAACAACCATGAAAAGGGAAACTATAGTAAGGCTGACATTTAAAAAAACCATCTCAGACTTCCCTGATGGTCCAGTGGTTAAGAATCTGCCTATCAATGCAGGGGACACAGGTTTGATCGCTGATGCGGGAAGATTCCATATGTCTTGGGGCAGCTAAGCCTATATGCCACAACTACAGAACTGCATTCTAGAGCCTGCGAGCCACAACTACTGAGCCTGTATGACACAACTACTGAAGCCCATGTGCCCTACAGCCCATGTTCTGCAACAAGAGAAGCCAGTGCAATGAGAAGCCCATGCGCCACAGCTGGAGAGTAGCCCCCACTTGCTGCAACTAGAGAAAGCCTATGTGCAACAATGAAGACCCAGTGCAGCCAAAAATAAATAAATAAAACTTTTTTAAAAAACCAAACACTTCATACATGCTCTATCTTCAGTGGTGGCAGTCATGCAACTATTTATACAATTGTCAAAATTCATTAAACTATAAACTTAAAACCGATGAATGTCATAGTAACAAAAATTATAATAAACTTGGGAGGAGGTTGAGTGTCTCATGTTACCAGAAATTTCTGCAGTAAATACGGACATTTCCATACCTAGAGGTAGGAGTACAGATTGGTTCAATTAAGATAACAAAGAAAACCTTAGACATCTGTTGTTATTTTTAAAAAAGTTAATCATCAAAACTATGAAGCAGAGACAACTTATACTGCATATCCACTCAATACCCAACCTTGATAAGAGTAGTTATGTGTAAATGTTACCCAAATAGAATCTGGGATGCAGGTAGGCCTTAGCAGCCTGTTTTATGCTACCACTTGAAACAAACAGGGAGGCCCAAGGCCTGGCTGTCTTCAGAAACCATACCCATCCTTACCTTGAGCACATGGTACCAGACCGAGGTGCCACCAAAGTCAATGTGAAAGTCTGTATAGCTATCCCGCACGCTCATGAGGCAGTACTTCTGCACGTTGGGCCTCTCAAAGATACACTCCTCTGGCCACAAGTTCTCCACCCATGAGAGCTTCCGAACAATCTTGGGTGTCTCCACAAGGTTAGAAAGCCTATCAAGGAAGGGGTGGAGAGCAGATGTCAGCTGATTGGGAATTGAAGGTTGAAGCCAGTATAAAATGCCCCCCATCCTAGTGAGAACCAGGGAAGACAAAGAAGTTCTCTCCACAGAATCCCCAAGAGCACATAGTACACTTATTTTTGTAAGACAAGTCAGCATTCTCTTTCTACTCAGCTATGGAAGTTCCAAGTCCCAGCTCCACAGCCATCCCCAGTCACAGGTGATCATTTCCTCCACTGAATGCTCAGAATCTCCACACCCAGGCCCACTCACTTGGCATGTGGTGTTTAATAGTATTGTATTGTCCCTATGTCATAGTGTCTTCTTTATGAAGATCAAGTAGAGAAACCTGTCAGAGCTCAGTTTCAGGTAAAGAAGTGTTTATCTGGGACAGTGGCGCTATCCTGGGAGTTAAACAGTGACCATGCCACAATCTACATACCAGAAAAAAAGGTCTAAGGAAGCTGTCCTGGATCTTAAAAGAGACAAAAATTAATTAAAACAGCCACTGAATAATCTATCCAATGCTAGAAACTGTAAAGGAGAAACATGATTTGGTTGTTATAATGTGAGCAACTACCCTAGAAAGTATAAACCAGCTCCCCATGCCAAAGGAAGAAACCACCCGAAGGAAGGGAGAGGAACACTAATACATACTCAGTATATACAAGTCCTGGGTACTCTGTGAAGCTTTTTACTTACCCCTGCCCCTCTTACCTGGTATCAGAGAATTCCAAACTAATAACATTGAGGACTTTCTCCCTCTTCCCGCTATAATAATATTTCACAAAATCACCAAGCTTCATCTTGCAGTCGGCCTGGCGGGCCACATCAATCACATCAATCTCTTTGTCAGAACCTGGAATAGAGACAGGCTCTGTACCAAGTGGCCTCAGGGACCAGGGAACACTCATCCCCTAATCAGTCCCTAGAGTGACCTTACACTGAAAACTTCTCTCAATGTATTTGTCTACACATATATGGGAAGTGGGGGAATTATTCCCTGGTGGCTCAGATGGCAGAGAGTCTGCCTGCAATGCAGAAGACCCGGGTTCAATCCCTGCGTCGGAAAGATCCCCTGGAGAAGGAAATGGCAACCTACTCTAGTATTCTTGCCTGGAAAATCCCATGGACGGAGGAGCCTGGCAGGCTACAGTCCATGGGTCGCAGAGTCGGACACATATGGGAAGTGGGGGTAGGTATTCCTCACACTCTCCTTAGACCTATGTGCCAGGTCCAGACATGCTAGGGCAACAGAAATGCCTGACACACAGTCTCACAGTACAATCCATCTGCCTGGGTCCTGCTTCCTCACTTCTCTTCCTCTCCCCTAAAACTCATGTCCAGAATACAACTAGCATATGAGGGCAAAAGTCAAAGGCTTTCTCATTTCAACAGAGTACAAAGAGGTCATAACAATCTTTGGAATTCCCCAGGTAAAAGATGGGGCTCAGCCTGGAGTTTGTGGTCTATTAGAAGGAAAAGGTAGAGAAGGCAATGGCACCCCACTCCAGTACTCTTGCCTGGAGAATCCCAGGGATGGGGGAGCCTGGTGGGCTGACGTCTATGGGGTCACACAGAGTCGTACATGACTGAAGTGATTTAGCAGCAGTGGGAGGAAAAGGCAGAGAAGGCAACGGCACCCCACTCCAGTACTCTTGCCTGGAAAATTCCGTGGACGGAGGAGCCTGGTAGGCTACAGTCCTCGGGGTCACTAAGAGTCGGACACAACTGAGCAACCTCAATTTCACTTTTCACTCTCATGCACTGGAAAAGGAAATGGCAACCCACTCCAGTGTTCTTGCCTGGAGAATCCCAGGGATGGCGGAGCCTGGTGGGCTGCCATCTATGGGGTCGTACAGAGTTGGACATGACTGAAGCGACTTAGCAGCAACAGCAGCAGGAGGAAAAGGAAAAAAGACCAGGATTTTGGTTCTAGCTTTGCCTAAGAATGACTCTGGGCAAGGTACATCACCTCAGATTTCCAAGATGGCTAGAAAAGAAATGAAAACTGGAAGGGAAGGGTCATATGTTTTGATGGGAGTGAACAATGTCACAGTTAAAAGGGTCTGTGGCGCTTACCAACATAGTGTTCCACATCCCTCACAGTGAATGATGGTGAGGGCAACGTCATCCCCAATCCATCTTTCTTCAAGACCAGGATGGGCACACTGAAGCTATTCTCTTCCAGGAATTCCACGGTCAACTGACTTCCAGTGGGCTTCAGAATCACTTCATCTGAACTGTGGGCCACACAAGAGAAAGCATGAACCCTACAAGCTCTGCTACTGAAGGCCTCACTGGATGCTTTCACTCACCAAAGGTGTGGGGTCTTCCTGAGGGGACATAATGTGGGCTGGCAACTAATAAGTGGCATAAACTTCACATCCCAGCTAAGAAATGACCTATCGAAGGCAAGAAGCCAGGCCACTGGCAGAGGTGGGAAGTTAAATCCAGGATATCCTGTCAATATAACGCTCTTCTTTAGATGACAAAGGAACAAACCAGTCAATAGCCTGCCCCAGAAGAAAAGAGGTATCAGACAAGTTTAGCTGATTTACACTAACCCAGTGCAGCACCTTGGGCTTCCCTGGTAGCTCAGCTGGTAAAGAATCCACCTGCAATGCAGGAGACCTTGGTTTGACTCCTGGGTCAGGAAGATTCCCTGGAGAAGGGATAGGCTACCCACTCCAGTATTCTTTGGCTTCCCTGGTGGGTCAGCTAGTAAAGAATCCACCTGCAATGCGGGAGACCTGGGTTTGATCCCTGAGTTAGGAAGATCTCCTGGAGAAGGGAACAGCTACCCCCTCCAATATTCTGGCCTGGAGAATTCCATGGACTATACAGTCCATGGGGTCGCAAAGAGTCAGACAGGACTGAGTGACTTTCACTTTCAGAGCAGTACTACCCCATTTTAAAATACTGGAAAATAGAGAAAAGATTGATTTAGAAAACAAAAACAATTTTTACAACCACTCTCTTCACATATATAGTTAGTTAACTAGAAAACAGGGGTTTCTGGTTTTCTTAAAATCATGTTGGAGAAAAAGATGGGCTATTTGACAAATTGTGTTGGGATAAACATCTGGAAAAATATTAAGATCAATGTCTGGCTCATTATTTACATAATTCTATATGGAACAAAGATTAAATTAGAAAAAAATAAAGCCACAGGGTAGAAAAAATTATGGAAAAGACAAGGCCCAGTAGCCATAAAAAATAGTAATAAGTAAATTAAACTACCTAAAATTTAAAATTTTCTGCATGGAAAGCTATTAAAAATCAATAAGAAATAGGCAGTAACCCAACAGAAAAACTGTCAAACAATGTAAGCAGATAGTTAACAGAGAAGAAAAATAAAGATGACTTATAAATGCATCATAATATACATGCTTCCTTAATCATGTTTCACATGGAAACAGTGAAATCTCATTTTTTATCTTATTAGAAAGGCAAAAAAAAGTTTGATAATAAATAGTGTTAGCCCGGGGATGGGGGAGCCTGGTTGGCTGCCATCTATGGGGTCGCACAGAGGCGAATACAACTGAAGCGACTTAGCAGCAGCAGCAGCAGTGTTAGCCAGGATAATAGGGAAATAGGGACCCTCACACATTGTTTAGTGGGAGTATGAAATGATGTGGTCACATTAGAAACAACCTAGCAATATCTATAAACATGTTTAAAGCACATACCCTTTGACCTAGCAGTTTTACTTTTAGGTAGTAAATCTACACGTACACTCACTCACATATTCAAACACTTAAGTACAAAGACATTAACTGCAGCGTTTTTTTCCTAATAGCAAAATACTAGAATCGATTTAAATGTTCATCAAGAGGACTACTTAAATAACTATACATTCATACAATGGAGTACTAAATATCCATGAAAAGGAATGAAGAACATCGGAATATGCTGTTATGGATTGACCTCTAAGATACAGAATTTATATTTTTTAAAAAGCAAGATATAGAACAGTAAGTGTTTCTATTTGTGTTTTTTAATTTTAAAAAAGGGGCAACACACACATTCATATATGTCTGTATAAGCAAAAACTATTTCTGAAAGAATGCACAAGAAATTGGTTGACTTTGGAGAAGGGACCTGAGGGGGGTAGGGTAAAAATGAGACTCATTGCCTTTAAATAAAACAAATATTAAGTTGAAGAAATACTTATAATCCTAAATAACACTTCATTTACAGGAGAGCTGAAAATGGTCAAATGAATTAAAAACTAAGCAAAAGAGTGTTTTTATTCATTAATTTTTCTAACTCATTATTTTTGTTCAAGTAGTTTATTTTCAATAAGCCAATCTTAATTTTTTGAGGAAACAAATATTTTCTTGATTGGAAAAGAAATACATGACTACTCAAAAAAATTTTTTTCCAGAAAGTTTCCGCTTCTCTACAATGAGAGAATTAAAATTTCTGGTTTTTAAGACTCTTTCTAGTTATAGCATTCCCTAGGTACATGTAAATATCCTCTCCTGACTGAGGCAAAAACTGCCTCTCTATCTACTCATAGTTTCTACAAGTAGACCTTAATGTACTCTGTACATCAAATGAAACTCTAACAATGTTTCTCAGAAACTGACTAAAACAGAAGATCTCCCCACAAAGGGAACTCACAGAGCCCTGCAAACATCCCCAAATGATGGAGGCACCTAGTGGGACAGCCAGTAGAAAAGCTGAGAAGAGATGGGTCCCAGCTTCCCAGAGCAGTAGCGTTCACTGGCCCTTGGAGTAGGGGGTCCTCACCTGTCAAAGGTCCTACTCCGGAGCTCTCGAATGAATGTAGGGCTTCCCGTCTTCACTGGCTTCCCCTTGTGTGTATCATGGCCTTTTGAAGATACACGGCGTTTTTTCACTAAGCCAGAAAAAGACAAGAGACTGAGTCAAAATGGCTACAGGCTATGGTTCTAAAAGCAAAAGGCTCAGCAGATCTTGCTTCTCTTCCAATCTAACAATGCACTGGGGCATCTGGAGTCAAGGAAGCCCTCATGGACTCAGAAAAGCACTTGGTGAGGATAGGTGCTTCCTTTGGGGAATCCCTAAATAAGGGAGGGAGGTGAAACTGCATTTCTGCCCTCTGAGTGGAGCAGCTGCTGGCCTGCAGGGCCTACATAAGCTTCTCCTATTTCCCAAGGGAGACAAATCTGAAGCACTCAGGCAAAGGCAATTTCCCTTCCAAGCTTCCTTTGCTTTGTCTGTCTGGATTGCCTTCTCTTTAAAACCCCAAGATCTACTTACTAATGGAGGGCCCATGTAAGACCTCACAGTTGGGGCAGTGGTAGAGGTCAATGTCAGCAGCCTTCTCCTCTTCGACACCAACACAACTAGAAAAGAGAAAATCAGCCAATGTTTGTGGAAATTTTATTTTTCATAAGGTCTAGAACTGTGTTGTTCAATACATAATTAAGTAAAATTTTAAATGTAGTTCCTCCATCACTCTAGGAACATTTCAAGTGCTCAATAGCCACATGTGGTTACCATATTGGGCAGATTATCAAACTGTTTTGTCAACGCAAAAAGTTCTATTGTACCACAACGGTCTAAAATAATTATGACAGAGCTAAAAATGTACAGACAATAAAGCTTCATTAAGACTCAGAATGGTCAAAGCTGGAAGAGAGTCTAGAGCAGTGCTGTCTGACAGAAATATAATGTGAGTCAAATACATAATTTTAAATGTTCTAATAGCCCCATTAAAAAGGTAAAAAGAAACAGTGAAGTTAATCTTAATAATAATTTAATAATAATATTTTATTTAACCACTATATCTAAAATATTATTCCTATATAAAATCAAACATTTAAACTTTATTGCTGCTGCTGCTAAGTCGCATCAGTTGTGTCCGACTCTGTGAGACCCCATAGACGTCAGCCCACCAGGCTCTCCTGTCCCTGGGATTCTCCAAGCAAGAATACTGGAGTGGTTTGCCATTTCCTTCTCCAGTGCATGAAAGTGGAAAGTGAAAGTGAAGTCACTCAGTTGTGTCCGACTCTTCGCAACCCATGGACTGCAGCCTACCAGGCTCCTCCGTCCATGGGATTTTCCAGGCAAGAGTACTGGATTGGGCTGCCATTGCCTTCTCCTAAACTTTTTTGAGCAATTTATTAAATGAAAAGGAATGAAAACAGTGCTTCCCTCTCAGTGAAGGATTATGGTAACCATTTTTTCTTCCTTATCTGTATTTCCTAATTTTCTACAATGAACATGCATTATTAATTTCATATTATAATATCTGAGAAAGACATAATTTTGGAAATCTCAGTTTACATGTACGTGAGCTAGTAATCTCACAAAATGTAAACCCTTCCTCACCAAAGAAGTCATCAGCAGCCCTCTAAAAATCTTCTGGCTAAGATCTAACTCTTAAAATCTTTGGTCAGCCACACAGAACAGGGAACATAAAAATAAGGCAGAGCTCCAACCATTTTGGTTCAAGACGATGCTCATGAACTGACTTCCTGGAATCAGGACGCCATCACCTTCCCCATTGCTAACCCTGTAAATCTGTTGCAGATCAATAAATTGGGGACATTTTATTTCATAAAAGCATTAGTCCATTACAGATTGGAAATTAAAAAAAAAAATACCCTGGTCCTTCACCTCAGAAAGTCTCAGAAGCACTGTGTTAGAACTTGGTCAGGTAGAAGCTGTACATTCTCCCAGACCCTTACAACTCAGGGCTGGGCTAGGGGTGGACGTCCCCCTCATTTTCCAGTGAGACTCTGAAATCATCTCTCCTCTATCTTTGTATAAGATTTCCTACTCTTCTGAGTTTTGTATCATTCATCCATACCTCTTCCCACTCCTCTTCACTGTCAGCTACTCATCTCCCAAACATACCTTTTTCATTCATTGAGGAACCTGCTCACAGATTCCTCTCCATCTCAAGTCCTGCCAACCTCTCACGTGACATAGTAAAGGATATAGAGGCCTAACATCCCAGCCTCTTAGCACATTGACCTTCTCATCTTCAGAGATTCCACTCCAATTTCAGCTACCAATTCTCATGGCCATCCCGCAAAACCCTATCAATACTTGCAACTGCTACACCTCTGGAATATAAAATGCACACATTACTCTCTGACCACAAGGTCATCCATCCAGGTCTCATTCTTTACACCTGTTCTTTGCCCTCAAAATCTCTTGATTCTACTTTTCACCTGTTCAACTACTATTGCCTTCACCCTTATTCCCTATCTAGTTTATAGATTCCATCATTCCTCACTTCAACCATTCTCTTACAGATACCCTCAACTCACTTGCCCCACTGCCTTTACATCACTCCCATGTGCAAATCCAAGCCCCGGCTCAATCCACTGAACCACTGGACATGGCTAGAAGAAAAAAAATCATTAAATGGATTGGTGCCACAATATACTAAGTGTCCAAAATATCTAAGCCATAGAATAACCAACACAACATTGAAGGAGAAGAACAACGTTGGAAGACCAATGCTACCTGACTCAAACACTTATTGTAAAGCTACAGTAATCAGAACTTCCCTGGTGGTCCAGCAGTAAAGACTCTGTGCTTCCAATGCAGGGGTAGCAGGTTCAATTCTTATCAGGGAACTGAGAGCCCACATGCTGCATGGTGTGGCAAAAATTTTAAAAAGCTACAATAATCAAGACAGTATGGTACTGATGGAAGAATAAACAGATCAATAGAACAGGAAAGAGTGCCCAGAAACAGATCAACAGAAATAGAGTCAACTGATCTTTGATAAAGGAGCAAAGGTAATACAATGCGGCAAAGACAGCCTTTCAACAAATGGTGCCAGAACAACTGAACATGCAAACAAATGAAATTACACACAGACCTTATACTCACCACAAAAAAGAACTCAAAATGGATCACAGACTGAAATACAAAATGCAAAGCTATAAAACTTCTAGAAGATAACAGGAGAAAATCTAGATAAATTTAAGTTTGGCAATGACTTTTTAGATGTTATACCAAAGGCACAGTCCATGAAAAATGAGAATTGATATGCCAGACTGCATTATAATTAAAACCCTCTCTATGAAAGGTAGATAATGAAAAGATAAGCCAAAGACTGACAGTAAATATTTGCAAAGGACATATCTGATAAAGGACTGTTATCCAAAATACACAAAGAACTCTTAAAACTCAACAGTGAGAAAATGAACAACCCGATTAAAAACGGGCATAAGATCTGAAGAAATACCTCACCAAAGAAGGCGTACAGATAGCAAATAAGTATATGAAAAGGTGTTCCACTTCATATATCAATAGGACAATACAAATTAAAACAATGAGATATCACTATACACATAACAGAATAGCCAAAATTCAGAACACTGACAGCACCAAATGTTGGCGAGGAGGTGGAACAACAGGAATTCTCATCCTTTGCAGGTGAGAATGCAAAACACAGCCACTTTAGAATACAATTTGGCAGTTTCTTACAAAACCAATTGCACTCTCTGTATTGAAAGTAACTAAAAACTATGTCCACACAAAAATCTGCACACAGATGTTTATGGCCACTTCATTCATAATTGCCAAAATCTGGATGCAACCAAGATGTCCTTCAGTAGGTGAATGGATAAACTGTGGTACATTCAGACAACTGAATATTATTCAGCACTGAAAAAAAATAAAAGAGCTATCAAGCCATGAATAGATATGAAAGAAACTTTGAAAGAACACCATCAGGCTACATATTTTATGATTCCAACTACATAACATTCTGGAAAAGGCAAAACAATGGGGACAGTAAAAAGATCAGTGGTTGCCAGGGGATGGCAGGCAAAGAGAGATGAATAGAATGTAAAGGACTAAGGCTGAGACTTCCCTAGTGGCTCAGACGGTAAAGCGTCTGCCTACAATGTGGGAGACCCAGGTTCTATCCCTGGGTTGGGAAGATCCTCTGGAGAAGGAAATGGCAACCTGCTCCAGTACTCTTGCCTGGAAAATCCCATGGATGGAGGAGCATGGTAGGCTACAGTCCATGGGGTCGCAGAGTCAGACACAACTGAGCAACTTCACTTTCACTTTTCATGAATCTATAATTATTAAAAAATAAAATTTATTAAAAAAATATGCCACTCCAAAAACAACCTATGAGCCCTAACAGAGCAGGCTGTCCTTCTGATCCTTCTAACTCCACACCCTACAAGACTTTCTCCAGACCAGGGATTCAGCAGCCCATATACTACATCTAGTAAACTCTGAATATGAATGCTAAGCCTTCTCTTTTCTCTTCCCTTTGCTACACACTCTGAAAGCTGTGGATTACCCTTCTGCTGCTTTAAAGAGAGTGGTATCCACTTTAACTTGATTTCACTTGGAACAAAAATGTGGAGTGTGTGTGAGCTTATAAGCCTGATTTTCTCTATCTCCCACTTGAAAATGGTTTAACCCAGCAGTGCCTTATACTATCTACAGTATTATATCCTATAGCAAGAGTCCAAGGGACCCAAGTTTGACTTGTGGTTGAACAACTAACTGGGTGTGTAGCTTTGAGCAAGCTATTTAACCTCATGAGAGAAAATAACAGCTCCAAAGAGCTATTTGAAAGATTAATCGGTCACTTCTGGTTCAGGAATAATGGAGTAAATGTACTTCTCCCTATTACTCTCACTAAGTACAGCTAAAAATCTAGGACAGTAAGAAAAATAAAAGGTAAAATGACTCTGAAAAATGGAGAGAAGGCAGCCTGACCAGATGACAGCAGTACCTGAGGTAGTGAGTGTCAACAGACAGCAAGTGGGGGAACCTGGACTTCTACTTCTACCTGCAGTAAAGAGTAGTACCTACCCCTTACCCTGACAATGAAGTGCAGTGTCTGAAGAAGTCTGCAAAAACAAGATATAATAACATCCAGAGTCTCATAACGTAATACCCCAAATATTCAGGATATAATGAAAATAATGACTCAGCTTATCAAGAACAAGAAAAATCACAACTTGAATGAACAAAGAAAATCAGTAATCTCACTAATGAGATGACACAGATGCTGGAATTATCCGACAAATTTTAAAAGAGCAACCACAAAAATGCTTCAATAACAATTATAAACATGCCAGAAACAAATGAATAAATAAAAAGTATAAGCAAAAACTAGAATCTCTGCAAAGAAATGGAAAATATAGAAAAGAACCAATGACATTCTTAGAAAAAACTGTTGTTGCTTAGTCACTAAGTCATGTCTGACACTTGTGAGACTCCATGGACTGTAGCCCACCAGCTCCTCTGTCCATGGGGTTTCCCAGGCAAGAATACCAGAGTGGGTTGCCATATCCTTCTCCATGGGACTCTTCCCAACCGAGATCAAATCTGTGTCTCCTGTATTGGCAGGCAGATTCTTTACCACTGAGCCACCAAGGAAGCCCTTAGAAAAAACTAAAGCAACTTAAATGAAAACTCACTGCATGGGCTCAACAGCAGAATGTAGACAATAGAGGGAAAAAAATAGTAAACCTAAAGACAGAACAACAGAAACTATCCAATCTGAACAACAGAAAGAAAATAGATTGAACTGTGAACAACTATAAGTCAAAAAATTGGACAACCTAGAAGAAACAGATTAATTCTTAGAAACATACAACCTGAAAAAACTGCATCAGGAAGAAATAGAAAATCTGAAGAGACTAATAAGGAGATTGAATCAGTAATAAATACAAAAATTTCCCAAAGAGAAGAGAAGCCCAGGACCAGATGACTTCATTGGTAAATTTTATCAAACATTTAAAGAAGAATTACCACCAATTTTTCTTAAACTCTTTTTTAAAAAATCAAAGAGAAGGGAACACTCCAGAACTCATTTTATGAGGCCAGGATTACCCTGGTACCAAAGACAGGTAAGAACACTACAAGAAAAGAAAACTACAGGTCAGTATCCCTGATGAATACACATAGAAACATTCTCAATAAAATACTAGCAAACCAAATTCAGCAGCAAACTAAAGGGAACATTTCCCAGGATCAAATGGGATTTATCCTTGAAACACAAAGCTGGTTCAACATAAACAAATTAATAAAGGTGATACATCACATTAATAGAATGAAAGAAAAAAGTGATCTCAAAAGAAGATACAGAAGCATTTGACAAAATTCAACACTGATTCATAAACACTCAGTAGGGTAGAAAAGAAATGTACTTCAACATAATAAAGGCCATATAAGATAAGCCCATAGCTAACATCAGACTCAATGGTATATGGTTGAAAGCTTTTCCTCTAAGATCAGGAACAAGACAAGGATACTCACTCTCACCACTTCTATTCAATAGAGTACTAGAAATCCCAGCCAGAGCAATCAGGCAAGAGAGGGGGAAAAGGCATCAGAATTGGAAAGGAAGAAGCACAATTATCTGTTTGCAGGTGACATGATTTTATATATAAGAAATCCTAAAATTCCATCCCAAAACTGTTACAGCTAATCAATAAATTCTGTAAAGTTATAGGATAAAAAGATTAACATGCGGGACTTCCCTGGTGGTTGAGAATCCACCTGCCAAAGCAGGGGACACAGGTTCAACCTCTGATCTGGGAAGATCCCAAATGCCATGGGGTAACTAAGCCCATGCATCAAAACTGTTGAAGCCCATGGGCCTAGAGCCCATGTTCCACAAGAAGAGAAATCACCATAATGAGAAACCCACACACTGCAATAAAAGAGGAGCCCCTGCTTACTGCAACAGAGAAAGCCCACACGCAGAAACAAAGCCCTAGCACAACCAAAAACAAAAAATTAATTTAAAAAATTAATATGAAAAAATCAGTAGTATGTTTATAAACCAAAAACATTATCTGAAAAATAAATAAAACAATTCCATTTACAGTAGTGCCAAAAACTATAAACTACTTAGGAATAAATTTAATCAAGAAGGTGAAAGATCTCTACACTGAAAACTACAAGACATCAGTGAAAGAAATTGAAGAAAACACAAAGAAATGGAAGGATATCCTGGGTTTATGGATTGGAAGAATCAATTTTGTTGAAAAGTCCACATTGCCCAAAGCCATCTATAGATACAAAACAATCTTTATCAAGATTCCAATGGTAATGATACAGAGAAGATTACCATGGCCCCTGTGCAAGTCAGTCAGTTTGGTTGGTCACTTGTGTCTGACTCTTTGTAACCCCATGGAATGCAGCACTCTAGGCTTCCCTGTCTATCATCAATTTCAGGAGTTTGTTCAAACTCAAGTCCATCGAGTCAGTGATGCCATCCAACCATCTCATCCTCTGTCGTCCGTTTTTCCTCCTGCCTTCAATCTTTCTCAGCATCAGGTCTTTTCTAATGAGTCAGTTCTTCGCATCAGGTAGCCAGATTGTTGAAGCTTCAGCATCAGTCCTTCTTTCCCTTAGGATTGACTGGTTTGATCTTCTTGTAGTCCAAGGGATTCTCAAGAGTCTTGTCCAACACCACACTTCAAAAGCATCAATTATGCAGCACTCAGCTTTCTTTATGGCCCAACTACCACATCCATATATGACTACTAGAAAAGCTATAGCTTTGACTAGACAGGTCTTTGTCGGTAAAGTAATGTCCGTTTTTTAATATGTTGTCTAGATTGTTTCTTATAGCTTTTCTTCCAAGGAACAAACATCTTTTAATTTCATGGCTGCAGTCACCATCTGCAATGATTCTGGAGCCCAAGAAAATAAAGTCTGTCACTGTTTGCATTGTTTCCCCATCTATTCGCCATGAAGTGATGGGACCAGATGTCATGATCTTAGTTTTTTCAATGCTGAAGTTTTAAGCCAGCTTTTTTACTCTCCTCTTTCACTTTCATCAAGAGGCTCTTTAGTTCTCTTTGCTTTCTGCCATAAAGGTGGTGTCATCTGCATATGTGAGGTTATTGATATTTCTCCTGGCAATCTTAATTCCAGCTTGTGCTTCATCCAGCCTGGCATTTCACATAATGTTCTCTGCATATAAGTTAAATAAGCAGGGTGACAATATACAGTCTTGACATACTCCTTTCCTAATACAAAACCAGTCTGTTGTTCCATGTCTGGATCTAACCGGTGCTTCTTGACCTGCATTCAGATTTCTCAGGAGGCAGGTAAGGTGGTCTGGGATTCTCATCTCTTAAAGAATTTTCCACACTTTGTTGTGATCGACACAGTTAAAGGCATTCACATAGTCTACGAAGCAGATGTATTTCTGGAATTCCCTTGCTTTTTCTATAATCCACAGGATGTTGGCAATTTGATCTCTCATTCCTCTGCTTTTTCTAAACCCAGCTTGTACATCTAAAAGTTCTAGGTTTATGTACTATTGATGCTTGGCTTGGAGAATTTTGAGCATTACTTTGCTAGCATGTGAAATGAGTGCAATTGTGCAGTAGTTTGAACGTTCTTTGGCACTGGAATGAAAACTGACCTTTTCCAGTCCTGTGGCCACTGTTGAGTTTTCCAGATTTGCTGGCATATTGAGTGCAGCACTTCAACAGCATCATCTTTCAGGATTTGAAATAGCTCAGCTGGAATTCCATCACCTCCACTAGCTCTGTTCATAGTGATGCTTCCTAAGGCCCACTTGACTTCGCATTCCAGGATGTCTGGCTCAAGGTGAGTGATCACACCATCATTATTATCTGGGTCATGAAGATCTTTTTTGTGTAGTTCTTCTGTGTATTCTTGCCACCTCTTCTTAATATCTTCTGCTTCTGTTAGGTCCATACTGTTTCTGTCCTTACAGTGCCCATCTTTGCACGAAATGTTCCCTTGGTATCTCTAATTTTCTTGAAGAGATCTCTAGTCTTTCCCATTCTATTGTCTTCCTCTATGTCTTTGCATTGATCACTCAGGAAGGCTTTCTTATCTCTTCTTGCTATTCTTTGGAACTCTGCATTCAGATGGATGTATCTTTCCTTTCCTCCTTTGCCTTTCACATATCTTCTTTTCTTAGCTATTTGTAAGGCCTCCTTACAACCATTTTGCCTTTTTTGCATTTCATTTTCCTGGGGATGGTTTTGATCACTGCCTCATGTACATGTTACTAACCTCCATCTATAGTTCTTCTGACACTCTATCAGAGCTAATCCCTTGAATCTATTTGTCACTTCCACTGTAAGGGATTTGATTTAGGTCATACCTGAATGGTCTAGTGGCTTTCCCTACTTTCTTCAATTTACGTCTGAATTTTGCAATAAGGAGTTCATGATCTGACCCACAGTCAGCTCCCAGTCTTGTTTTTGATGACTGTATAGAGCATCTCCATCTTCAGCTGCAAACAATATAATCAGTCTGCTTTTGGTGGTGACCATCTGGTGATGTCCATGTGTAGAGTCTTTTCTTGTGTTGTTAGAAGAGGGTGTTTGGGAAAAAAAAAAAAAAAAGAAGAGGGTGTTTGCTATGACCAGTGCATTCTCTTGGCAAAACTTTGTTAGCCTTTGCCCTGCTTCATTTCGTACTCCAAGGCCAAACTTGCCTGTTACTCCAGGGATCTCTTGACTTCTTACTTTTGCACTCCGGTCCCCTATAATGGAAAGGATATCTTTTTTGGTGTTAGTCCTAGAAGGTCTTGTAAGTCATCATAGAACCATTCACCTTCAGCTTCTTTGGCACCAGAAGTTTGGGCATAGACTAGGGTTACTGTCATATACAATGGTTTGTGTTGGAAACAAATAGAAATCATTCTGTCATTTTTGAGATTTCATCCAAGTACTGCATTTTGGACTCTTCTGTTGACTATGATGGCTACTCCATTTCTTCTAAGGGATTCTTGCCCACATAGTGGATATAATGGTCATCTGAATTAAATTCGCCTATTCTGGTCCATTTTAGTTCACTGATTCCTGAAATATCGATGTTTTCTTGCCATCTCCTGTTTGACCACTTCCAATTTATCTTGATTCGTGGACCTAACATTCCAGGTTCCTATGCAATATTGTTCTTTACAGCATCAGACTTTATGTCTATCACCAGTCGTATCGACAGCTGGGTACTGTTTTCGCTATGGCTTAGCCTCTTCATTAATTTCTCTACTCTTCTCCAGTAGCATATTGGGCACTTATTTACCTGGGGAGCTCATCTTTCAGTGTCATATATTTTTGCCTTTACATACTGTTCATGGGGTTTCAAGGCAAGAATACTGAAGTGGTTTGCCATTCCCTTCTCCAGTGGACCACATTTTGTCAGAACTCTCCATCATGACCCATCCATCTTGGGTGGCCCTACACAGCATGGTTCATAATTTCATTGAATTAGACAAGGCTGTCATCCATGTGATCAGTTTGATTAGTTGTCTGTAATTGTGGTTTTCATTCTGTCTGCCCTCTTATGGATAAAGATAAGAGGCTTGTGGAAGCTTCCTGAGTAGTGGACTGGCTGTGGGGGAATCTGGGTCTTGCTTTGCTGGGCAAGGCCATGCTCAGTAAATCTTTAATCCAATTTTCTGTTGATGGGTGGGGCTATTCCCTCCCTGTAGTTCAGGCCAAACTATGGCACGAGTAATGATGACCTCCTTAAAAAGGACTTATGCCAGCATGCCATGGCTCTGTTGCATTTCATCTCTCTCATGAGACTGTTGCATTCATTGCCCCCAATCCCACGGCAGGTCACTGTCGACCCATGCCTCTGCCAGAGACTTCTGGACACTCACAGGCAAGTCTGGCTCAGGCTCTTGTCAGGTCACTGCTACTTTCTCCTAGATCCTTGTACACACAAGGTTTTGTTTGTGCCCTCCAGAAGTCTGTTCCCTCAGTCCTATGGAAGTCTGTAATCAAATCCCACTGGCCTTCAAAGTCAAATTCCCTGGGGGTTCTCAGACCCTATGCCAGATTCCCAGGTTAGGAAATCTGTTATGGGCCCTAGAATTTTCACAAAAGTATGAGAATTTCTTTGGTATAATTGTTTTCCAGTTTGTGGGTCATCTGCTCAGTATAAGGATGACATGCAAATTCATGAAGCATTTCATATTTTTGAATTGAGAGAGTAGCACTGAAACATATACACTACCATATGTAAAATAGGTAGCCAGTGGGAATTTGTTATATGACTCAGAGCTAGACCCAGTGCTCTGTCACAATACAGAAGGGTGGAATGGGGTGGGAGAAAGGAGGAAGGTTCAAGAGGGAGGGGACATACATATACCTGTGACTGATTCATGTTGATGTATGGCAGAAACCAACACAACGTTATGAAGCAATTATCCTCCAATTCAAAATAAATCTTTAAAAATATTCCAATGGTATTTTTCTAAAGAAGTAGAAAAAACAACATTCAAATTTATATGGAACCACACAGGACCCAGAATAGCTAAAGCAATTCGGATAAAGAAGAGAGTGGGAAGTATCACATTTCCTGATTCCAAATTGTATTACAAAGTTATGGTAATCAAAACAGTGTGGTACTGGCATAAAACAGACCCATAGACCAAAGGAGCAGTATCAAGAGCCCAGAAATAAACCCTGCATACACAGTCATCTAATAATGGACAAAGGAGTCAAGAATACTCAGTGCAGAAAAGACAAGTCTCTTAAATGGTGCTGGGAAAATTGGATATTCAAATGTAAAAGGAGGGGCGGTCCTAAGATGGCAGAGGAATAGGACAGGGAGACCACTTTCTCCCCCACAAATTCATTGAAAGAACATTTGAACACTGAGCAAATTCCATAAAAAAACTTCTGAATGCTGGCAGAGGACATCAGGCACCCAGAAAGGCAGCCCATTGTCTTCGAAAGGAGGTAGGAAAAAATATAAAAGATAAAAAGAGAGACAAAAGAGGTAGGGACGGATATCCATCCCGGGAAGGGAGTCTTAAAAAAGAGAGAAGTTTCAAACACCAGGAAACACTCTCACCGACGAGTCTGTGGCAAGCCTTCGAACCTCAGAGGGCAACATAACCGGGAAGAAAAATAAGTAAGTAATTAAAACCCAAAGATTACGTGCCTAATGGCAACTCCCAGTGGAGAAACAGCACAGATGCTCCGCATTTGCCACTAGCAAGCGGGGTCTGGACAGGCAGGCCCAGGCTGCATTGCTTAGGATAAGGACTGGGCATGAATGCCCGAGGGCAATCTGAGGGAACTAACTTAAGATAGCAATCCAGACTGTGGGATAGCTATCCCATGAAAATCCCTAACCTAAGACACTGCCAGGCCTGTTCATAGAACAAAGGACTAAGCAGAGCTAGCAGGCTGCAGACCGGCCCATCCCCCGCTGGAGACAGGCAGGTGAGGGCAGCCAGAGCCAGAAGGGGGCAATCGCGGCCCCAGAGAGGCATCATCTACCAAACTGCAAGCAGGCTTCATTGCTAACCAAGACTTCTTGGGATTCTGGATGGTCGACATCCACCAGAAGGGTCACAGCCAGAGATCAGCTCCCAGAAGAGACATATCACATACCTGAGAAGGCACGCCAGTTGTACACCCAGAAAACTGAGCGGCTGGGACCGGGGAGGCAATAAGACACAGCCCCCAACTGGGGGCGACTGCGCTTACCAAGCACCTGGTCACCTGAGCTGCTCGGACCTGTGAAGGGCACAAAACACAGGCCCAAACAAGTCTGCGCCTTTGTGGAGTACCCAAGAACCTGAACCTGAGCATCTTAGACCTGAGAACTGCACGCAACCCAGGGCTCACCTCAGACAGCTCCTGGCAGAGCAACCTAGAGCCTGAACAGTGTAGACTGGGAAAGCACACACACTGTGAGCGGGGGCAAACCCAGTGTGGCCGAGGCACTGCAAGTACTCCCCACACAAGCCAGTGATATTTGCTTGCAGTGTTCTGCCCTCCCCACAGCACAACTGAACAAGTAAGCCTAAAAAAGTGACCACCACCACCCCCTCGTGTCAGGGTGAAAATTAGACACCGAAGAGACCAGCAAACAGAAGAAATTAAAATAAACAGAGGGAAATGCTTTGGAAGTGACAGGTGCAATAGATTAAAATCCTGCAATTAGCACCAACTACATAGGAAGGGGCCTATAGATCTTGAGAAGTATAAGCTGGATCAAGGAACATTCTGAAAATGAACTGACCCCACACTGCCCACAACACCACCAGAGAAAGTCCTAGATGTATTTTTGCTATTATGATTTTTTTTTAATTTTTAAGTCCTCTATTACTCTCTTAATTTTCATTTTTATAACCTACTATAACTTTGCAAAAAAAAGACCTTATTTTTCCAGCAAACTTCATGTATCTATATATATTTTATAATTTTTGTGACTTTGTTTTTTTGAGAATCTAACCTCTACTCTAGATTTTTAATCTTCGGTTTTTGATATTTGTTATCAATTTTGTACCTTTAAGACACCAATCTTGAGTACCCATTTTTACTTGGGAGCAAGATTGTTGGCTTGATTGCTCTCTCCCCCTTTGGACTCTCCTTTTTCTCCACGAAGTCGCCTCTATCTCCACCCTCCCCCTTCTCTTCTCTACCCAACTCTGTGAATCTTTGTGTGTTCTGGGCCATGGAGAACACTTACGGAACTGATTACTGGCTAGATCTTTCTCTCTCCTTTTGATTCTCTCTTTTCTCCTCCTGCCCACCTCTGTCTCCTTCCTCCCTCTTCTCTTCTCTGTGTAATTCCATGAACATCGCTGAGGGATCCAGACTGTGCAGAGCACATAAGGAAGTGATCACTGGCTAGCTTGCTCTCTCGCCTTTAGTTTCCCCTTTCTTCTCCTCCTGGTCACCTCTATCTCCCTCCTCCCTCTTCTCTTCTCCATGTAACTCTGTGTACCTCTCCGGGTGGCCCTCAGTGTGGAGAAACTTTTCATCATTAACCTAGATGTTTTATCATCAGCGCTGTATAGATGCAGAAGTCTTGAGGCTACTGTAAGAATAAGACTGAAAACCAGAGGCAGGAGGCTTAAGTCCAAATCCTGAGAACACTAGAGAACTCCTGACTCCAGAGAACATTAATCGATAGGAGCTCATCAAATGCCTCCATACCCACTCTGAAACCAAGCACCACCCAAGTGCCAACAAGCTCCAGAGCAAGACATACCATTCAAATTCTCCAGCAACACAGGAACATAGCCCTGAGCTTCAATATACAGGCTGCCCAAAGTCACACCAAACCCACTGACATCTCAAAAGTCATTACTGGAAACGTCATCGCACTCCAGAGAGAAGAAACCCAGCTTCTCCCACCAGAACACGGACACAAGCTTACCTAACCAGGAAACCTTGACAAGCCACCTGTCCAACCCCACCCACAGTGAGGAACCTCCACAATAAAGAGGAACCACAAACTGCCAGAATACAGAAAGGCCACCGCAAACACAGCAATGTAAACATGATGAAAAGGCAGAGAAATACTCAGCAAGTAAAGAAGAGGATAAATGCCCACCAAACCAAACAAAAGAGGAAGAGATAGGGAATCTACTTGATAAAGAATTGTGAATAATGATAGTGAAAATGATCCAAAATCTTGAAAACAAAATGGAGTTACAGATAAATAGCCTGGAGACAAGGATCGAGAAGATGCAAGAAATGTTTAACAAGGACCTAGAAGAAATAAAAAAGAGTCAATAAATGAGATCAAAAACACTCTGGAGGGAACCAACAGTAGAATAACCGAGGCAGAAGATAGGATAAGTGAGGTAGAAGATAGAATGGTAGAAATAAATGAAACAGAGAGGAAAAAAGAAAACTGAATGAAAAGAAATGAGGACAATCTCAGAGACCTCTGGGACAATGTTAAACACCCCAACATTCGAATCATAGGAGTCCCAGAAGAAGACGACAAAAAGAAAGGCCATGAGAAAATACTTGAGGAGATAATAGTTGAAAACTTCCCTAAAAGGGGGAAGGAAACAGTCACCTAAGTCCAAGAAACCCAGAGAGTTCCAACACGATAAACTCAAGGCTAAACACCCCAAGACACATATTAATCAAAGGAACAAATATCAAACACAAAGAACAAATATTAAAAGCAGCAAGGGAAAAACAACAAATCACACACAAGGGGATTCCCATAAGGATAACAGCTGATCTTTCAATAGAAACTCTTCAAGCCAGGAGGGAATGGCAAGACGTACTTAAAGTGATGAAAGAAAATAACCTACAGCCCAGATTACTGTACCCAGCAAGGATCTCATTCAAATATGAAGGAGAAATAAAAAGCTTTACAGAAAAGCAAAAGCTGAGAGAATTCAGCACCACCAAACCAGCTCTCCAACAAGTGCTAAAGGATCTTCTCTAGACAGGAAACACAGAAAGGGTGTATAAATTGGAACCCAAAACAATAAAGTAAATGGCAATGGGATCATATGTATCAATAATCATCTTAAACGTAAATGGGTTGAATGCCCCAACAAAAAGACAAAAACTGGCTGAATGGATAGAAAAACAAGACCCCTATATGTGTTGTCTACAAGAAACCCACCTCAAAACAAGGGACACATACAGACTGAAAGTGAAGGGCTAGCAAAAGATATTCCACATAAATAGAGACCAAAAGAGAGCAGGGGTAGTAGCAATACTCATATCAGATAAAATAGACTTTAAAACAAAGGCTGTAAAAAGAGACAAAGAAGGACACTACGTAATGATCAAAGGATCAATCCAAGAGAAGATATAACAATTATAAATATATATGTAACCAACATAGGAGCACCACAATATGTAAGACAAATGCTAACAACTATGAAAGGGGAAATTAACAATAACACAGTAATAGTGGGAGACTTTAATACACCACTCACACCTATGGATAGATCAACTAAACAGAAACTTAACAAGGAAACACAAACTTTAAATGATACAATGGACCAGTTAGACCTAATTGATATCTATAGGACATTTCACCCCAAAACAATGAATTTCACCTGTTTCTCAAGCACACACGGAACCTTCTCCAGGATAGATCACATCCTGGGCCATAAATCTAGCCTTGGTAAATTCAAAACAATTGAAATCATTCCAAGCATCTTTTCTGACCACAATGCAGTCAGATTAGATCTCAATTACAGGAGAAAAACTATTAAAAATTCCAACATATGGAGGTTGAACAACACGCTGCTGAATAACCAACAAATCACAGAAGAAATCAAAAACGAAATCAAAATATGCATAGAAACAAATGAAAATGAAAACACTACAACCCAAAACCTGTGGGACACTGTAAAAGCAGTGCTAAGGGGAAGGTTCATAGCAATACAGGCTTACCTCAAGAAAAAAGAAAAAAATCAAATAAATAACCTAACTTTACACCTAAAGCAACTAGAAAAGGAAGAAATGAAGAACCCAAAGGGTTATTAGAAGGAAAGAAATCTTAAAAATTAAGGCAGAAATAAATGCAAAGGAAACAAAAGAGACCATAGCAAAAATCAACAAAGCCTAAAGCTGGTTCTTTGAGAACATAAATAAAATTGACAAACCATTAGCCAGACTCATCAAGAAACAAAGGGAGAAAAATCAAGTCAACAAAATTAGAAATGAAAATGGAGACATCACAACAGACAACACAGAAATACAAAGCATCATAACAGACTACTATCAGCAATTATATGCCAATAAATCGGACAACTTGGAAGAAATGGACAAATTCTTAGAAAAGTACAATTTTCTAAAACTGAACCAGGAAGACATAGAAAATCTTAACAGACCCATCACAAGCACGGAAATTGAAACTGTAATCAGAAACCTTCCAGCAAACAAAAGCCCAGGACCAGACGGCTTCACAGCTGAATTCTACCAAAAATTTAGGGAAGAGCTAACACCTATCCTACTCAAACTCTTCCAGAAAATTGCAGAGGAAGGCAAACTTCCAAACTCATTCTATGAGGCCACCATCACCATGATACCAAAACCTGACAAAGATGCCACAAAAAAAAGAAAACTAGAGGCCAGTATCACTGATGAACATAGATGCAAAAATCTGTAACAAAATTCTAGCAAACAGAATCCAACAACATATTTAAAAGATCATACATCATGACCAAGTGGGCTTTATCCCAGGGATGCAAGGATTCTTCAATATCTGCAAATTAATCAACGTAATATACAACATTAACAAATTGAAAAATAAAACCATATGATTATCTCAATAGATGCAGAGAAAGCCTTTGACAAAATTCAACATCCATTTATGATAAAAACCCTCCAGAAAGCAGGACTAGAAGGAACATACCTCAACATAATAAACACTATATATGACAAACCCACAGCAAACATTATCCTCAATGGTGAAAAACTGAAAGCATTTCCCCTAAAGTTAGGAACAAGACAAAGGTGCCCACTCTCACCACTACTATTCAACATAGTGTAGGAAGTTTTGGCCACAGCAATCAGAGCAGAAAAAGAAATAAAAGGAATCCAGATTGGAAAAGAAGAAGTAAAACTCTCACTGTTTGCAGATGACATGATCCTCGACATAGAAAACCCTAAAGACTCCACCAGAAAATTACTAGAGCTAATCAATGAATATAGTAAAGTTGCAGGATATAAAATCAACACACAGAAATCCCTTGCATTCCTATACACTAACAATGAGAAAACAGAAAAAGAAATTAAGGAAACAATTCCATTCACCATTGCAACGAAAAGAATAAAATACTTAGGAATATATCTACCTAAGAAACTAAAGACCTATATATAGAAAACTATAAAACACTGGTGAAAGAAATCAAAGAGGACACAAATAGATGGTGAAATATACTGTGTTCATGTATTGGTAGAATCAATATAGTGAAAATGAGTATACTATCCAAAGCAATGTGGAGATTCAGTGCAATCCCTATCAAGCCACCAACAGTATTTTTCACAGAAACTAGAACAAATAATTTCACAATTTGTATGGAAATACAAAAAACCTTGAGTAGCCAAAGCAATCTTGAGAAAGAAGAATGGAACTGGAGGCATCAACCTGCCTGACTTCAGACTCTACTACAAAGCCACAGTCATCAAGACAGTATGGTATTGGCACAAAGACAGAAATATAGATCAATGGAACAAAAAAGAAAGCCCAGAGATAAATCCACGCACCTATGGACACCTTATCTTTGACAAAAGAGGCAAGAATATACAATGGAGAAAAGACAATCTCTTTTAACAAGTAGTGCTGGGAAAACTGGTCAACCACTTGTAAAAAAATGAAACTAGAACACTTTCTAACACCATACACAAAAATAAAATGGATTAAAGATCTAAATGTAAGACCAGAAACTATAAAACTCCTAGAGGAAAACATAGGCAAAACACTCTCCAACATAAATCACAGCAGGATCCTCTATGACCTACCTCCCAGAATATTGGAAATAAAAGCAAAAATAAACAAATGGGACCTAATTAAACTTAAAAGCTTTTACACAATGAAGGAAACTACAAGCAAGGTTTAAAGACAGCCTTCAGAATGGGAGAAAATAATAGCAAATGAAGCAACTGACAAAGAATTAATCTCAAAAATATACAAGCGACTCCTGTAGCTCAATTCCAGAAAAATAAACGACCCAATCAAAAAATGGGCCAAAGAACTAAACAGACATTTCTCCAAAGAAGACATACAGATGGCTAACAAACACATGAAAAGATGCTCAACATCACTCATTATCAGAGAAATGCAAATCAAAACCACAATGAGGTACCATTTCATGCCAGTCAGAATGGCTGCTATCCAAAAGTCTACAAGCAATAAATGCTAGAGAGGGTTGGAGAAAAGGGAACCCTCTTACCAACAGTGTAAACCCTCTTACACTGTTGGAGTGCAAACTAGTACAGCCACTGTGGAGAACAGTGTGGAGATTCCTTAAAAAACTGAAATAGAACTGCCATATGACCCAGCAATCCCACTGCTGGGCATACAACACTGAGGAAACCAGAATTGAAAGAGACACGTGTACGCCAATCTTCATCGCAGCACTGTTTATAACAGCCAAGACATGGAAGCAACCTAGATGTCCGTCAGCAGATGAATGGATAAGAAAGCTGTGGTACATATACACAATGGAGTATTACTCAGCCATTAAAAAGAATACATTTGAATCAGTTCTAATGAGGTGGATGAAACTAGAGCCTATTATACAGAGTGAAGTAAGCCAGAAAGCAAAACACCAATACAGTATACTAACGCATATATATGGAATTTAGAAAGATGGTAACAATAACCCTGTATGCGAGACAGCAAAAGAGACACAGATATATACAACAGTCTTTTGGACTCTGTGGGAGAGGGCGAGGGTGGGATGATTTGGGAGAATGGCATTGAAACATGTATATTATCATATGTGAAACCAATCACCAGTCTAGGTTCAATGCATAATACAGGGTGCTTGGGGCTGGTGCACTGGGATGACCCAGAGGGATGGGATGGGGAAGGAGGTGTGAGGGGGGTTCAGGATGGGGAACACAGGTACACCTGTGGTGGATTCATGTCAATGTATGGCAAAACCAATACAATATTGTAAAGTAATTAGCCTCCAATTAAAATAAATAAATTTATATTAGAAAAAAAGAAAAAAAAAAAAACCAAATGTAAAAGGATGAAAATAGACCCCTGACTTATATTACTCACAAAAATTAACTCAAAATGTATTAAAGATTTAAATGTAAGATCAAAAACCATGTAACTCCTAGAAGAAAACACAGGAAAAAAGGTCTTTAATGTGGAACTTAGGCAATAATTTTTTGGCTGTGACACTGAAAGCACAAAGTTACAAAATCAAAAATAAGTAATATCAAAAATAAATCAAAAATTTGGTTTGGCCACATCAAACTAAAAAGTTTCTGCTATGCAGAAATAAAAAGGTAACCTATGGAACAGGAGAAAATACTTGCAAATCATATGTTATATATTAAATAAGGGGTTATTATTCAAAAAAATTAAGAACTACAGGTCAATAGCAAAAAAAACCTGGTTAAAAAGTGGGCAGATGAAACACATGAAAAGATTTTCAACATCACTCATTATTAGAGAAATGAAAATCAAAACTACAATGAGGTAATATGTCATTGTAATGGCCAGCATCAAAAACTACAAACAATAAATGCTGGAGATGGTGTGGAGAAAAGGGAACCCTCTTGCACTATTGGTGGGAATGTAAACTGATATAGCCACTATGGAGAACAGTATGGATATTCCTTAAAAAAGTAGCAATAAAACCACCATACAACCTAGCAATCCTACTACTAGGCATATACCCTGAGGAAACCAAAACTGAAAAAGACACATGTAACCACATGTTCACTGCAGCTCTATTTACAATAGCTAGGACATGGAAGCAACCTAGATGTCCACTGACAGATGAATGGATAAAGAAGCTCTGGGATATACATACCATGGAATATTACTTAGCCATAAAAAGGAACACATTTGAGTCAGTTTGAATGAGGTGGATGAACCTAGAGCATATTATACAGAATGAAGTCAGAAAGAGAAAAACAAATATCGTATATTAATGCCTATATATGGAATCTAGAAGGATGATACTGATGAGCCTATTTGTAGTGCAGCCATAGAGACGCAGACACAGAGAACAGCCTTGTGGACACAGGTGGGAAAGGAGAGGGTGGGATGAATTGGGAGAGGAGCACTGAAATATGTACTTTACCATAAGTAAAATGGATAGCCAGTGGGCATTTACTGTATGACACAGGGAGCTCAAACCTGGTGTTTTGTAATGACCTAGAGGGTTGGGATGGGGTGGGAGGTAGGAGGGACGGGGCATGTGTATGCCTATGGCTGATTCATGTTGATATATGGCAGAAACCAACACAATATTGTAAAGCAACTATCATCCAGTTAAAAAAGAAAAAGTAAACAGACGAACTGAACAGACATTTTCACAAAGACATACAGATGGCCAACAGATACATGAAGGCATTATGCTAAGTGAAATAAGTCAAAGACCACTCTATGATCTCAATTATATATGAAATCTAGGAAAAAAAACCCAAACTCATAGAAAAAGTGAGATTTGTGGTTACCCTCCAGAGGCGGGGGTGGGGTAAGAGAATTGCATAAAGGTAGTCAAAAAGTACAAACTTCCAGTTACACGATATATAAGTATTGAGGACGTAATGCACAACATGATGACTATAGTTAACACTGCTGCATGGTATATTTGAAAATTGCTAAGAGTAATTCCTAAAAGTTCTCATCACAAGCAAAAAGCTTAGTTTTCCTTTCTTTTTTGTACTTACATGAGATGGTGGATGGTAACTAAACTAATTGTGGTAATCATTTCATTCTACACCTTATTGTGGTATAGTTATTGTATCTATACCTAATTGTGGTAATCATTATACTCTATACCTTAAACAGTACTGTATGTCAATTACATCTCAATAAAACTGAAATAAAATAGAGAAAAATGAACAGAGCTTTAGCAACCTGTAGACTAAAAAAACAAACCCAAAGAAATCCACACTCAGAAATAGCATAATCAGGAAACTCCTTGATGGTTTAGTGGTTAGGACTCAGTGCTTTCATTGCCATGGTCCAGCTTTGATCCTTGTTCAGGAACTAAGATCCCACAAGCCATGTGGTACAGCCAAAAAAAAAATCAAATTCCTGAACATAAAAAAGACAAAGAAAAAATCTTGACATCAGTGAGAAAAATGATATTTCCTAAAGGAGAATGCCAATTTAAATGACAGAAGCTCTCTTATCAGAAACCATGGCAGCCAAAAGACAGTAGCACAACAGTTTTCAAGGGCTGAAAAGAACTAGAAACCTAGAATCTGATATCAAATGAAAAGACCCCCTCAGCAATTCAAGGGAAATCAAGACATTCTTATATGAAGGAAAACTAAGAGTATTTGTTGCCAATAGGCCAATTCTAAAAGCATGTGTAAAGGATGTTCTCTAAACAGAAAGGAAATGATAAAAGGACTCTTAAGAACACCAGGAAGTAAGACAGAACAAGGGAAAGACTGAAAATATGGGTACATACAATGTATTTTCCTTCTCCACTTGAGTTTTCTACATCATATTTGACAGTTGAAGCAAAAATTATACCACTATATGATATGGTTCTCAACATATGTAGATGAAATATTTAAGATAACTATAGCAGGGGAGCATAAAGAAATTTAAAATAAGATTTCTACTCTTCACTCAAACTAGTAAAATGTCTATACCAGTTGATTGTGATAAGTTATGTATGTATTATGTCAATGCCTAGAACAAGCACTGAAAAAGCTATACAAAGAGATCCACTCAAAAACATTATAGATAAATTTATATTTATTTATGTATATATTTATATCTAAATTTATTATAGATAAATCAAAACGGAATTATTGAAAAGATTTAAGTAACCCAAAGGAAGGCAGGAGAAAGAAAACAGAATGAACAGAGAAAACAAACAAAACAAAAAAATTACCAACTTATGCCCTAACACATCAATAATTGCATTAAGTATATATGGTCTAAATATACCAATTATAGAGATTAGCAGAGTGGAAAAAAATAATTCCAAACTTATATGTGTCTACAAGAAACTCACTTTATATATAATGGTGTCAGTAAAAGTAAAGTGAAAGTAAAGGGATATAAACAGACATAAGGCAACCATTAATCAAAAGAAAGGAGTGGCTATTTTAATGTCTATATTAATATCCTATAAAATGGACTTCCATGCAAAGAAAACTGCCAGTGACAGAGGACATTACATAATAATTAAAGGGTCAATCCACCAAGACACAGCACTCCTAAATGCATCTGCACCAAACAACAAAGCTGTAAGATATGAGGCAAATGAAAAAACTGAAAGGAAGAATAGAAAATTTGACAGTTATACCTGGACACTTCACCTCTTTCTCAACAACTGACTGAACAATTATACATAAAATCAGCAAAGACAGAGAATTTAGCAACAACATCAACCAACAGGGGTAAATCAACATTCACAGAAAACTCCTCCAAACATCAGCAGGATATACATTCTTCTCAAGTGACCATGGAAACATCTACCAAGACAGACCATATCCTGGGCCATAAAACAAAATCCAGTAAATTTAAAGGAACTGAAATTGTACAGAGTATATTCTGTGGAAACAAACCAGAAATCAGTAACAGAATAACAGGAAAATCTGCAAACACATGGAAAGTAAACAACATACTTCTATACAATTCACAGGTCAAACACGAAGTTCCTAAGCGAATTAAAAATTAGAGTGAACTACATGAAAAGGAAAACATTAAAAATTTGAGGGACATGGCTAAATCAGTACTAAGAGGAAAACTGATAGCACTAAATACTTATGTTAGAATACAGGAAAAGTCTCAAATCAATAACCTAAGCTCCCACCTCAAGACATTAAGAGGAGCAAAATGAACCCAAAGCAAGCAGAAGGAAGGAAATAATAAAGTGTAGAAATCAGCAAAGCTGAAAACAGAAAGATAATAGGGAAATTCAATGAAATAAAAAGCTTGCTCTCTGAAAAGATCAATAAAATTGACAAAACTATAGCAAGTCTGAAAAGAAAAAAAGAAGATAAAAATTTTCAATATCAGAAATGAAATGAGATGTCACCACAGAGCCAGCCTGCAGACATCAAAAGGATAATAAGGGAATATTATGAACCATGGTACACACTAAATTTGACAACTTAGAAGAAATGAATCAATTCCTTGGAAAGCACAAACTACCACAACATATCCTATATAAAATAGATAATTTAAATAGTCCTTTAACTGTTAAAAGAGATACCAAAGGAACATCCCCATGGAAAAGAAATGCAAAAGAGCAAAATGGCTGTCTGGGGAGGCCTTACAAATAGCTGTGAAAAGAAGAGAAGTGAAAAGCAAAGGAGAAAAGGAAAGATATAAACATCTGAATGCAGAGATCCAAAGAATAGCAAGAAGATATAAGAAAGCCTTCTTCGGCGATC
Organism: Bos taurus; assembly: GCF_002263795.3. Classification (NCBI taxonomy): domain Eukaryota; kingdom Metazoa; phylum Chordata; class Mammalia; order Artiodactyla; family Bovidae; genus Bos; species Bos taurus. The sequence goes on from NC_037357.1 coordinate 91,492,964, forward strand.
AATGCACAGAAATAAAGGAAAACAACAGAATGGGAAAGACTAGGGATCTCTTCAAGAAAATCAGAGATACCAAAGGAACATTTCATGCAAAGATGGGCTCGAGAAAGGACAGAAATGGTATGGACCTAACAGAAGCAGAAGATATTAAGAAGAGATGGGAAGAATACACAGAAGAACTGTACAAAAAAGATCTTCATGGCCCAGATAATCACAATGGTGTGATCACTCACCTAGAGCCAGACATCCTGGAATGTGAAGTCAAGTGGGCCTTAGAAAGCATCACTACGAACAAAGCTAGTGGAGGTGATGGAATTCCAGTTGAGCTATTCCAAATCCTGAAACATGATGCTGTGAAAGTGCTGCACTCAATATGCCAGCAAATTTGGAAAACTCAGCAGTGGCCACAGGACTGGAAAAGGTCAGTTTTCATTGCAATCCCAAAGAAAGGCAATGCCAAAGAATGCTAAAACTAACGCACAATTGCACTCATCTCACACGCTAGTAAAGTAATGCTCAAAATTCTGCAAGCCAGGCTTCAGCAATATGTGAACCCTGAACTTCCTTATGTTCAAGCTGGTTTTAGAAAAGGCAGAGGAACCAGAGATCAACTTGCCAACATCCGCTGGATCATGGAAAAAGCAAGAGAGTTCCAGAAAAACATCTATTTCTGCTTTATGGACTATGCCAAAGCCTTTGACTGTGTGGATCACAATAAACTGTGGAAAATTCTCAAAGAGATGGGAATACCAGACCACCTGATCTGCCTCTTGAGAAATCTGTATGCAGGTCAGGAAGCAACAGTTAGAACTGGACATGGAACAACAGACTGGTTCCAAATAGGAAAAGGAGTTCATCAAGGCTGTATATTGTCACCCTGTTTATTTAATTTATATGCAGAGTACATCATGAGAAATGCTGGACTGGAAGAAACACAAGCTGGAATCAAGACTGCCGGGAGAAATATCAATAACCTCAGATATGCAGATAACATCACCCTTATGGCAGAAAGTGAAGAGGAACTGAAAAGCCTCTTGATGAAAGTGAAAGTGGAGAGTGAAAAAGTTGGCTTAAAGCTCAACATTCAGAAAACGAAGATCATGGCATCTGGTCCCATCACTTCATGGGAAATAGATGGGGAAACAGTGGAAACAGTGTCAGACTTTATTTTTGGGGCTCCAAAATCACTGCAGATCGTGACTGCAGCCATGAAATTAAAAGACGCTTACTCCTTGGAAGCAAAGTTATGACCAACCTAGATAGCATATTCAAAAGCAGAGACATTACTTTGCCAACAAAGGTCCGTCTAGTCAAGGCTATGGTGTTTCCAGTGGTCATGTATGGATGTGAGAGTTGGACTGTGAAGAAAGGTGAGCGCTGAAGAATTGATGCTTTTGAACTGTGGAGTTGGAGAAGACTCTTGAGAGTCCCTTGGACTGCAAGGAGATCCAACCAGTCCATTCTGAAGGAGATCAGCCCTGGGATTTCTTTGGAAGGAATGATGCTAAAGCTGAAACTCCAGTACTTTGGCCACCACATGCGAAGAGTTGACTCACTGGAAAAGACTCTGATGCTGGGAGGGATTGGGGGAAGAAGGAGAAGGGGACAACAGAGGATGAGATGGCTGGATGGCATCAGTGACTCGATGGACGTGAGTCTCAGTGAACTCTGGGAGTTGGTGATGGACAGGGAGGCCTGGTGTGCTGCGATTCATGGGGTCGCAAAGTCGGACACGACTAAGCGACTGATCTGATCTGATCTGGTAACTATTGAATGAATTGAACTGATAATTTTAAAACTCAAAAAAAAGATTAAAGATAGTTCAGTTGCTCAGTCGTGTCCAACTCTTTGTGACCCCATGAACTG